>NC_084488.1:21168648-21514005 GCF_030035675.1 Rhineura floridana | reverse complement strand
TTCCTTCAGGAAAATGTTCACGTTTCAGAATGAAGTATCACAGCTGTGAAAAAAAAAGAGAAAAGAAAATCAAATAGCCATGTTGATTTAAAGTAAACAAAAATGTGTCTAATAGAAAATGTACGAAAGAACAAGGAAAATGGGTTATAAATACACATAGTGGAGTGGGTGAGAGAGAGATGGGTAACTATGTTGGAACTTGTCTAAATATATATATCCTTCCTATTTCACAAGAGGATGGTTTGGGGAAAATGTAGGCTCCATGGTTTCATTTTTTTTTTACAATAATTTTTATTCAAATTTTCATAAAACATACAAAACAAAATCATAAAACATTCAAAGACAAAAAACAAAACAAAAATGATTAAACAAAACAATAAAATGTTGACTTCCCATTTGTCGCAGATCAAATCAGTTATAGGTCTACAATATATAACAATCCTGTCTCTTAAATTATATTATAAAATCACTTTCCTCCAGTAGTTATCTTAATTAATCATCAAATCTCATAAACATTACTTTATTCTTTCCACAAAAAGTCAAAGAGAGGTTTCAATTCTTTAAGAAATATATCTATCAATTTTTCTCCTAATAAACATGTCGATTAATCCATCTCGTTAATAATAATAATAATCTTATTGTCATAACCATAGTCCAAATAAACATATTGATTAATCCATCTCATCAAAATCTGTTAGGTCCAATAATTTCAATAGCCATTATTCCATTATCCATATTAATTCCATCTTTCATCTTCAATAGTCCTGTTAAGTCCAGTAATTTCAGTGTCCAATCTTCCATTATCAGTATTCCATAATAATCTTGCTGTCATAACCATAGTCATATAATAAGAGTCTGATGGGAATTTCCTCTATCCCAAATATTTTCTTGCCATCAATTCTGAATAAGTTGCTGAAATATTGTTGTAAAGTCATATCTGTGTTCTTCTTTTTTACAAAATGCACTGGCTCATCTCTTGAGAGTTTTTCCATTGTCACATGGCTGCAGTTAATTCCATAGATTTTCTCTATATCAAGCTCCATCACGTCATTCCAGTCCAGAAGATTATCCAAGCCATTGATAACTTTATCTCTAATATCTTCATTAATTTCTTCAGAGATAACGTTAAATTCCAAACAGTAGATTTTATTTCTAATATCCATAAACTCCAGATCTTTTTCCAATTCCACATTTGTTCCAATCTCCAGGGCTTGTATCTTCCCTTTTTCTTTTCTCATCTCTGATCTCATTCTCCTCTCTCACAGGATCCCCTATTTCTTTAAGCTCCTGCGTCATTTTGCTCAGTTCAATTTTCAGCTCCTTACTGCCCTATCGCAGGGTTTGTTTCGTTATCTCAATCTCATCCATTATTTTCTGAAACATAATTACTTCCAGATTCTCAGCCACTTTCTTGATTGCCATTTTTAAAACCACAAAAACAAAACAAAACAAAAATAAAGAAGAACCACTTCTTATTTCAGCAACAATTGGGTTAATATTCCAGGCTTGATGACATCACAGTATAAACAGAGCAGCCTGCCTTATCTCTCTATGTTCAAGAATACAAAACAAATTTAGTTCCCAGCATCAAAACAGTTAGTGGCGTCATGAAGAAGCAGATTCGTCAAAATAAAATAGACCAAAAAGAGAATAGTCCCAGACAATATAATGTTCCTCGGAATAGAAATCCCTCTTCTGTTTATATCTTTAGAATGCACTTCCAGGACAGCTTTTTGCAATAGAAACAGAGATAAGCTGTTAATTTCGTGAATAACAGAGAAGAGTTATAGCTCACCCAGAAGTTCTTTAAAGCTGATTCATTTGACAAATCTCTTTTTGCTGCAACAATTTAAACCAAGTAAAAAAAATAATAATAATAAATAATAAAATTTTATTTCTAGGCCGCCTATCTGGCCGAATTAACGGCCACTCTAGGCGGCGTACATAGACTAAAATATAACATAGAGTAAAATATAACATATAATACAAAACAAAACCCCAGTAGTCTATAGACATCCCGAGCAGCAGATTCACGCACACATACACACACACGGTCTCTGGCCCCTTCAGCAGTTGCTGCTTTTGTAGCTGGAGAGAGAGACAGGGCCCCACCCTTCCAGGCCAGGTGGAAATCAGCCAGAAATGCAGGGAGCAGGTCTTGCAAAAACTCACACAGGTAGATGGTCTCTGGCCCCTTCAGCACTTGCTGCTTTTGTAGCTGGAGAGAGACAGGGCCCCACCCTTCCAGGCCAGGTGGAAATCAGCCAGAAATGCAGGGAGCAGGTCTTGCAAAAACTCACACAGGTAGATGGTCTCTGGCCCCTTCAGCACTTGCTGCTTTTGTAGCTGGAGAGAGACAGGGCCCCACCCTTCCAGGCCAGGTGGAAATCAGCCAGAAATGCAGGGAGCAGGTCTTGCAAAAACTCACACAGGTAGATGGTCTCTGGCCCCTTCAGCAGTTGCTGCTTTTGTAGCTGGAGAGAGACAGGGCCCCACCCTTCCAGGCCAGGTGGAAATCAGCCAGAAATGCAGGGAGCAGGTCTTGCAAAAACTCACACAGGTAGATGGTCTCTGGCCCCCAAAGGGCCCGCCGCGGCCGGAAGGCCCTGCTGCGGCCGGAAGGCTCCCCGCAGCGCGCAGCAGCCGCAGCCACAAGGCCTCCGCCGCCAATATTCAAAGGAGGGCGGGAGGCTGGTGGAGTGGCCTTAAATGGCCTTCAGCCGCCCCGCCTCCTTACTGTGCGCATGCACACACCCTTGATGGCGGTCTGGCTTCGGCAGCAGCCGCAAACACGCCCCTTTGCCCGGTTATGTTTATGTTTAGTTAATGTTTAGTTAATGTTTAGTTAATGTTTAGTTAATGTTTAGTTAATGTTTAGTTAATGTTTAGTTAATGTTTAGTTAATGCGTGGTGAGTGCGTGGTGAGTGCGTGGTGAGTGCGTGGTGAGTGCGTGGTGAGTGCGTGGTGAGTGCGTGGTGAGTGCGTGGTGAGTGCGTGGTTGATGCGTGGTTGATGCGTGGTTGATGCGTGGTTGATGCGTGGTTGATGCGTGGTTGATGCGTGGTTGATGCGTGGTTGATGCGTGGTTGATGCGTGGTTGATGCGTGGTTGATGCGTGGTTGATGCGTGGTTGATGCGTGGTTGATGCGTGGTTGATGCGTGGTTGATGCGTGGTTGATGCGTGGTTGATGCGTGGTTGATGCGTGGTTGATGCGTGGTTGATGCGTGGTTGATGCGTGGTTGATGCGTGGTTAATGCGTGGTTGATGCGTGGTTGATGCGTGGTTAATGCGTGGTTAATGCGTGGTTGATGCGTGGTTAATGCGTGGTTAATGCGTGGTTAATGCGTGGTTAATGCGTGGTTAATGCGTGGTTAATGCGTGGTTAATGCGTGGTTAATGCGTGGTTAATGCGTGGTTAATGCGTGGTTAATGCGTGGTTAATGCGTGGTTAATGCGTGGTTAATGCGTGGTTAATGCGTGGTTAATGCGTGGTTAATGCGTGGTTAATGCGTGGTTAATGCGTGGTTAATGCGTGGTTAATGCGTGGTTAATGCGTGGTTAATGCGTGGTTAATGCGTGGTTAATGCGTGGTTAATGCGTGGTTAATTGTTCTGTTCTGTTCTGTTCTGTTCTGTTCTGTTCTGTTCTGTTCTGTTCTGTTCTGTTCTGTTCTGTTCTGTTCTGTTCTGTTCTGTTCTGTTCTGTTCTGTTCTGTTCTGTTCTGTTCTGTTCTGTTCTGTTCTGTTCTGTTCTGTTCTGTTCTGTTCTGTTCTGTTCTGTTCTGTTCTGTTCTGTTCTGTTCTGTTCTGTTCTGTTCTGTTCTGTTCTGTTCTGTTCTGTTCTGTTCTGTTCTGTTCTGTTCTGTTCTGTTCTGTTCTGTTCTGTTCTGTTCTGTTCTGTTCTGTTCTGTTCTGTTCTGTTCTGTTCTGTTCTGTTCTGTTCAAAATGCTGAAAAAAGGCTAGAAACTTGTTAGCAGAGTTAGGTTTGGGATCAAGAGCAGACCCAGCGCTGATGTGTGTGTTTGTGTGTATGTATGTGTGTGTGTGTGAGAGAGAGAGAGAGAGAGAGACTTTCCCTGTGAAGTAGCAGACTTTTACGCTGCAGCAATAACTGAGGATTCAGACTTAGTAAAATAAGGAACAGCTTGCTTCATTGAAGGAAATACACAATAGATAGGAAAGGGATTCTAGTTCTAGTAAACTACCTGCGTTGGAGGTTCATGGACCTGACATGGCCTTTGCCCTCATACTGCAGGTGAGAGAGACAAAGCAAAGACATCTCTTCTCTTCAAGAGACAGAGAAGAAGCAGGAAGGAGAGAGTTGGAAGGTGTGGTCAGCATTCCTAAGAGGTATCAGTTTTCAGGAAGGAAGATGAGCATATGACCAAAGGAAAGGCACAGCCTAGCAACCTGGAGGTCTCCTCTCTGTCTCCCTCCAGACGTGGAAACACCCAAATCGAGTTGCATTTCCACAATTCCAACACAAGTGATGCTTAAAATGGAAACTGTGATTTATCAGGGACAGGGATTAGGAAACAGACATTGTTCCTGGGGAACCTGGCCTGGTTTTCCCTGCCTTCCATCTGTAAGATTCTTTCTTTATTTTAAGACCCACTCTGCACCCACCTGTTCCCGGGGCTGCCAGCTTTCTTTGGGTGGCACCCATAAATTCAAGACGTAGAACTTTCATTGTCACAGAGATGAGGGGACGGGCCTGTTCACCTGCTGAAGTTCCATACACACACAAACCCAGCTGGAAAAATCACATGGCAACCTCATCCTGCTATACATTTTGCTTATTTAAACATTTGGTTTTCAACAATCCAAGGAGCAGTGGCAGACACGGAACCACCAGCTTTCCACAATCAGAAAAGGAAGAGGGGGGGCCCAGGGTGTGAGAGTATGTGTGTGTGTGATGGAATTTCCTCCCCCAAGGTGTGGTGATGGCCAGAGACTGCTGAGCCCCATCTCTCAGGCCTCTCTCTCTCTCTCTCAGGCCTCTCTCTCTGTCCTCTCTCTCTCTGGCCTCTCTGGCCTCTCTCTCTCTGGCCTCTCTGGCCTCTCTCTCTCTGGCCTCTCTGGCCTCTCTCTCTCTGGCCTCTCTCTCTCTGGCCTCTCTGGCCTCTCTCTCTCTCTGGCCTCTCTGGCCTCTCTCTCTCTCTCTGGCCTCTCTGGCCTCTCTCTCTCTCTCTGGCCTCTCTGGCCTCTCTCTCTCTCTCTGGCCTCTCTGGCCTCTCTCTCTCTCTCTCTCTCTGGCCTCTCTGGCCTCTCTCTCTCTCTCTGGCCTCTCTGGCCTCTCTCTCTCTCTCTGGCCTCTCTGGCCTCTCTCTCTCTCTCTGGCCTCTCTGGCCTCTCTCTCTCAGGCCTCTCTCTCTCTCACAGGCCTCTCTCAGGCCTCTCAGGCCTCTCTCTCTCTCTCTCTCTCTCAGGCGTCTCTCTCTCTCTCTGCAATCAGCCACAGTCCAACCTGCTCCAGCTCCTGCCACCCAGCAGCCTTCTGCTTCCAAACGAGATTCCAAACTGCTCTATCGGCCGCAATGCAAACCGCAGCCAGAAATGCCCATTGCGGCCGCTCCTCTCACCCAGCAGCCACGTGTGTCAATCACGCATGCGTGCCTGAGGGGGACGTCCAAAAGCCAGAGATCAGCCTCTTCACACTAAATATGGCCGGAGGCCGGAGACGACCCACTTTTGCCGGAGACTCCGGCAGAAAACTGGAGACCTGGCAACCCTACTCTGTACACATCTTGGAGTTGCAATACGAATCAGTGTGAAGGTGGCTTGGAGGTAAATCACATCAAAACATAAAATCCCCAGTTTTGAGGAAGAAACTGGTGGTTCATGGGTAATTGTACCTGGACTCAAAAAACAGAGGTGAAACACACTGGAGCCAGAATAGTAGCAAGTGTGTATATAGCTTATCTCCCTGATTCAGGGCTAGTTCAAATGTTATGGATTCCCTACATGGACAGCACTTTGAAGTCCCATGCAGAAACAAAAAAAAAGTCCAAGGTGCATATAGATCATCATCACACAAGCTTGTGTTTTAATGCACACATGCAAGGAAACTGTAGTCAATCATGGTGAAATAGAATTCAGAACTGAATATGTAGAATTCAGAATTGTTTAAAGGTGGAATTGAAGGAAGCCTGTCTGCCCAGTTCATTCATAGAATCACAGAATAGTAGAATTGGAAGAGGCCTATAAGGCCATCGAGTCCACCCCTGCTCAATGAAAAGAGAAAGAACCAAGGTTTTTATTGTGAGATAATCTGCCCTCCATGTGTTGCTTCTAAAAAAGGAATCGTCGTCTTGAGAAGTCAGAGATGACAAAGCTTGGACTGTTATTCTTCTCTTGTTAACTAATACATAGTTTAGTCACATCATGCTTATTAACTATCATGAACTTATTAACATTTTCAGATTAATGTTGAAGATATCATACCATATCATACAGGGCATTTTGAGCAGCCAGCAAGAAAGATGCAGCTTCATTGATTGGCAGCAGACGTTAAAAAGAGATGAGTGAGCAAATAATTAAGAGACTAAGAAGGTTATCTGACTTGGTTGTCTTCAAGCAGCAAGATAGATTTAGGTAGTTTGAACATTGGGAAGGAAAAACTGATGACCACATGTGCACAACGGCAACATGGATGCTACAGGAAGGTAAAAGATCAAAGGAAACACTAAATATTAGATAGGAAGATGAGTCTTAAAAAAAGGAATTTTATGGGATGATAACTTGCACAAGGATGGAGAAGTGGTGATTAAGAAGACACAAGGAAAGCTGATCCTGCCAAGCTGGGATATATAGACATGGACAAAAGAGAAGGAGAGGAAAGTAGATGCTTTAACTGAGCAATTCCTTTATGTTTTGGGGTAGGATTGTGGTGTAGCTTGGATGAATATAGTTCTTAGAAACTTGCATGCTTACAGTATCCTTGAATCTAGATTACTTCCTTCAGGAAAATGTTCACGTTTCAGAATGAAGTATCACAGCTGTGAAAAAAAAAGAGAAAAGAAAATCAAATAGCCATGTTGATTTAAAGTAAACAAAAATGTGTCTAATAGAAAATGTACGAAAGAACAAGGAAAATGGGTTATAAATACACATAGTGGAGTGGGTGAGAGAGAGATGGGTAACTATGTTGGAACTTGTCTAAATATATATATCCTTCCTATTTCACAAGAGGATGGTTTGGGGAAAATGTAGGCTCCATGGTTTCATTTTTTTTTTACAATAATTTTTATTCAAATTTTCATAAAACATACAAAACAAAATCATAAAACATTCAAAGACAAAAAACAAAACAAAAATGATTAAACAAAACAATAAAATGTTGACTTCCCATTTGTCGCAGATCAAATCAGTTATAGGTCTACAATATATAACAATCCTGTCTCTTAAATTATATTATAAAATCACTTTCCTCCAGTAGTTATCTTAATTAATCATCAAATCTCATAAACATTACTTTATTCTTTCCACAAAAAGTCAAAGAGAGGTTTCAATTCTTTAAGAAATATATCTATCAATTTTTCTCCTAATAAACATGTCGATTAATCCATCTCGTTAATAATAATAATAATCTTATTGTCATAACCATAGTCCAAATAAACATATTGATTAATCCATCTCATCAAAATCTGTTAGGTCCAATAATTTCAATAGCCATTATTCCATTATCCATATTAATTCCATCTTTCATCTTCAATAGTCCTGTTAAGTCCAGTAATTTCAGTGTCCAATCTTCCATTATCAGTATTCCATAATAATCTTGCTGTCATAACCATAGTCATATAATAAGAGTCTGATGGGAATTTCCTCTATCCCAAATATTTTCTTGCCATCAATTCTGAATAAGTTGCTGAAATATTGTTGTAAAGTCATATCTGTGTTCTTCTTTTTTACAAAATGCACTGGCTCATCTCTTGAGAGTTTTTCCATTGTCACATGGCTGCAGTTAATTCCATAGATTTTCTCTATATCAAGCTCCATCACGTCATTCCAGTCCAGAAGATTATCCAAGCCATTGATAACTTTATCTCTAATATCTTCATTAATTTCTTCAGAGATAACGTTAAATTCCAAACAGTAGATTTTATTTCTAATATCCATAAACTCCAGATCTTTTTCCAATTCCACATTTGTTCCAATCTCCAGGGCTTGTATCTTCCCTTTTTCTTTTCTCATCTGTGATCTCATTCTCCTCTCTCACAGGATCCCCTATTTCTTTAAGCTCCTGCGTCATTTTGCTCAGTTCAATTTTCAGCTCCTTACTGCCCTATCGCAGGGTTTGTTTCGTTATCTCAATCTCATCCATTATTTTCTGAAACATAATTACTTCCAGATTCTCAGCCACTTTCTTGATTGCCATTTTTAAAACCACAAAAACAAAACAAAACAAAAATAAAGAAGAACCACTTCTTATTTCAGCAACAATTGGGTTAATATTCCAGGCTTGATGACATCACAGTATAAACAGAGCAGCCTGCCTTATCTCTCTATGTTCAAGAATACAAAACAAATTTAGTTCCCAGCATCAAAACAGTTAGTGGCGTCATGAAGAAGCAGATTCGTCAAAATAAAATAGACCAAAAAGAGAATAGTCCCAGACAATATAATGTTCCTCGGAATAGAAATCCCTCTTCTGTTTATATCTTTAGAATGCACTTCCAGGACAGCTTTTTGCAATAGAAACAGAGATAAGCTGTTAATTTCGTGAATAACAGAGAAGAGTTATAGCTCACCCAGAAGTTCTTTAAAGCTGATTCATTTGACAAATCTCTTTTTGCTGCAACAATTTAAACCAAGTAAAAAAAAAATAAATAATAAATAATAAAATTTTATTTCTAGGCCGCCTATCTGGCCGAATTAACGGCCACTCTAGGCGGCGTACATAGACTAAAATATAACATAGAGTAAAATATAACATATAATACAAAACAAAACCCCAGTAGTCTATAGACATCCCGAGCAGCAGATTCACGCACACATACACACACACGGTCTCTGGCCCCTTCAGCAGTTGCTGCTTTTGTAGCTGGAGAGAGAGACAGGGCCCCACCCTTCCAGGCCAGGTGGAAATCAGCCAGAAATGCAGGGAGCAGGTCTTGCAAAAACTCACACAGGTAGATGGTCTCTGGCCCCTTCAGCACTTGCTGCTTTTGTAGCTGGAGAGAGACAGGGCCCCACCCTTCCAGGCCAGGTGGAAATCAGCCAGAAATGCAGGGAGCAGGTCTTGCAAAAACTCACACAGGTAGATGGTCTCTGGCCCCTTCAGCACTTGCTGCTTTTGTAGCTGGAGAGAGACAGGGCCCCACCCTTCCAGGCCAGGTGGAAATCAGCCAGAAATGCAGGGAGCAGGTCTTGCAAAAACTCACACAGGTAGATGGTCTCTGGCCCCTTCAGCAGTTGCTGCTTTTGTAGCTGGAGAGAGACAGGGCCCCACCCTTCCAGGCCAGGTGGAAATCAGCCAGAAATGCAGGGAGCAGGTCTTGCAAAAACTCACACAGGTAGATGGTCTCTGGCCCCCAAAGGGCCCGCCGCGGCCGGAAGGCCCTGCTGCGGCCGGAAGGCTCCCCGCAGCGCGCAGCAGCCGCAGCCACAAGGCCTCCGCCGCCAATATTCAAAGGAGGGCGGGAGGCTGGTGGAGTGGCCTTAAATGGCCTTCAGCCGCCCCGCCTCCTTACTGTGCGCATGCACACACCCTTGATGGCGGTCTGGCTTCGGCAGCAGCCGCAAACACGCCCCTTTGCCCGGTTATGTTAATGTTTAGTTAATGTTTAGTTAATGTTTAGTTAATGTTTAGTTAATGTTTAGTTAATGCGTGGTGAGTGCGTGGTGAGTGCGTGGTGAGTGCGTGGTGAGTGCGTGGTGAGTGCGTGGTGAGTGCGTGGTGAGTGCGTGGTGAGTGCGTGGTGAGTGCGTGGTGAGTGCGTGGTGAGTGCGTGGTGAGTGCGTGGTGAGTGCGTGGTGAGTGCGGATGCGTGCGGATGCGTGCGGATGCGTGGTTGATGCGTGGTTGATGCGTGCGGATGCGTGCGGATGCGTGCGGATGCGTGCGGATGCGTGGTTGATGCGTGCGGATGCGTGGTTGATGCGTGGTTGATGCGTGGTTGATGCGTGGTTGATGCGTGGTTGATGCGTGGTTGATGCGTGGTTGATGCCTGGTTGATGCGTGGTTGATGCGTGGTTGATGCGTGGTTGATGCCTGGTTGATGCCTGGTTGATGCCTGGTTGATGCCTGGTTGATGCCTGGTTGATGCCTGGTTGATGCCTGGTTGATGCCTGGTTGATGCGTGGTTAATGCGTGGTTGATGCCTGGTTGATGCCTGGTTGATGCGTGGTTGATGCGTGGTTGATGCGTGGTTAATGCCTGGTTGATGCGTGGTTAATGCGTGGTTAATGCGTGGTTAATGCGTGGTTGATGCGTGGTTGATGCGTGGTTGATGCGTGGTTGATGCGTGGTTGATGCGTGGTTGATGCGTGGTTGATGCGTGGTTGATGCGTGGTTGATGCGTGGTTGATGCGTGGTTGATGCGTGGTTGATGCGTGGTTAATGCGTGGTTAATGCGTGGTTAATGCGTGGTTAATGCGTGGTTAATGCGTGGTTAATGCGTGGTTAATGCGTGGTTAATGCGTGGTTAATGCGTGGTTAATGCGTGGTTAATGCGTGGTTAATGCGTGGTTAATGCGTGGTTAATGCGTGGTTAATGCGTGGTTAATGCGTGGTTAATGCGTGGTTAATGCGTGGTTAATGCGTGGTTAATGCGTGGTTAATGCGTGGTTAATTGTTCTGTTCTGTTCTGTTCTGTTCTGTTCTGTTCTGTTCTGTTCTGTTCTGTTCTGTTCTGTTCTGTTCTGTTCTGTTCTGTTCTGTTCTGTTCTGTTCTGTTCTGTTCTGTTCTGTTCTGTTCTGTTCTGTTCTGTTCTGTTCTGTTCTGTTCTGTTCTGTTCTGTTCTGTTCTGTTCTGTTCTGTTCTGTTCTGTTCTGTTCTGTTCTGTTCTGTTCTGTTCTGTTCTGTTCTGTTCTGTTCTGTTCTGTTCTGTTCTGTTCTGTTCTGTTCTGTTCTGTTCTGTTCTGTTCTGTTCTGTTCTGTTCTGTTCTGTTCTGTTCTGTTCTGTTCTGTTCTGTTCTGTTCTGTTCTGTTCTGTTCTGTTCTGTTCTGTTCTGTTCTGTTCTGTTCTGTTCTGTTCTGTTCTGTTCTGTTCTGTTCTGTTCTGTTCTGTTCTGTTCTGTTCTGTTCTGTTCTGTTCTGTTCTGTTCTGTTCTGTTCTGTTCTGTTCTGTTCTGTTCTGTTCTGTTCTGTTCTGTTCTGTTCTGTTCTGTTCTGTTCTGTTCTGTTCTGTTCTGTTCTGTTCTGTTCTGTTCTGTTCTGTTCTGTTCTGTTCTGTTCTGTTCTGTTCTGTTCTGTTCTGTTCTGTTCTGTTCTGTTCTGTTCTGTTCTGTTCTGTTCTGTTCTGTTCTGTTCTGTTCTGTTCTGTTCTGTTCTGTTCTGTTCTGTTCTGTTCTGTTCTGTTCTGTTCTGTTCTGTTCTGTTCTGTTCTGTTCTGTTCTGTTCTGTTCTGTTCTGTTCTGTTCTGTTCTGTTCTGTTCTGTTCTGTTCTGTTCTGTTCTGTTCTGTTCTGTTCTGTTCTGTTCTGTTCTGTTCTGTTCTGTTCTGTTCTGTTCTGTTCTGTTCTGTTCTGTTCTGTTCTGTTCTGTTCTGTTCTGTTCTGTTCTGTTCTGTTCTGTTCAAAATGCTGAAAAAAGGCTAGAAACTTGTTAGCAGAGTTAGGTTTGGGATCAAGAGCAGACCCAGCGCTGATGTGTGTGTTTGTGTGTATGTATGTGTGTGTGTGTGAGAGAGAGAGAGAGAGAGAGACTTTCCCTGTGAAGTAGCAGACTTTTACGCTGCAGCAATAACTGAGGATTCAGACTTAGTAAAATAAGGAACAGCTTGCTTCATTGAAGGAAATACACAATAGATAGGAAAGGGATTCTAGTTCTAGTAAACTACCTGCGTTGGAGGTTCATGGACCTGACATGGCCTTTGCCCTCATGCTGCAGGTGAGAGAGACAAAGCAAAGACATCTCTTCTCTTCAAGAGACAGAGAAGAAGCAGGAAGGAGAGAGTTGGAAGGTGTGGTCAGCATTCCTAAGAGGTATCAGTTTTCAGGAAGGAAGATGAGCATATGACCAAAGGAAAGGCACAGCCTAGCAACCTGGAGGTCTCCTCTCTGTCTCCCTCCAGACGTGGAAACACCCAAATCGAGTTGCATTTCCACAATTCCAACACAAGTGATGCTTAAAATGGAAACTGTGATTTATCAGGGACAGGGATTAGGAAACAGACATTGTTCCTGGGGAACCTGGCCTGGTTTTCCCTGCCTTCCATCTGTAAGATTCTTTCTTTATTTTAAGACCCACTCTGCACCCACCTGTTCCCGGGGCTGCCAGCTTTCTTTGGGTGGCACCCATAAATTCAAGACGTAGAACTTTCATTGTCACAGAGATGAGGGGACGGGCCTGTTCACCTGCTGAAGTTCCATACACACACAAACCCAGCTGGAAAAATCACATGGCAACCTCATCCTGCTATACATTTTGCTTATTTAAACATTTGGTTTTCAACAATCCAAGGAGCAGTGGCAGACACGGAACCACCAGCTTTCCACAATCAGAAAAGGAAGAGGGGGGGCCCAGGGTGTGAGAGTATGTGTGTGTGATGGAATTTCCTCCCCCAAGGTGTGGTGATGGCCAGAGACTGCTGAGCCCCATCTCTCAGGCCTCTCTCTCTCTCTCTCAGGCCTCTCTCTCTGTCCTCTCTCTCTCTGGCCTCTCTGGCCTCTCTCTCTCTGGCCTCTCTCTCTCTGGCCTCTCTGGCCTCTCTCTCTCTCTGGCCTCTCTGGCCTCTCTCTGGCCTCTCTGGCCTCTCTCTCTCTCTCTGGCCTCTCTCTCTCTCTGGCCTCTCTCTCTCTCTCTCTGGCCTCTCTGGCCTCTCTCTCTCTCTCTGGCCTCTCTGGCCTCTCTCTCTGGCCTCTCTGGCCTCTCTCTCTCTCTCTGGCCTCTCTGGCCTCTCTCTCTCTCTCTGGCCTCTCTGGCCTCTCTCTCTCTGGCCTCTCTGGCCTCTCTCTCTCTGGCTTCTCTGGCCTCTCTCTCTCTGGCCTCTCTGGCCTCTCTCTCTCAGGCCTCTCTCTCTCTCACAGGCCTCTCTCAGGCCTCTCAGGCCTCTCTCTCTCTCTCTCTCTCTCAGGCGTCTCTCTCTCTCTCTGCAATCAGCCACAGTCCAACCTGCTCCAGCTCCTGCCACCCAGCAGCCTTCTGCTTCCAAATGAGATTCCAAACTGCTCTATCGGCCGCAATGCAAACCGCAGCCAGAAATGCCCATTGCGGCCGCTCCTCTCACCCAGCAGCCATGTGTGTCAATCACGCATGCGTGCCTGAGGGGGACGTCCAAAAGCCAGAGATCAGCCTCTTCACACTAAATATGGCCGGAGGCCGGAGACGACCCACTTTTGCCGGAGACTCCGGCAGAAAACTGGAGACCTGGCAACCCTACTCTGTACACATCTTGGAGTTGCAATACGAATCAGTGTGAAGGTGGCTTGGAGGTAAACCACATCAAAACATAAAATCCCCAGTTTTGAGGAAGAAACTGGTGGTTCATGGGTAATTGTACCTGGACTCAAAAAACAGAGGTGAAACACACTGGAGCCAGAATAGTAGCAAGTGTGTATATAGCTTATCTCCCTGATTCAGGGCTAGTTCAAATGTTATGGATTCCCTACATGGACAGCACTTTGAAGTCCCATGCAGAAACAAAAAAAAAGTCCAAGGTGCATATAGATCATCATCACACAAGCTTGTGTTTTAATGCACACATGCAAGGAAACTGTAGTCAATCATGGTGAAATAGAATTCAGAACTGAATATGTAGAATTCAGAATTGTTTAAAGGTGGAATTGAAGGAAGCCTGTCTGCCCAGTTCATTCATAGAATCACAGAATAGTAGAATTGGAAGAGGCCTATAAGGCCATCGAGTCCACCCCTGCTCAATGAAAAGAGAAAGAACCAAGGTTTTTATTGTGAGATAATCTGCCCTCCATGTGTTGCTTCTAAAAAAGGAATCGTCGTCTTGAGAAGTCAGAGATGACAAAGCTTGGACTGTTATTCTTCTCTTGTTAACTAATACATAGTTTAGTCACATCATGCTTATTAACTATCATGAACTTATTAACATTTTCAGATTAATGTTGAAGATATCATACCATATCATACAGGGCATTTTGAGCAGCCAGCAAGAAAGATGCAGCTTCATTGATTGGCAGCAGACGTTAAAAAGAGATGAGTGAGCAAATAATTAAGAGACTAAGAAGGTTATCTGACTTGGTTGTCTTCAAGCAGCAAGATAGATTTAGGTAGTTTGAACATTGGGAAGGAAAAACTGATGACCACATGTGCACAACGGCAACATGGATGCTACAGGAAGGTAAAAGATCAAAGGAAACACTAAATATTAGATAGGAAGATGAGTCTTAAAAAAAGGAATTTTATGGGATGATAACTTGCACAAGGATGGAGAAGTGGTGATTAAGAAGACACAAGGAAAGCTGATCCTGCCAAGCTGGGATATATAGACATGGACAAAAGAGAAGGAGAGGAAAGTAGATGCTTTAACTGAGCAATTCCTTTATGTTTTGGGGTAGGATTGTGGTGTAGCTTGGATGAATATAGTTCTTAGAAACTTGCATGCTTACAGTATCCTTGAATCTAGATTACTTCCTTCAGGAAAATGTTCACGTTTCAGAATGAAGTATCACAGCTGTGAAAAAAAAAGAGAAAAGAAAATCAAATAGCCATGTTGATTTAAAGTAAACAAAAATGTGTCTAATAGAAAATGTACGAAAGAACAAGGAAAATGGGTTATAAATACACATAGTGGAGTGGGTGAGAGAGAGATGGGTAACTATGTTGGAACTTGTCTAAATATATATATCCTTCCTATTTCACAAGAGGATGGTTTGGGGAAAATGTAGGCTCCATGGTTTCATTTTTTTTTTACAATAATTTTTATTCAAATTTTCATAAAACATACAAAACAAAATCATAAAACATTCAAAGACAAAAAACAAAACAAAAATGATTAAACAAAAAAATAAAATGTTGACTTCCCATTTGTCGCAGATCAAATCAGTTATAGGTCTACAATATATAACAATCCTGTCTCTTAAATTATATTATAAAATCACTTTCCTCCAGTAGTTATCTTAATTAATCATCAAATCTCATAGACATTACTTTATTCTTTCCACAAAAAGTCAAAGAGAGGTTTCAATTCTTTAAGAAATATATCTATCAATTTTTCTCCTAATAAACATGTCGATTAATCCATCTCGTTAATAATAATAATAATCTTATTGTCATAACCATAGTCCAAATAAACATATTGATTAATCCATCTCATCAAAATCTGTTAGGTCCAATAATTTCAATAGCCATTATTCCATTATCCATATTAATTCCATCTTTCATCTTCAATAGTCCTGTTAAGTCCAGTAATTTCAGTGTCCAATCTTCCATTATCAGTATTCCATAATAATCTTGCTGTCATAACCATAGTCATATAATAAGAGTCTGATGGGAATTTCCTCTATCCCAAATATTTTCTTGCCATCAATTCTGAATAAGTTGCTGAAATATTGTTGTAAAGTCATATCTGTGTTCTTCTTTTTTACAAAATGCACTGGCTCATCTCTTGAGAGTTTTTCCATTGTCACATGGCTGCAGTTAATTCCATAGATTTTCTCTATATCAAGCTCCATCACGTCATTCCAGTCCAGAAGATTATCCAAGCCATTGATAACTTTATCTCTAATATCTTCATTAATTTCTTCAGAGATAACGTTAAATTCCAAACAGTAGATTTTATTTCTAATATCCATAAACTCCAGATCTTTTTCCAATTCCACATTTGTTCCAATCTCCAGGGCTTGTATCTTCCCTTTTTCTTTTCTCATCTCTGATCTCATTCTCCTCTCTCACAGGATCCCCTATTTCTTTAAGCTCCTGCGTCATTTTGCTCAGTTCAATTTTCAGCTCCTTACTGCCCTATCGCAGGGTTTGTTTCGTTATCTCAATCTCATCCATTATTTTCTGAAACATAATTACTTCCAGATTCTCAGCCACTTTCTTGATTGCCATTTTTAAAACCACAAAAACAAAACAAAACAAAAATAAAGAAGAACCACTTCTTATTTCAGCAACAATTGGGTTAATATTCCAGGCTTGATGACATCACAGTATAAACAGAGCAGCCTGCCTTATCTCTCTATGTTCAAGAATACAAAACAAATTTAGTTCCCAGCATCAAAACAGTTAGTGGCGTCATGAAGAAGCAGATTCGTCAAAATAAAATAGACCAAAAAGAGAATAGTCCCAGACAATATAATGTTCCTCGGAATAGAAATCCCTCTTCTGTTTATATCTTTAGAATGCACTTCCAGGACAGCTTTTTGCAATAGAAACAGAGATAAGCTGTTAATTTCGTGAATAACAGAGAAGAGTTATAGCTCACCCAGAAGTTCTTTAAAGCTGATTCATTTGACAAATCTCTTTTTGCTGCAACAATTTAAACCAAGTAAAAAAAATAATAATAATAAATAATAAAATTTTATTTCTAGGCCGCCTATCTGGCCGAATTAACGGCCACTCTAGGCGGCGTACATAGACTAAAATATAACATAGAGTAAAATATAACATATAATACAAAACAAAACCCCAGTAGTCTATAGACATCCCGAGCAGCAGATTCACGCACACATACACACACACGGTCTCTGGCCTCTTCAGCAGTTGCTGCTTTTGTAGCTGGAGAGAGAGACAGGGCCCCACCCTTCCAGGCCAGGCGGAAATCAGCCAGAAATGCAGGGAGCAGGTCTTGCAAAAACTCACACAGGTAGATGGTCTCTGGCCCCTTCAGCACTTGCTGCTTTTGTAGCTGGAGAGAGACAGGGCCCCACCCTTCCAGGCCAGGTGGAAATCAGCCAGAAATGCAGGGAGCAGGTCTTGCAAAAACTCACACAGGTAGATGGTCTCTGGCCCCTTCAGCACTTGCTGCTTTTGTAGCTGGAGAGAGACAGGGCCCCACCCTTCCAGGCCAGGTGGAAATCAGCCAGAAATGCAGGGAGCAGGTCTTGCAAAAACTCACACAGGTAGATGGTCTCTGGCCCCTTCAGCAGTTGCTGCTTTTGTAGCTGGAGAGAGACAGGGCCCCACCCTTCCAGGCCAGGTGGAAATCAGCCAGAAATGCAGGGAGCAGGTCTTGCAAAAACTCACACAGGTAGATGGTCTCTGGCCCCTTCAGCAGTTGCTGCTTTTGTAGCTGGAGAGAGACAGGGCCCCACCCTTCCAGGCCAGGTGGAAATCAGCCAGAAATGCAGGGAGCAGGTCTTGCAAAAACTCACACAGGTAGATGGTCTCTGGCCCCTTCAGCAGTTGCTGCTTTTGTAGCTGGAGAGAGACAGGGCCCCACCCTTCCAGGCCAGGTGGAAATCAGCCAGAAATACAGGGAGCAGGTCTTGCAGAAACTCACACAGGTAGATGGTCTCCATCTAAAAAATAATAGAAAGAAGGGTGCTTGCCTGTTAGTCCGTTTTCTCTTTGAAGAAAAGATAAATGTATCACATTAATCAGATAGCGCTTGTTCGGAAGTCCGTCCAGCATTGCTGGCTGGACCTTTTCTCATAAATTAATGAAATCCAGTCCTCCCAACAAAAACAGGCTTTTGAGGTTGATCTCTATGTTTCTCCCTGCCCGGGAGAAATTTCATCAGTCAAAAAAAAAATGTTCTGACTGATTTATATCTGAATAAGCTTCTTTTGAGGCGGGAGCCCGTCTCAAAAGCAGGCACAAGCGAAGTCACCCTTCCCGGAAGTTCCATGGTTTCATTTTTAAAGATGGGTATGTTTTTGGGCTTATGCTAATGTGTTCTTTTATCTGGAAGCCGCCGTTGAGTTCCAGTTTTGGGAAAAGGGCGGGGTAAAAATAATGACAATAATTAATTAATTAATTAATGCAGACTGCTGATCAAAATCTGTGGTTAAAAAGAAGGTCAAAAATGAAATTGAAAGATATCATATTCTTAAAGCATAACTAATTTCTTTATTTGGAAACGTGTAGTGGCCCCATAGTTACAACACTGAACTGTTCCCTGCCCACCCCTAGTTCATCTGTTACCATAGCAGCATTTCCCTGTGGCTTTGTCCCATGTTGCTGAGGGCATGGTTGGTACAATGTGAATGAGCCAATAGCCCAGGTCCTTCCAACCACATGATTGCCCTCCCTTAGAGGCAGGGTCATAGCTCAGTGGCACAGCACTTATCTTGTATGTAGAAGATCCTAGGTTCAGTCCCTGGCATCTCCAGATAAGGCAGAAACCTGAAACCCTGGAGAACCCCTGCCAGTCAGAGCACACAGTGCTGAGTTAGGTGGACCACTGGTCTGACTCAGGATAAGGCCTAGATTCCCGCTCATGTCGTGCTGGGCTTTCTTACATCTCTGCAGCATGAGATGAAGCCAAGGAGATGATGCTCCTACACTTTTGTGCCAAGGGTCCCTGTGCTGCTTACAGTGTGAAAGCCGACTAGCTGGATGGCAAAAGTGCCTGACGTAAAGTCAACAGAGTTTTGGAGGTCAAATCTTGCGCATGTTCTTGGTACTGTACACTATGGACAACAGAATGAATGTTGTTAGTTTTACCTACATTTCACTTGCCAGCGAAGGATGAGATTTGTACTATTAACAGTCTGACTGCTAAATCAATGTTATCCATTTTATGGAAGGCATAAGGAGTAGGAAGCTGTGAAGTTCATTAATTATTTTAATCACAGGAGCCATTTAACTGGCAATTATGTAAAATACAGGATGATGAGTACTCAAGGACATTTCTCTGTAGTGTATATAGAGTTATGTTAGCTCAGCCTACCAAAGGTTTTAAAAGCTATCTTGATTCTCCAGTTCTAAGAATATCCAAAAACAATATAAACTACAATCAAGACAACTCAGAGACCTGTAAGAAAGCCGAAACTGGTAGAAGTCAGGATGCTTTCCAAATGCTAAAGTTACTAGACTAGAAGATGTATAATGTGTTCTTGCACCTGACTTCTTCAGCTGAGGAAAATGGCTCCTGAGGTAGGGTGTGTGTGCTGGAAAGGTTTTAGGCGACCACTTTACTTCTTTCACACAGACCTACACACAACACACAATCAGGTGTGGTTCTGCCATGCAGCCGGACAAAGGGATCTGTTTCAGAAAGCACCGTGTTATGACAGCTAGAGTGCAAGTGGCGAAAGACATGCTGTGAGTCTGATCAGGCACGAATAAAACATAACAGTTCCTACTGTATGGCGGTGAGGGTGGCAAAGAAGGCCCACTTCTCTGCCATCATCACATCCAGTGGAGCTTTTCCATATTGTCAGGGGACTGTTGACATCAACTCCAGGAAATGGTGTTTTAGACCCTTCGGAAGCCCATTGTGAATTGTTTCCACAGCACTTTGAGGGTAAATTTGCTCGCCTCCATAGCAATCTTGATGCCCCATCCACATCTATTGTAGTCCCCAGTGAGGTATCCAGTGGAACATCTGCTGCAACTTCTTCGGAATGGTTTCAGTTAATGCAGCCTGATGACATTGACAAGGGGCTTGCAATGATGCAGCCAGCAATGTGTCTTCTCGACCCTTGCCCTTCTTGGCTTATTAAAGCTTGCCGAGGGGATTTGACCAAGTGGCTCCAGGGTGTGGTCAATGTATTATTGTGGGAGGGAGTGGTTCCAGCCACCCTGAAAGAGGCAGTGATCTGACCGTTCCTGAAAAAGCCCATTCTGGACCCATTGGTTTGCAACAATTACTGACCGGTCACAAATACTCCCTTGTTAGGGAAGGTAATTGAGAGGGTTGTGGCACAGCAATTGCAAGTACTCTTGGATGAAACAGATTATCTTGACCCATTCCAGTCTGGGTTCGGGCCTGGTTATGGGACTAAATTGGCCTTTGTTGCCCTGATGGATTACCTTTATTGGGAGGACAGGGGGAGTGCAACCCTGTTACGCTTACTTGATCTCTCAGCAGCTTTTGATACCATTGACCATGGTATACTTCTGGGGCGATGGTGAGATGGGCATTGGAGGCACTGTTTTACAGTGGTTCCGATCCTATCTCCAAGGTCGTTTTCAGAGAATAGCAATGGGTGGTTGTCTTTCGGCCCCCTGGCAGTTGTACTATGGAGTGTCGCAGGGTACCATCTTGCCCCCCATGCTGTTTAACATCTATATGAAGCCCTTGTGAGTGGTCATCAGGAGATTTGGGGCAAGGTGTCAGCAGTACGCTGATGATACCCAGCTCTATTTCTCTGCAACATCTGAATTGGGAGAGGCCGCACAAGCCCTGGACTACTGCCTGGACTTGGTGGTGGGCTGAATGAGGGTCAATAAACTGAGTCTGAATCCTAATAAGACAGAGATGCTGCGGGTTGGTGGTTCCTGAGTTTGGATAATTGGTCAGTTGCCTGCTTTGGATGGGGTCATACTCCTTCTGAAAGAGCAGGCCCATAGTCTGGGGGTGCTCCTGGATACATCTTTGTTGCTAGAGGCCCAGGTGACCTCAATGGTTAGGAGCGTCTTTTACCAGCTTCGGCTGGTAAGACAGCTGCAGCCATTTCTGGACTGGGATAGCCTGACCACTGTTGTCCATATGCTAGTAACCTCTAGGCTGGATTACTGTAATGCTCTCTATGTGGGGCTGCCCTTGAGTATGGTCCAGAAGCTGCAGCTGGTGCAAACTTTATTTATTTATTTATATTTCCATTTATAGACCGCTTACTATCTGAAAGATCTCAAAGCAATTTACAATAGAATACACAATATACAATAAAAAAATCAAATTAATTTACAAATTAATTTACAAAATGTGGCGGTGAGACTGCTCATTGGGGCAGGGTATCACCAACATGTTACCCCACTGCTGAAAGAATTGCAATGGCTGCCTATTTGCTACCAAGTCCAAGGTTCTAGTTTTGGTGTACCAAGCCCTATACAGATTGGAACCAGGATACCTGAAAGACCATCTCATTCCTTATATACCCAGTTGATCACTGAGCTCTGCAGGTGAGGGCCTCCTGCAGATACCATCTTATCAGGAGGTCCGTTCCTCACGACATAGGAAATGGACCTTTAGTGTGGCGGCACCTACTCTTTGGAATTCCCTCCCCTTAAATATTAGACAGGTGCCATCTCTGTTATATTTTCGGTGCCTACTGAAGATGTTCCTCTTTCAACAAGCTTTTTAAGTTGAGACCTTATCCCAGTCTGCGTCTGTGTTGGAATTGCTTTTTAATATGTTTTTAACCCTTCTTTTAAAAAAAATGTTTTAAAACCTTTTTTTAAAAAAAACACATTCTAAAAGATTTTTTAAAAATGTTTTAAAAGATGTTTTGTTTTAATATATATTTAAAGTCTGTTTTTATGATGTTTTAAAGTGTTTTTAGTGCTTTTGTTTGCCACCCTGGGCTCCTGCTGGAAGGAAAGGTTGGATATAAATAAATAGATAAATATATAAATAAATAATAAAAACACCAATGACTGAACAAATGTGTGGTGGCTGGTCAAAAAAGGAATATAGTTTTGGATCCAGAGATGTGTTACTGGAATTATTCTTGCACAACTGGGCTTTCCAACCACCTCATGTCCGCTGCAACCCTTTGTGGCCCCTGAAAAAGTGAGTGAATCATTCAAAAGAGCATGGGATGTGGTGCACCAGTTGTATGAGAGATGGGAGGAGACACACTGGCCAGGTCTTCCCCAGTCCTCTCCTCTGGTCTCACTACCCATTCTTTCCTCTGGGGAGGCAGAGCCAGGACAGCTCAGGAGGGCCAACGGGCTTTGGAGATGGGGTGGGAAGAGACTCGTCAGTTGGTCCTGCCTCTTCACTGTTGAAATAGGCAAATGTTGCATGTTCACTTGGGGGGGATATTTGGGAAATATCCCATGTACCTGTTCACCATGATGCAACTTCCTTATGGGTGGGGTTAGTTACCTGGTTTCCTCCTTCCTTTGTCCTGGAGGATTTTTTGAATATTCTCCATTGCTGATCAATCCACCATTGAGAGAGGCCGCATGGCAAATGATGCCCTCTGCTGAGAGCATCAATACCAAAGGCTAAGATGGACTGAATACCTTCTGTTTTCTTTCATCTAAGCTACAGCCTATGTTTCTAACATATGAAGAGGTTGTGAGTAAATGTTTTTATCTTTTACCTAAGAAGATTGTGTCTGTTGTTATTTATATAGAGAAAGGTGGGGCTGGTTACATTCTTACTCTGCTACTTGTGTTTTTACATCTCTGCTAAGAAATAGGACCACCAAAGCTTAGTTCCTATTTCTCTCTGGTATTTTTTATAATACCGAACATTCACCAGCTGTTAGCAGCGTGGGGATGGGGCTGTCACTGACCAGACTACTGAAGACTTCCCTGATTCAGCCCCCTCCCTCTACAGACCGCTAGGGCCCTCCCCAGGATCCCAGTCCTCCTCCTCCACTTCTTGCTCGCTTTGCCAGGAGTTCTTTATGGGGCCCATGACACTGAGGTAACCTTTGGCCAATTTCTTCTTAAATGCTTTATGGCTATATTGAAAAAGTATCCTCTAAATTATAGATAGGTCTAAGTAAATTAATAGTTAATTGTTACCTTGACCAATAAGGGTTCAGAATGAG
This sequence comes from Rhineura floridana, assembly GCF_030035675.1. Taxonomy (NCBI): domain Eukaryota; kingdom Metazoa; phylum Chordata; class Lepidosauria; order Squamata; family Rhineuridae; genus Rhineura; species Rhineura floridana. The sequence continues at coordinate 21,491,254 of NC_084488.1, read as the reverse complement.
GATTGTATCCAGCTAAGTTCCACTCGGAGAACATTGAAAGTAGAGTAGACCCAAGTTAGCCATGTCCATTAATTTTAATGAGCCTAGTCTGAATATGAATAATGTTGGATACTACTAAAGATGAGCAGATTGCCATACTTCCCTCCCATGCCAGTTTCCATTTTTACAGAACTGGCTCTGTTTCCTTCCTTTTGTGGACAGATATATTTTGGGGAAATACTGAAAAATAGTTGCCACAGCCCTGTGAGATAGCCTAGGTGGAGAGATAGTGACTGGCCCATGGTTACCCTATGAATTTTATAGCTGTGTATGGATTTGAATCTGGGAGTCCTCAGTCCTATTCCAGCACTCTAACCACAGCACAACTGGGAACAAAATAGAGTCCAGGCTGCTCCCATGGTCCTTAGGATACTGACCACATCCTATGGTCTGGCCTCATTTTTTTCTTGTGAAAGAGGCTCTTACACAGCACTTATGAGTGCCATGCTATCTCCCCTTCCTCCCCAGCATTTTGATTTCTGCAGTCCAGTGCATTTGACTGATGGATGTTGCCACATGGAGCAAGTAGGTAGATCAAGCCAATACTATTTTAGAAATTACCTATTCAGCTGCATCCACCCAGGGGAATAAGAGCAAGAAGAAAGTAAAATGTTTCTTTTGAATGGAATATTTCATAGCGCTGAAAACCTCTTGTTCAGACGTTTTGAAAAAAGAGGTCTGTTTGATGATATTATAGTGATTCAAGTAGCCCACATACTGCCAGCAACATTCCTCAGACTGCTTATTCTGGAGTAGAGATAGGGAAGAATTTCAGTTCAGTTCGCATTTCATGCTAAATCTATTAAATTTGCACTTTCCGAAATGCTGTGAGAACTGAAACATAGCTATCCTTAGAAATCTGCACTTATTTGAAATTTGCAATGCAGTTCGCCAAGCAATGTTTATAAACATGCATATGTTAGGGGAAAGTGTGCATAAAAATGAATATATGAGTGAAAATAACATATACAATGCATATGATGAGAAATGGCTTGCAAAAATGTGTACATTAGTCAAAACTGCCTACAAAAATGTGTTTATTAGGAAAATTTTGCACTGAAATGCTGGAGAATTTTCATGAGGATTTAAAAAAACATTACTGCAGAAATGTGAACATCTGAAATTAAGATTGGAATAGCATGAAAGTGAGAGAACTGAAATTAACAGATCTTTCCATCCCTACTCTGGAGTAATGCCATTTTCAGAGGGCTAGAATAATTGCTTCCAAGATGCTTTGAATTTCTTCTGCTATCCCTGTTCTTGCCAAGGTTCTCTTGCACTGCTAAAAGCTTTATTTCATACTACAGCTTATATAGTTTTGCAGTGTCTGTGACATAGGAAAAAAGGAAGTGCAAGCCCTGGACTACTGCCTGGACTCAGTGGTGGGTTGGATGAGGGCCAATAAACTGAGTATGAATCCTAGCAAGATGGAGACGCTGTGGGTTGGTGGTTCCCGAGTTTGGATAATTGGTCAGTTGCCTGCTTTGGATGGGGTCATACTCCCTCTGAAAGAGCAGGTCCGTAGTCAAGGGTTGCTGCTGCATTCCTCTTTGGATCTTTGTCGTTGGAGGCCCAGGTGACCTAAGTGGCTAGGAGGAGTGCCTTTTTCAGCTCTGGCTGGTAAGACAGCTGCGGCCATTTCTGGACCAGGATACCCTGACCACTGTTGTCCATGAACTGGTAACCTGCAGGCTGGATTATTGTAATGTGCTCTGTGTGGGGCTACCCTTGAGGATGGCCCAGAAGCTGCAGCTGGTGCAAAATGCAGTGGCGAAACTGCTCACTGGGCCAGGGTATCGCCAACATGTCACCCTGCTGCTGAATGAATTGCACTGGCTCCCTATTAGCTACGAGGCTAAGTTCAAGGTTCTAGTTTTGGTGAACAAAATAGCTTGGAACCAGGATACCTGAAAGAACGCCTTATCCCTTATATAACCAGTCGATCACTGTGTTATGCAGGTGAGGGCCTCCTGCAGATACCACCTTATCAGGAGGTCCATTCTGCATAACATAGGAAATGGACCTCTAGTGTAGTATACAGATGGGAAGATCTGTCTGTTTTGTAAAATGCAGTGTTACCAAATTCTTCCAAGCTACACAGGAAGTGGATTGTACTGTGAAATACCAACTCAAATTGTGTTTGCATTTTTACAAATTTGTAGGGCAATACAATATCTCAGAAAGGAGATCAGGTCCCCTGCTCCCCTGGTGCATTCACTGTAGCTTGATAGAAATATCTGTTGGCTATTGGTACATTCTTAAACCGCAACAGGTTTTTTTGCCTATTAGTGTATAAAAATAAATGGGGCTCCTTAGTGGTGTGTGTGTGTGCACCAGGCTTTTTGTAAGGTAATTCTTCTATCCCACCTTCATCAAGTAACATTCAACTTCATCTTAAAGTATCTTGGAATATGATTATGTCACTTGCTGAGTGAGGGAAGCAGAATCAAATCAGTCCTGAGCTGAGCCTCTTCTCACTATTTCCCCCCCCAAAACCTCTCCAAGAGTCTCCTGCAGCAGGAAAAAGCCCTGATGCATACAGCTACCAGCTAATGCAGCTAATTAAAAAAAGCAGCAAGAAGAGGCAAGCATGTCTCCTTGCCACCTCTTCTTTCATTTCCTCCAAAAAACAAAACAAAACACTCAAGGAGACTTTTGGAGAGGTTTCAAAAAGAAGAGGCTCAGGAAGACCGATCTGATTCCTTTCAGCAACACAATTGGATCTCTAAATGCTTTAAGCTGAAGTTGAATGTTGTCGGCTGGAGAAGACTGGGAGAGGGAAATTATCTTAATCTTACAGAAAGCTCGACACGCACACACACCCCACTTAGAGGACTAAAGAGCCCCAATTTGTTTTTATTATTTATTACAGATCTTGTGCAATTCCGCTAAATCAGAAATATGCAAAAATAAAAACAAATTTTAAAAATAACAAGCAAACTGTAGTTTTTTTCACAGGGGAGGAAGAGTGAGTGAGGGGAGGAAGAAACACACCCACGATATTTTCTGTCAAACTCCATCCACTGGTGTGGATAGCAGGTGACCCCAAAAACAGAAGTGTGTGGACCTTCATATGCCAATTGCACCCACCAAAACATTGGATCACAACAGTGCATTTGCAAGATACCACCCCTGTATGGACACAGCCTTTCTCCCAGGTAAGTGCATATAGGTACACAACTGTAACTGTGCGCTGTATGAAGAAGTATTTTCATTTGTTTGTCCTAAATGTGACAACCAGAATGGTAGGCAGTATTCCAAGTGTGGCTGCACCATAGATTTGTGGAAAAGCATTATGATATTGCCAATTTTATTTTCAATCTCTTTCCTAATAATCCCTAGCATCATTTTGCACTTTTAATGAACATTGTTGTCCATTTGCCCAATTTGGAAAGATACTTTTGCAGCTCTTCACACTCCACTTTGATTTTTCATCACCTTAAACAATGTGATATCCACAAAGTTGACCATCTCACTGCTCACCCTTAACTCCAAATCATTTTTGAACAGTTAAAAATATATCAGTCCCCATAAAGTTCATGTCAGGAAACTTACTCCCCTCTACTGTGAAAACTGTCCATTTATTCCTACTCTCTGCTTGCAGTTCTTTAACCAGTTACCAACTCATCCTTGTATACATGTCCTTAATAACTCAGGAGCCTTTAATGAGGGACTTTGTCAAAGCTTTTTTGAAAGCCAAGTGTGCATCATATGAATTGGTCTGTGTTTTTCTGGATCCCCCTCCCCCTATCCCTTTTTTTAAAATTGGTGTTACATTGGCAACTTTCCAGTCCCCTAATACAAAGGCCAAATTTACATGTCACAAGTTACATGTTTTTGTTAGTAGAACAGCAATTTCACATTTGAGTTCTTTAAGAACTTTCAGGTGGATGTTGTCTCGATTTGTTAATTTTCAGTTTTGTGGTAAACTTAATCTGACACCTCTGACTCAAATTCAAGCATGGGTATCTGTTCCTCATCTTTCACTGACAGACACAAGGAATTAATTCACATTCTCTGCAATCTTTGTATCTCCCCTTAGCATACTCTTCACCCTCTTGTTGTCTAATGCTAGGATGGGTAGCAGGTAGATTTGGAGCTACAGGTAGATCTCTAGAGATTTGTAATATATTATCAAGGATTTCTGACTTCCAAATGTTTAACAATAGAAACAACCTTTTTTCCCCAAATTAGGCTACTGAAATAAAGAAAGCATGGAGGGAACACCAGGAATGGACTCTGAGCTCAGTTCTGGTTCTGAAAATAAATTCCTCAGCTGAATAATACCCAGAATGTTCCTTAATTCCTCATATATGTCCACCCCTCTTTCTAAGCCACTTTTTCTTTTGCACTTGGCTCCAGCTGGTAGACCTCTGGAGTCTAAACAAAAACAAAACCACAAGCTGAAGTCTGCCCACTCCTGGTCTAATGTTCCAAGGAACCAGTTTGTTGCTTCTGATGTTTGTTTTTTAATTTGATCTTAATGTTTTTAGCAATATCTTCCTTTAATTCCTTTTTCAAATCCCTTATTGTGAGCTTACATTTCTTTTGCCAGAATTGTGTTTCTTTTTATACTCCTTATTTGGGCAAAATGCCCATTTTCTGGAGGAAGCCTTCTCACCTTTTCCGTCTTTCTACAAAAGGCACTTTTTTGTTTCTAATGACATTTACCCCTTAGAAGATACTTAATTTGAATGAAGCCTATATGATAAAAATTGCATCTCTAATAACCCCAGTCATCTGTTTAAAATGAAAAGCCAGTCACTTGGAATAATATAGAAACAAATAGATTCACTGAATCCATGTGAACTAGTAAAATATAGGACTGCTGTGAATAGGATTACAGTTGCACAGTTATCAGTAGATAGTAAAATGTTTGTGGGAAATAGAATCTGTCTCAAAGACAAAGAAATGGGAAGTAACTTTACTGGCAGACCCAAACATTATTTCTTATTCTAAAATCATGGTTTCGTTGTCAAGGTCTTATCAAAATGCTTTACTGGGCCAAAGAAAAACAAGTGGAGCATGCATGAGAACTGGGGCAATTGACTTGCTAGTAGTATTACTTGAGCGGTGAGTTGCCTGTAGGGATGGAATGATCTCTTAATTTTGGTTCTCTCAGTTTCTCATTTTTAATGTTCAGTTCTCTATATTTCTACAGCGATCTGTGAATTTTTTTTAAATCCTCATGAAAATTCTCCATTTTAATGCAAATTTCTCCAAACAAACACATTTTTGTAGGCAGTTTTAACAAAGGTACACATTTTGCAAGCCATTTCTCATCACATCATGCCTTTTTGCCTGTTATTTTCACTCATATATTCATTTTTATGCACACTTTTCCCAAATGCATGCATTTTTGTAAATATTGTTTAGCTGGCGAACTGCATCCCAAATTTCTAATAAATGCTAATTTTGAAGGATGACTGTGTTTCAGTTCTCATATTGTTTCAGAAAGTGCAAATTTGATAAATTCTGCTTGAAATGTGAACTGAGTTGAAATTCTCACCCATCCCTAGTTTCCTGCATGTTTGAACAAGTATGCCATGCTATAGTTGTACTGCATGCTTGGGGGAGGGGGAATGAGAGATGATCGTTTTCACCTGGACATGTATCATGCAAAACAGAGTGAATCCTGTGTCTTGTTAAGAACAGAGCATACATAGAATAAAAAGCTTTGTAGCATTCTCTCTCTTTCAGTGTTCCATAAGATTAAGAGCCAAGTATTCTTCATTTTGCTTCTCAGTGAGGTACTGCATGTTTGAGAACTGATGCCAAGCATTCTTTTCTTTCTCTCCCCATGCTGAGAAATGAATCATCTGACATTTCAGCAGAGCTTGGAAAAGTTACTTTTTTTGAACTACAACTCCCATCAGCCCCAGCCAGCATGGCCACTGGATTGGGCTGATGGGAGTTGTAGTTCAAAAAAGTAACTTTTCCAAGCTCTGCATTTCAGCATGCTGATGTGAGACGCATGGATACATTTTTCCTGTGGTTTTGCATCAAATGTTGGAAGCTGGATTGAACCCGATTCCTAAGGTGTAGAGCAAAAAGAGCCTGTAGGGAGCTTGATAGTCTTGACCGCACATGTTTTGCTTTGTGACCTTTTCATAAATGGATATAAACAACGGCTTACAGGCTTATACAGACAGTACAGGGTGCCATATTTCCCCATGGTGTCTCTGTCTGCACCTAGCGTAGCTGGTGGACACCACCGGCTCCACCAACTAGTTTTTAGATGACCATCACTTCTCATGGTATTTGGGCATGATAGGCTGGGGATTGTCCACAATTAGTGTATCCCTCTTGCCTAAAATGTTGATGAGCCTCTCAGGAAGCTGTATAACAATAACTAAAAGTAGCAATGATTCTCCTCTTCATATATCTACTTCTCCAGATTCTATGCTATTATACAGAAGCACTGTAGCTGAGAAAGAATGAAAGGGGGGTGGCTGAACAAATTTTGAAAACACTGGTATGACCCAGGCATTCACCAAAGAGGCAGTATATATAGCATTCTCTTGCATCACTTGTCAATAATTTCTACAAGAAAGACCACCACCCAGAGCACTCACCAGTGGTCTTATGGTTTTTTTAATATTTGAGAATTGATCACTAGTGCTCAGACACACATCAATTTTTTTCCTTTCTCTTTTTCTTTAATATTGTTTGATAGACCTTTTGTTATTAGAGATTGAGATACCCCAGGAAATTGGGATGGCCTCCTTAAATGTGTTATATACTTGTCCCAACCTTGCCATTAGTCTCTCCTCTCAGGTGCATAATGCTCTCCTAGTTCTTATGGCTGAGCCCTGCCATACTATCCAGCCAGGTGACTACATTTCGTGAGGGGCCAGATGGAGACCCTTGCTAAGTCCTGATGATCACCTATACAGCTGTCTGAGTAAAGGAAAGAGTTTTGTGGATACACGCAAGTCGCGCTCGTATCTAAGCAGCAGAACAGTGCCACCACCACCTTCTGAACCCAAGGAGCCTGACTTCTGCCCAGATGAAACGAATGAGGAGATTTCAGAACAACTGAGAGAGGAAGGTTACTCCACAGAGGAAAGCATTGATCCAGGCTTGATTGCCCAGGTAAGGGCCACAGGAAAAATCCCGGATCTGTTCGAGATCTACCTAGAAGATTCCATAGAGGATGACTCCGACACTGACGAGGTGGAATCAAGTCTGGCCGACCCTGCTGTGGACGTTCAGTTGCAAGACGTGATTGATAGTGGGTATCAGAGCATAGATGCCAGCGACCTCCAGAGCTCTGATTTTCTAAACCCACCTCCTCATCCTTATAACGTGAGACCAACTGATACGCCTGACCTAGGCAGGATGACCAAAGGGGGGTAGAGAGCGAATCTACTAACATTTTTCTAGCTTGAGAGTCTGTCCAATAACACCTACAATTGTGCAGCCTGCAATTAAGAAGGTGGGAGAAGTACAGACATCAAATCTGAAGAATTGCCTGGAGAGGCAAGCCAAATAATCTCTATACATTGGACATTATAATTACTTTGCATATAATCTATATAGCCTCTTGTGTTTTATTATGCATATTAGGAAGTCTGTAAGAGTTTGGTTGGTTATAACAATTGTATTAAGCATCCTCTTTCCAACAAGGTCTTTTGAAGGATGGTTCAGTAACATTTTTGGTGAGCTTGGTGGATCCATTTTGCGGGCACTTCTTCATGTCCTGCTAATCTTGTGTGCTGTATATATTGTTTTTCAAATAGGAGTATGCTGTGTTAAGAGCATTGGTACAAACTTAAGAAAGGGTGGTATAAATAGTGTGCAGCACATGATGAAGCCAGATCATGGGGAAGATGAAGAAAAATAGATATCTGAAGAAAATGCCAGGGCAAAGACTTTGAAGAAAGAATGGATAAGGCTAAGTAAAACAGAAGTAGTGTAAAAATTGTGTGAAGCTATTCTAGCTTCAAAGGGGGGAAATAATGGGGAATTTTATATATCCACACATATATAATCATAGATATTAAGAAAAAAAAAGAGGAACAGGGAACCCTGAAACTTAACATTTAATTCAGACTTGTAAGCAAAAACCTGTTGCAATGGCAACAGGTCACAGCGATCTCCTGTTTCTTTGCCAAATTCGGCCGATGCCAAGACCCGGCTGATGCATGATTAATTATCCTGTTGTTCGGAATCAAGGAGCATTTCAATTGTGAGAAGAAGCTGTGATTGCCAAAGTTTGATTCTTGAATGCCATCTAGAGGAGAAACGTTTTGTAGCATAATCAAATGTTTTAATGAATAGAAATAGATTTTAATAATGATTTTAAAAACAATCCAGTGTATTAAATTTACAACTTTATAGGTGGTGCTTTTATTAAGAAAGAGGGGGTGACCTGTCTCCCTTGTCTCCTCTATATCTCAGAGGCTAAAAAATACTGGTTAGCCAGAGTTAACCAATATTTTTCCTTTACTCTGTGTGGCTTCAAAATGAGCTCAAGTGTTTTAAATATAATCCCCTCTCTTGAGCTATGTATTCTATAAGTAAGGAAATGGGATTTCTGAGAAAGTATAAGGACACAAGAACCCCTATGGCAAAGGAATAGAACTGGGGGTGCTCATACATTCCCAAACACCCTGAGTTGAGGCAAAACTTAACTCAAGGGAACTTGTCCAAATTTCTCTGGTGTACTTGAGTCAGCCTGACCCATCAGGAAACAATGGCATACAGAATGTACCAAGTATGCTTGAAAGCATATTCAAAATAGTAACTGTTCCAACTAGAACCAAAATTCATTAGTCTTGAAGAGACAGTAGGACAATGGTAACGTTTATAATATGGACAGAATCTTGGAATCACCACTGGAGTTAGCTAATGCTTTATGATTGGTTTGGAACGATGTTATGTGGGCAAGGATTCATGAGATTGGTGAAATCATTGTCACATGCTGTAACTGTACTCTATAAAAGAGCTTGCGCACAGTGCCTCAGTGCAGTCTCTCCTGGATGTTTCTGAGGGGCTGACCCTGCATATGGCCCTGCATATGCTTGTAAAGAATAAAGGCCTACCTTTTTGCTTCAAGCCTGTGTCTTCAAATTTATTTAAGGACTCCCAGCAAAAGATCCCAATGGAGAAAAATTCTCCAACAAACATAGCTTGTGTCCTAATCTTGATCCATGTCTCCTCCCAAGTGATTTTTAGAGCCCATTTAACTTAGGTCAGCCAACAGCTCTAAGGCCATCATATATATTTTTAAAGTGCACGGGAAGGTCCCACAAAACACCTCTTCTGATCTCATATCACACATCTGTACACTTGTACATGGTCCTCATCTACACCTACCTCTTTATCTCTTACGAATTATCCAGAGAAAATGTAAAGCATGTGCATACCATAGATTTCAGTGGGAATTAAATATGCATAGGTCTGTGTCAATAATTGCATCTTGGTACTTTGCAAGCTTAGCAGAGTGTCAGTGACCCAGCTAAATGCAATACACATTTCTTTATAAAGGCAGAATCATATCCACTGCCAATTGAATCTGGTTCCCAGTTTTCCATCTGATATTCTATGACAGTTCTATTCTAGAATTAAGAGGCATTCATTCTCTCTCTCACACACACAGTCAAATATAGCTTCTGGCATTTATACATTGGTATTGCAGAAGATACTAATTTTCCTCCACTCTGTGGTTCATGTGAGTCTGTGCTGTTTGCTACCAATTAAACATCTATCCCAAACATCTTTCATCTTTATCATGTTCATTTTATTTAGCTTACAAGGCTAAAGGCTTTTTTCAAATGTAAGGCTTTGAGACTTTCTCCTGTATCCTATTATTTATGAAATAAATCCATTGTAATGTGAATGAGCATTCTGGCCAATGTAAACTTCACATTCAAATTTCAAAGCTACCTGAAGCAATAGCTTCCTTTAGGGTACTTTTGTGGAATCAAAGCTGCTCAGACCCACAATATTTTCACAGCATCCACACATTTTATGTATTTTTAAAAAAACGTTTTCCCTTACCTATGAAAATCTGATAAGTAAAAATAACTAATTATAGACCTCTTGCACACTTCATGGTAATTTTTGTTTTTAAAGGTGCACATGTACGTTATCTGTGAGCATGCCCAGAATAAAAAAAAAAACAGTGCGGGGGGAGGGTATTGTGGAACTGGTTTTGCTCATGCCCACAAGTTTTTTCCAGCATCCACATGATATTGTCATCATAAAAATGCCAGCCCATACTCTCCTCCCCATTAAATCAAAATTTCTCCCTTACCATGGAAAATCTCTGATAAGTAAACATAATCCATCATCCATCTGTGGTCCTCTATTGGAGTTCTCTGTTTGGAGGGCTATCTGGTCCAAGTGGTTGAGGGCATTAAGAGGAGTGATTGAGGAGAGTGACAGTCTGTCAAGGTCTGCCCACTGGTGTGGTTTACAAATGATGTTATAGCAATGAATATCTATGACTGAAAATGGGTGGGAGCTAATGCACCAATAGTGCAGAAACAAAAACCAGATCTGAATGACCCCTGCGCATGATAAAGCAAACACTTGGAAGCAAACAGTCCTGTGTGTGATGCCACTTCTGCATTTTATTCAGTAAATAGTGTAAGTCACAGCAGATGTTACTACTACATTCTTTACAGTAACCGAACTACAACTGGCACCCCATAAATTATTGGAGAATAATACATAATAAATTAAATAACATTGGGTCATTACTAGTTCTTTGCCAGTAGTATTATAATATTATAATAGTCAGGGACTATTATAATTCAATATTTGGCCATTACACATAAGATCATTAAAGCAATAGATGACTAACTTTTCGAGTCCTGAAATAATTCTCTGGGGGGGAAAACATATTTAAAAACATATATTTTTTTTAAAAAGCTTTAAAAACATCTTAACAGGGCCAGCAGCAGAGGGTGGCCAGGTCAGTCTTGGGCTGAGGGCCCCTGAAGGGCCCCTCCTTTGAGTGAGTGGTAGTGCTCCCATTCCACAATCTGTGACAGCTTCGGCTCTTGACCCTGCCACGGATCACAGAGAGGGAGCTCCCAGGCACCCCCCTACAACTGTGCAGACCTGTGACACCTGCCTGCATGCCCCACCTACCTCTCCTGTCAGGGTGAATGCTGGCTGCACTGCACACATGCCTGCCATCAACCAAGATGGCAGCCGAGGTTTCCCTAAGGGACTGATGCCTCTGCCACCATCTTGGTTGATGGCGGTGGAGGCATTAGCCCTTTAGGGAAGCCTCGGCTGACATCATGGTTGATGGCAGGCATCTGCGTGCAGTGTGGCCAGGATTAACCAGAGCAGGAGAGGTAGGTTTGGGTGTGTGCCATGGGCCTGGGGCAGGCTGGTGCCCATGGGCCCAGTCATGCCTTACGCTGGCCCTGCTTTTTAAAAAGTAATTCCAACACAGACGCCTACTGGGATAGATAGATAGATATGCAGATGCCCTCAGTTGATCATGGGTTGCAAAGAAACATGGAAGTGGGGGACAAGTTTTGTTATATTTGGTTCAGTACAATGATATATAACTAAAGAAGAACAAAATTTCCTATATAGATTTCACACTTGATTTCACACTGATCAAGTAGGAATCTGTAATAATTAATGATCTGGCCAAAGGTCTACCTAGTCCAGCATCAGGTTCTCCCAGTAGCCAACCAGGTGCCTATGAGAAGTCTACAAGCAGGACCTGCATGCAGCCACACTCTTCCCACTTGCGATTCACAACTAACATCCAGAGGCTTACTGCCTCTGACATTAGAGGTAAAACATATCCATCATGTCTATTGTTAGCTTTATCCTTTATTAATTTGTCTATTCCAAAGAAGCCTTCCAATTGGAGGGGGCTTTGCTACCTTGCCTCAGCTGATCGGTGTCATGGAACTAATTGGTCAAAAGACCCCAGTCTCCCTACTGTCATTGTTCTGGTTCCTTAGCTCACTGCAGGGCTTCATCATTTTTATGCATGAGCAACATGTTTGTCATGTTAGCCATCTCTAGGGAGCCGTAAGGAGCCAGCGGCTGCTGTAGCTATTGGTGTCACGCCAGAGCTAAGCTGGAATATCCCAAGAACAGAGTGGCCTCCATGAAGCAGATGGGCATCATGACCAAAGCAGCATATTAGGGTGTAGGGGAAATGGGTGGCAGGCAGCCCGTTCTCCATCCCCTCTCAAAATATTCCGTCCTTTCATGTACACCAGGTGCGTTGCTGATATGTAAGCTAGCTTTGCAGCTTTGAGAGTCCAATTGCTTCCGATTAGTATGCCTGCACAGGCCAGCACAAGCTTCACTAAACAAACTAGAAGAGCCCTAGCACAGGCTTGCCTGGCGAACACACATGCACAGTCACACATAGAGACAGCACAATCTACAAAGTGGTGGGCATTGAAAATATATAGTTTAACACCTTACAAGATCTTGTAGACAGCATTAATTATTGGCTCCTCTTTTAATTCCTGTCTTCACTATGATGTGTGAGCTTTTATCATAGCTAATTGCTGCTTGTATTTTAACGATCAAGAAAAAAGAGACAAAAGTTCCTTCAATGACTCCTCTGCTTGAAGAAAATACCTTTTCCTAGATTGTTGATCTCTGTTTGCATCTTGCAAGCAGTGGAAGGATTGTGAAGTGATATGTGACAGAATAAGGTTGCTTAATTAAATAGAGCAAATATAATGTTTTAATGCTTGGTGGGATGAATAATGCTATTTTACTAAATCCTCTTGCCATTTAGAACACCCCCCTCCATTTTTCTTCCTTTTGAAGATATAGATTATAACATCGCAAAGTACAATCCCTGGCTGTAATTTGTCTTGCTAAACTATAAAGGCAGGTTTGTTACAATCCTTTTGGACAGAAGAATTAAGCTGATTAAACTGATGCTGATGAGAGAAAAAAGGAGCAGCACCAAACAAACAGCAAAAAAGAAAAGGCACAAATTCTCAGAATGGTACTGAACTGTATGTGTCTGTCTCTGTGTCTGTCTGTGTGTAGGGTATCAACATGATGCCCTCGAGATGTTGGACTCCAACTCCCATCAGCCCCAGCCAGCATGGTCAATGATCAGGGATTATGGGAGTTCATTTTTAGTGAAGACCTCAGACACAGGGCACAGTTCTAATAAGGTAACATGTATTTGTCATGTTCATTCTTTACATATTTAGATGGGCATTTAAAAAAATCCTAAGTATGCATATAAAAACATAATGTGTGAAGAAGCTCTCTTTATATTTATCCATCCTAGTAACCCATCAGTGTGTCCTCTTGTAAATAGCAGCCCAATAAATCTAAACATTGGATTAGTCTTTATATAGTATCCAGACATATCAAGTAATCCTAGTTGTCCTGCAGGTATGGGGAACCTTTGGCTCTCCAGATGTTGCTGAACTACAACTCCCATCAGCCCCAGCAAGCGTTGCCAGTATCCAGGGGTGATGGGACTTGTAGTTCATGACTATTCCTACACTCTGAACCTGATCAATCCCCTCCATAAACAGTTGAACGCCACTTGTTAGGACCATCCACAAATAGCATCTCTAATTTGTTTTGATTAAACTTCAGTTTATTGACTCTCATCCAGTCCATTACCATAGTCAGGCACCTGTCCAGCACATCCACTACCATACCTGATGAAGATGAAAAGGAGAAATAAAGTTGTGTGTTGCCTATATATTTATAACACCCTCCAAAATTCCAGATGACCCCACTCAGTGGCTGAATGTATATTAAATAGCATGGGGTTTATTGACCTCTGCTGAACCCATAACATAAATTCCATGAAGTCAAACACAAATCTTCTAGCATCACCTTCTAAGACCAACCATCCAAGCAGGAGTGGAACTACTACAAAGCAGTATCCTCTACTCTCAACTCAGACAGGCATCCTAGAGAGCTAGTGTGGTGTAGTGGTTAGAGTGTTGCACTAGGACCTGGAAGACCAGAGTTCAAATCCCCATTCAGCCATTAAGCTCGCTGGGTGACCTTGGGCCACTCACTATCTCTGAGCCTCAACTACCTCACAGGGTTATTGTGAAGATAAAATGGAGAGGAGAGGAAGCATTTATGCCACCTTGAGTCCATGGAGGAAGGATGGGGGCTATAAATGTAATAATAAATAAAATAAAAATGATACCATGGTTAATGATATCAAACGCTGCTGAGAGGTCCAAGAGAATCCGAGAGGGTCACACTCCCCCTAGTTCTCTTCCATGTAGGTCATCTCACAGGGCTGAAACAGCAGCTCAAAGGAACCCAGAAAATCTGTTTCATCCAAGAGAACCTGAATCTGGATGTATGACATGTATAGTATCTGTATATAATAAATTAGCATATGTAAATTTTATGCAAACCATCACCCTCTTTTGACCTCTTTTCTGGTGGTGCTAAAAGTGGCCGCTCACCTGGCTCCTGGGAGCCCTGGCTCAAGGCACACTTCCTTCCAGCACCTTGCACTCACTGCTAGGCAAATGTTTGAGACCATGTGCTTATTGAAACTAGGCTTGCTGTTTGCCTCCCAAAGGTGTTTAATGACCTATTTGCATATCATATTGTAAATTTATTTAAAAATTAATTGTCCCTACAAAATTGTGATAGGAATATAATTTCTAGTCTACTCACTGTTTGCCTTTTCTGTTGAAATAGTTTAGTAACAAGTGGAAGGACAAGGGTGAAAATGTATTTAATTTGCCTCACCTGCACACTAAATACTCAGGCAGAAACTACTGAAGCATTTTCTTCCCTATGACTTAATTCCTTTGAAAGGATGCTATCTGGATCTCACCCTAAAATATCGGTTTTACTTATCCTATGCAATTCCATGCTGAGCCATTTATTTGCTCAGCAAAAACATTATTTTCAGTCGTATGGCTAGTGAAATGTGCTTTAACATGACAGCAAATTGCCTTAGGATTCATTTGTGAGAAAAGGTCAAACATTGCTAAACTCACAGGAATATATCAACAACTGCTAGCATAATTGTTTCTGCTCTATGGATGAATCAGAACAAAAACTTGAGAAAGATAGGAAAAGGTTTTATTCTCTTTTAAATCATTTTCTAATTACACATTTTGCATTCTATATTCTGTTAAATTGACCCAAAACGCATTATATTTTCAGTGGTCCCTAACCAACCATACGCAAGAATTGTACTTTATTTTACTGCCAGTTCTTTAGGAGGAATTATTTCACTATAAGAGTCAGGGTGATGATTTTTATGATAGCACTCCACTCAAATAGAAATGAGGTCTAATAACTATATTATACTTGCTCTATAATAAGCAGAATGGGCAGTGTCAATTTGAGTGCAGGAGTGAGCATTCAAACATTAGACTGTAGGGTTCTGTGAAAAGATCTGTGTCTTTGGAAAAAAGTAGGCTGGAGATAGATGAAAGAGGTCAACTTCAAAGAGTGGAAGAAGTTTGGAAAGAGGCATCTCTGCTAGGGTTGCCAGGTCCATGATCTGAGAATGATCCTGCATCTTTTGGAGAAAAGAAAGTCAGCCGAGTGCAGGTGTTCTTGCAACTCTGTAATGGGAAAAACCACAAGGTGGAATTCTCCCTTTCCCCTGCACAACTTTTAAAGATACAGAAGACCTCTCGGAGGCTGGGCCTGGCAACAAAGAGGTCTTCTGTATCTTTAAAAGTTGTGCAGGGGGAAGGGAGAATTCCACCTTGAGGTTTTTCCCATTACAGTGTAGCAAGAACACCTGCACTTGGCTGACTTTCTCTTCTCCTAAAGATACAGGATCAGTCTCAGGCCATGAACCTGGCAACCCTAATCTCTGCTCACCCTCTCATAAAATGTTGTGTTGCCAAAACCTGCCACCCTGTTTGATCAGAGGTGTCAGTCGGCATAAACAAATGAGTACATGTGTTATGGGGAGCAAAACCTCTCTCAATTCTATTTTAGGTGTAATCCCAAAAACCCTTAGTAGAAAGCAACTCTCACTGAACTCAGTGGGACTTACTTTGGAGTCAATATGCTTAGTGTTGCACTGTTAACAAAACAAACACTCCCCTGCTGGAGTTCTGGTGCTGGTAGTTTGGAAAATACCTTCCATTTCCTTGCTCCATTGCTAGGATTTGAACTCAATTTTTGTGTTAGGGCAGCAGCAGTCATGTGAGGCAGAGGAGTATCACACAAGAAGCTTTAGGAGGGCAGGGGGAAAGTAGGGAAGAGGTAAATTCTGAAGCATGGTCATCCACAGCTCCTAGCCCTACTTCCTTAACAGCCATAGGAGTCATCCAGCTTCTTTCAATCATGCACATTTGTGAAAGCCCTAAGAAAGTGAAATTGAAAGAAGTTGGCAACCTAAGCAAAATATTATTATTATTATTATTATTATTATTATTATTATTATTATTATTATTATTATTATTATTATTATTATTATCTTTATTTATACCCCGCCATTTTTCCAAAACTGGAACTCATGGCGGCTTCCAGATAAAAAATACATATAATTAAAAACATACAAAGTCTACATTAAAATAAGATTAAACTATTTCCAATATTAAAACCATACACACATATAGCTAAAAAAGTTCAAACTAGTTTAAAAATGATATAATAGACATTAGCAATGCAGCACCCTTCACGCCCTATCAGCCTTCAATTCCAAAGGCTTGTTGGAATAGGAAGGTCTTTGCTTGTCGGCGGAAGGACTGCAAAGCAGGGGTCATTCTTACCTCCCTAGGAAGGGAATTCCAAAGCCTAGGGGCAGCCACCGAGAAGGCCCTCTCACACATCCCCACTAGTCGTACTTGAGAAGATGTGGGTATTGAGAGAAGGGCCTCTCCTGAGGATCTCAGGGCCCGGGCAGGCTCATACAGGGAGATATGGTCTGATAAATAGCCTGGACCTAAGCTGTATAGGGCTTTATAGGTCAACACCAGCACTTTGAATTGTGTCCGGAAACAGACTGGCAACCAGTGGAGCTTTTTTAACAGGGGGGTAGTACGGTCCCTGTAACCAGCCCCCGTTAGCATTCTGGCTGCAGCATGTTGTACCAACTGAAGTTTCCGAACAGTCTTCAAAGGCAGCCCCACGTAGAGCATGTTACAGTAATCTAAACGGGATGTAACTAAGGCATGTGTCACCGTGGCCAGATCAGACAGCTCAAGGAACGAGCACAGTTGGCGCACTAATCTTAATTGTGCAAAAGCACTCCTGGCCACTGCAGAAACCTGGGACTCCAAATTTAACGCTGAGTCCAGGAGCACACCCAAACTGCGAACCTGCGTCTTCAGGGGGAGTGTAACCCCATCCAGCACAGGCTGTATCCGTATTCCCTGATTCGCCTTATGACTGACCAGGAGCACCTCTGTGTTGTCTGGATTAAGCTTCAATTTGTTCACCCTCATCCAGTCCACCACTGACGCCAGACACTGGTTTAAAACCAAGACAGCTTCCTTGGAATTAGGTGGAAAGGAGACATAGAGTTGGGTGTCATCAGCATACTGATGGCACCGAACCCCAAACCCCCGGACAACCTCTCCCAGTGGTTTCATGTAGATGTTAAATAGCATAGGGGATAAAACTGAGCCCTGAGGGACCCCACAGGTCAATGGCCAAGGGGTCAAACAGGAATCCCCCAGCACCACTTTCTGGGTTCGTCCCTCCAGGAAGGAATGGAGCCACTGCAAAACAGTGCCCCTAAGTCCCATCCCAGCAAGGCGGCCCAGAAGAATACCATGGTCGATGGTATCAAAAGCCGCTGAGAGGTCCAGCAGAACCAACAGGGATACACTCCCCCTGTCCAGTTCTCTGCGTAGGTCATCCACCAAGGTGACCAAAGCTGTCTCCGTCCCATAACCAGGCCTGAAACCAGATTGAAATGGATCCAGATAATCTGTTTCATCCAAGAATCCCCGGAGCTGGGAGGCCACCACATGCTCTATTACCTTACCCAAAAATGGAATATTGGACACTGGCTGGTAATTATCCATTATGGAGGGGTCCAGGGAGGGCTTTTTTAACAAAGGCCTTACAACTGCCTCCTTTAGGCAACCTGGAACTCTGCCTTGGTGTAAGGAGGCATTAACCACTTCCCCCACCCACTCAGCCAGTCCATCTCTGGCACTTTTTATAAGCCAGGAAGGCCAAGGGTCTAGCAGACATGTGGTGGCTCTCACCTCTCCAAGGATCTTGTCCACATCCTCGGGCTGTACAAATTGAAAAGAAT
This sequence comes from Rhineura floridana, assembly GCF_030035675.1. Lineage (NCBI taxonomy): Eukaryota > Metazoa > Chordata > Lepidosauria > Squamata > Rhineuridae > Rhineura > Rhineura floridana. Next base: position 21,473,028 of record NC_084488.1, on the reverse strand, counting down.
CCATCATTATTGGACAGACAGGAGCCAAAGTTACATCCCTTGAGACTGTATCAATTAAAGCGTCTAAGTCGGAACGAATCTGAGCGACTTTATCTGCAAAGTGCTGTGCAAACTCTTGACAGCGGGCTGTTGAGTGATCTATATTACCCTCTCGGGGGCCAGAATGTAAAAGACCCCTGACCACTCGAAACAGCTCCACTGGACAGCTCCCTGCAGATGCAATGGTGGCAGAAAAGAATGATTTATTTGCTGCCCGCACTGCCACGGAGTAGGTCTTCAAGGAGGCTCTAGCCCGTGTTTGGTCAGACTCGCTCCGAGTCTTCCGCCAATGTCGCTCTAGTCTCCGTCTCATTCGTTTCATCACCGCCAGCTCCTTGGTAAACCAAGGGGCTGGTTTGGCTCCACTTCGTGAGAGGGGACGCTCAGGAGCGATCATGTCCACCACCCTGGCCATTTCCCCATTCCAGAGGTCAACCAGAGCTTCGACAGAATCGCCTGCCGAGGTGGCAGGAAAAACCCCAAGAACCATCAGGAAACCATCCGGATCCATCAGCCTCCTGGGGCAGACCATCCTAATCGGTCCCCCACCCCTGCAGAGGTTCCGAGTCCCAGTGAGTCTAAACCCAACCAGGTAGTGATCTGTCCATGACAAAGGAACTACAGAAAGTTCCTCCACACCAAGATCACCATCATCCCCCTCCACACAGAAAACAAGGTCCAGGGTGTGGCCAGCAACATGAGTGGGGCCAGATACTACTTGGGACAGACCCATGGTTGTCATGGAGGCCATGAAGTCCTGAGCCACTCCCGACAGGGCGGCCTCGGCATGGATGTTGAAGTCCCCCAGCACCACAAGCCGAGGGGACTCCAACATCAGCCCCGAGAACACCCCGGCTAGCTCAGGAAGGGAGACTGTTGAGCAGCGGGGTGGGCAGTACACCAACAGAATCCCTAATCTGTCCCGACCACCCAACTTCAAATACACAGACTCACAAATAGTTCTGGCCCTGCCTGGTCAGAGGGCTTCTTTAAACTCTTGGAAGATAAACCTTTGCCTGCCATGCTGTAGCTAAAGCACTGAATAGACCTGCACTGCAATGTTTGTTTCCTTTTACATAAGAAGGACGTAACATTACTTGAAGAGTATTACAAATGCATTCTGAGGAAGAGATGTGTTAACCCAAGGAACCTTGGGATATGTATAGATGCTCCTCTTTTGGGGCTGAGGTCATTAGGGCAGGTGCCTGTCTTTACTCCTCCATCTCACTGTTCAACCTGCCAAGTTATAACAACCAAACCCTGCTATGTCCTCCTGAGGACCTGGAACAATGGCAGTGGTGACTTTGGGGCTCTTTTGCCAATCAGCTCCATGAGACTTTCCAGGTGAGGCAAGGTAGGAATGCCCCTCCAGCTCCAAATTGGAAGGCTTTAAGTTAATGGAGGATAAGGCTATCAGTGGTTACTAGCCAGAGACAGTATGCCTCTGCATACCTGTTGCTCGGAATCACAAGTGGGGAGAAGCTGTTGCACTCAAGGTCTTGCTTGTGGCCTTCCCATAATCTGACTGACCACTATGAAAACTGGATGCTAGACTAAATAGGCCTTTGGTCTGAAGCAGCAGGGATCTCCTTATGCTATTATGTCAGCTATTGTTTACATTAACTATAGTTAGTTTTTTAAAAACCCAACTTCAAACCACCATGTTTAAACCAACCACAGTTCTGGGTCTGGATGACATTATAAACTGTGGTTAACTAAAAGCAGAAGTAAAACTTCTGAACTACTGATCCTGGCTGTGTGGGAGATGGAAATGGGATATGGGATGACCCCAAGACTCACTGTGGCTCATTTCTGTTCATGCATGTAATACTAAACTATGGTTTTGCATACCATGCTAACATGGCCATTATTCTAATAAATATTTCTGTTCTGTTCTATTCATTATGCTAATACCTATTTTACCAACTTTTGCTGGATCATCTGCATATCTTTAAATGTTTATGATACTAAAACTAAGCAGTGCAATTCCTAGCATGACGGTGCTTTCTGACCATGTCAAGTAGATGCTGAGGAAAGTAGTAAATATCAAGAAGCAACAGAAAAGCATCAGGTGGGCTGTCATTCAAAAACACACTTATATTATATAGTTTGGGGGTCTTATTAGATCCGCTCCTGTCTCTGGAGGCTCAGGTAGCCTCAGTGGCACGGAATGCGTTCTACCAGCTTCGGCTGGTAGCCCAACTACGACCCTATCTGGACAGGAAGAACCTTGCCTCAGTTATCCATGCTCCGGTAACCTCTAGATTGGACTACTGTAATGCACTCTACGTAGGGTTACCTTTGAAGACGGTTCGGAAACTTCAGCTGGTGCAGAATGCTGCGGCCAGAGTTCTTACTCGGACTAAAAGATCTGATCATATAACACCTGTCCTGGCCCAACTGCACTGGCTACCAATACGTTTCCGGGCCAGATTCAAAGTGTTGGTTCTTACCTATAAAGCCCTTAACAGCACCGGACCGCAATACCTGATGGAACGCCTCTCCCACTATGAATCTACCCGTTCGCTGCGCTCGACATCGAAGGCCCTTCTCCGGGTCCCAACTCACAAGGAGGCCCGGAGAGCAATAACAAGATCTTGGGCCTTCTCAGTGGTTGCCTCCGAATTATGGAATGCCCTCCCTGACGAGATACGCCTGGCACCTTCTTTGATATCTTTTCGGCGCCAGGTAAAGACCTACCTCTTTGCCCAGGCATTTTAATTTTAATTTTAGTTTTAATTCTAATTCTATAGTTAATTAATTGTAATATCTATTAATTTTGTCTTAATCTGTTTTTAATGTGTTTTTATACCTATATGTTGTAATCCACATTCGCTGGTTTTTAAATGTGGTTTTATTCTGTTGTACACCGCCCTGAGAGCCTGTTGCTAAAGGGCGGTTTAAAAGTGCAATAAATAAATAAAAATAAAATAAAATAATTACTCCCTTTTCTTTTAAAATATAATTCCTGATTTATTGTAGAGCAGTAAAAAGGTTACAAGCTATTTTCATTGCTATTTGGGATTTTTCAGTTGGATATCAAAAGGAGAATGGAACTGGTAACAATCTTATACAGCAATAGAAATACGAACAGGAGAGTCATTTGAAACCAGATATTCAAGTCAGTATAAACGCTACTGTTGTCTCATGCTGGCTTCATTTTACACAGCACTTGCAGATTACAGATGATGTACACAACTTGAATGGGCTAATGCTAGCATTTCTGTGATATATTATGTATCTCACTTTATCTATTGCTCTTGCATGATCAACCACTGTGCTCCCTCTGTAGACTCTTTATTAATATAGTCACTAATAATAGCAAGAATAATAACAGCATTTATATGTTACCCAATAGCAAAGCTCTCTGGGCTGCTTTAAAAGCAATGAAATATTAAAATACAAATCAAAACCATGCATTAAAACATAAAATATAGCATAAAAACTCAGCAACAAAGGATAGCATCAGTACAGCAAAACCCTCAATACGGCAAGATTCACAACAGCATAAAAAACATTTAAACTGATCTTTAAAACTTCAGAAAGTATAAAAAACACATTAGTTTAAAAATCTAAAAAAAGATTTTAAAAAAATCTTGGGAAAATAAGAAGGAATTCACCTGGTGCCCAAAAGTCCGTGAAATAGGCACCTCTCTGCACAGAGAGAGCCTCTCTGGGCATTCCACCACCAGTGTGTCACCACTGAAAAGGCTCTCTCCCCAGTAGCCACTCACTGAACCTCATTTGGTATAGGCATTTACAGAAAGGCTACGATTTTGAGGTCAAGGTAGGTACATGTGTGAGGAGACAATTCTTCAAGTAACCTGGCCTCAGGCTGTTTAGAATCTTAACATTAGCAGAAATGGAAATGGAGGAGAAGCCTGGTGGATGATAGACTAGTGTCTTTCCCCAGCAGGGATGTGAAAATATGCCAATTTCAATTTCTCACGGTTTCTCATTGTCCCCCATTTTTAAGTTCAGTTCTCCACATTTCTGCATTAGTTTGCAATTTTAAAAAGTCCTCATGAAAAACCCATTAGAGAATTTCTCCTAATTTACATATGTTGGTAGATAATTTTGCCCAATATACACATTTTTGCAAAACAGTGTCCTCTAATATAATGCGCTTTTGTATGTTATTTTCACTTATATATGCATTTTTATGCATACTTTACCCCAGTGTATGCACTTGTTTTAGCACATTACTTCGCTGGAGAATTGCACAGCAAAATTCAGAGAAGTGTGAATTTCAAAGGATGGCTGTTTTTTCTCATATTGTTTCAGAAAGTGTGAATTACGTAGGTCCACCTTTAAATGTGAACTGAATCAAATTTCTTCCCTATTCCTAATTCCCAGTTCATTCATTTATTATTTATTTATGTAATAAATTTACATCTTTCCTTTCCTCCAAAGGAGCACAGAATAACATATCACTACTAAAACAATACAATTAAAATGTCTAATGTGACGCCCTTCCCTGGCTCTCCCTGTCAGGTTCCTACCTGCTCGTGGTTACTGCCTGTCTCTAGGCACCACCAGGGACTCCACCAGTCCGGACTGTCCTTTTATATGGTTTCTCTCCCCGCTCTAGCACAGATCTCAACAGATCCCCCTGCTAGGCAGCCACCAGTAACGTCCCAATACTAGTATTCCCAGAGACTCTGAATACTGGTATTGTTATTCTCTTCACCACTGCCACCATTTGTTACAGTTCCCCTTCAGCCTTGGTCATTACCTTACCCTCCCTTCTGGTCTGTGAAACCCCAGCCAAGGTTCAGGCCTTTGGTAAACCAAATTAAGTATTTATTAAAGATAACAAAGCTAACAAGATTAACAAGATTTCTTCTTAAGGCACATAAGCATATGGTTTTACTCAGTGCTAATCCGAACTCCACCTCCCTCCTGGCAAACAACTCTCTAAACCCCACCAAGCAACCCACTCAGTTCTCTTCTCCCCCCCAGATTCCACTCTCACTCTTCCTTTTATACGTTCAGCCATTTTAAACACTCAGCCAATCATCTCGCATTCTACTGCCCATTCACTCCCCCTCTTTCACTCCACTTACCATGTATCTTCTAAACAACAACACTTACCATATATACATTAATATAGGAACATCACATTTCCCCCCCCTTAAACAACAGCAGAGTATTATTCCTGTTCCAGGATTTATACGTCACGTTAACAAATAAAAGTCTCTATGGGGAAAATGTCTTTCTTTGTCTCTCCGTCTGGTCACGTCACTGCAGTCCCAGCCACTTGCCTGGAAAGTCCATCGGCCAGTACATTGTCCTTGCCTTTGATGAACTGGAAGTCCACTTGATAGTCCTGTAGGGCCCAGGACCACCTCTGCAGCATAGTGTTATGGTTTTTCATAGTCTGCAACCATAACAAGGCCCGATGATCCGTAGTCACTGTGAATCTTCGTCCCCACACGTATGGGCGCAACTTGTTCAGTCCCCACACGACCGCTAGGCACTCCTTCTGGACCGACGAATAGTTTTTCTCCCTCGGCGTCAGCTTGCGACTCAGGTATGCCACTGGATGTCTGGTGCCTTCTCTCTCCTGCAGCAAGACGACTCCCAGCACGAGGTCTGACGCATCTGTAGCCACAATGAATGGTTGCTCATAGTCTGGTGCTATTAATATGGGTCCTTGGCACAAGGCTTGCTTCAGCAGATCAAAAGCCTTCTGACATTCATCCGTCCATACCACACGCTCAGAACACTTCTTCTTGGTCAATTCATGCAAGGAGGTTGCTATTTCCCCAAAATTTCTCACAAACTTCCTATAAAAACCAGCCACACCCAGAAATGCCCTTACTTGTTTTTTGGTTAAGGGGATCGGCCACGCTTGTATTGCCTCCACCTTGCTCCATAAGGGGGTGATTTTCCCACTCCCCACCTTATGTCCTAAATAGATTACTTCCTTTAGTCCAAACTGGCATTTCTTAGCTTTTATTGTGAGGCCTGCTTTTCTTAAGGCCTCCAATACTGTTGTCAGGTGTTGGACATGCTCAGGCACCGACTTGCTAAAAATGGCCACGTCATCGATATAGGCCACTGCAAAATCTGACATGCCTCGCAACACAGTATTGATTAGCCTCTGAAATGAACTTGGTGAGTTCCTTAGTCCCATGGGTAAGGTCACAAACTCATATAACCCATCTGGTGTACTGAAGGCAGTTTTGGCTCTGGATTGCTCGTCTAGTTCCATTTGCCAAAATCCTTTACAGAGGTCTAACGTAGAGATAATGGTTGCTGCCCCCAATAACTCTAACATTGCGTCTACCCTAGGCATAGGATACGTATCTGGGACAGTAATTTTATTGATTAGCCAATAATCAATGCAAAACCTTGTTGTTCCATCTTTTTCCGGAACCAGGACAATACTTGAGGCCCAGGGACTGATGGATTCCCTGATCACTCCTAATTCCAGCATATCTTCCACCTCCCTTTTGATCTCATTCAAAACTTTCCCATTCACACGGTACGGAACAGATCTGATTGGGGCATGATCTCCAGTATCAATGGAATGTATAACTATACTGGTTCGGCCAGGTTTGTTGCTAAAGAGATTCCTATAGGTTTTCAAAACTCTCAGAATCTCTTCTTTTACTTCCTCCTTCACCTCCTCTGACCATTCCACTTGATCTACCCCTCCTTTGTCTTTGCTTTCCTGTACCAAATCTGGAAGTTCAGGCCCACTTCCCTCAGGGAATAAGGTAACTTGCAACACCTGTGCATCCCTGGTATGGTAAGGCTTTAACATATTTACATGAACCACTTTGTTTTTGTTTAATTGTTCTGTGGTAATTACATACGTCACTGTGTCAAGCCTTTCTCTGATGGTATATGGTCCTTCCCAGTTAGCCTGTAATTTGTCATGTTTCCTGGGTATGAACGCCATAACCATATCTCCCACATCATACACACGTTCCCTGGCTGTTCTGTCATACCAGTAACGTTGCTTCTGCTGTGCTTGACTCAAATTCTTTTCCACCACCTCCATCACTGATGTTAATTTATTGCAGAATTCCAATACAAAATCTACTACAGATGTTTTGTACTCTCCCAGGGTTCCTTCCCATGAATTTTTTAATAGTTCCAAAGGTCCCCTCACTTTTCTAGTGAACATGAGTTCAAAGGGTGAGAAGCCTGTTGACTCCTGAGGGACTTCTCTGTATGCACATCTAAAAACCATAAAAAGCAACCTTTAAAATAAGGTTTTAAAACAGTTTAAAATAAGCTCCTTAAAACAGTTTAAAACTTCTTAAAACAATCACCTACTCTCAAAACTAATAATTTCATGGTGGCCAGGGACACATCTTTCAGACATCAAATGCCTGGGTAATGTTTAAAAATTTCTCTTAAAAGTTATTAATGAGACTGACACATGTCACTAGAGTGGGCGTTCCACAAATGGAGAACCGCCATCAAGAAAGCCGTTTTATGGGTCAACCCCAAGTGGGCAACCTCCAGTGGCAGGACCACCAACAAGACCTCCCCTGCTCATCTTAGGGCCCAAGATGGTTGATATCGTTAACAATCTTGTCACCCTTTTCTGGACTAACTGAAGTTTCTGGACCATTTTCAAAGGCAATACCACATGTAATGCATTGCAGCAATCTGAGCAAGCAGTAGCAGTCAGCAGGGCAGTGCAGGCAGAGTGGTGTTGTTCACCTGGCTACCCAACACTGAGCACTGCTGCCAGTTACCAAGAGTGAAAGGGACAAGGTAGGAACCACTGATAGATCTAAAAATAATTCTTTCTTATTTCAACCTTATTCAGAATCAGATCAGAATCACCATGTATTGAGTTGGGCACTCTTACCTGGAACATAATTGCGTTAAAAAATATTCTGGAATGAGACTCACCAATAACTTTCATCCAATAAATAAATATTGCACTATTCTTAGGCTGTTTGGGAAGAGATTTCTAATGTTGTTATTTTATTTATTTATTATTTGATTTATACCCCGCCCTTCCAACCAGTAGGAGTCCAGGGCGGCATCCCAGTAGAAGCCCAGGGTGCCCTTTCTCCCAGTAAGAGCCCAGGGTGGCTACTTGCCGCTAGAATTCCAACATTAAGCCTTTAGTGGTTCAAGCTGCTGAGGCCTCCACAGTTTCTTTCAGCAATTATGCCATTTTTCCAAGCATGGCGATGGTCATGTGGCCACCCCCACCAGGGACTAGAGTGATGTAGCTAGTTTTGGTTTGGCAATAATAGGTCCTGGACTCTGTTTATAACAGCATCAATAACTGCAGCTCCCTCTTTGATCGTATTAGCTGAAATCAGATTAGGGATGCCTGCAACTGAAACCACAATGTCAGCAAGAATTGTCTGCTGTTCAAGCTGTTCTTTTGGAATGTAGTGATGAGAGATTGTTACTGTTGCATCCCCTCCATGATGTTCATGCCTTCCATCCATATGAAGAAGCACTGCAACGGGCATCCCAACATTCTTCCATTGACCAGTTACAACAACATTCTTCCCCAGGGTTGGAATTCAAGTTCTTTTAATGATTTCCCACACATACCAAAGCATTGTTGGCAGCATGGAATATTGATCACAGCACAACATGGAAGCTGCACATCTTTTTCAGGATTCACAGCATTGCAGAGCTTCCGCTCAATCAATATGCTCAGGTAAAGGGAGCTGAACTAGGAGGCCCTCTACGTTTGTCATTATTTAGCTTGCTGATTAAATCAAGGAACTCCTCTTAACTGATGGGAGGTTGGCTTCAGAATTGTTTTGCTCCTGATTCCTACATCACAGCTACTTTGGTTTTGTGCAGTACAGGAGTAGCTTGCAGGATTTGCACCAACTAGAATGACACTGAGACGGGAGTCTTTTATTTCCATATGCAATCCACTGCTCCACTTCATAATGGGCTTCTTGTCTAATCTGCCAAGCCAGCTTTCTCCCCAAAAAAACAGCAGCTTTATTCCTGGATGCAACGAGATGGAGCGGGCAAGTACCCCTTGGGAGATTAAGGTAGTGGCGGCAGCAGCAACTGCCATGGCCTGCCAAAGCAGCCTGGGCCAAGAGCTGGAGCAGCGAGAGCAGGGAGATGGTAGTGGTTACCATGACAAAAGCAAAAAACAAACACCCCACACCCAGGACTTGGGAGTAATTTGTTACAAGTAACAAATTATTGTAATTCATTAATTTTTTGAGGAACAAGTGGATAATTCCTTTACATTTTGATTGTAATAGAACTAGGAGTAATTTTATTACTTTTGTGAAGTAATTGTAATGTTTCCATCATTACCTTTAGGCATTACTTGGGAGGGGGGCAGGGGAAGTCTTCTGCTCCTCTGATTTGTGGATGAAAATCATATGCCTCAAGCAAAAAGTGTGACCCGCGGGTCAGGATTTTTTCAAAAAAATGAAAAGTATCCAAAGCGTCTCAAACTCGCGTCATATGATGCCCGAGATCCGAAAGGGCAGAAAAAGTTTGCGGAACCTGTTTCCCTGCTCTAGATTCTGAACAAGCTGCAGAAACCTGAGGGCAGCTCAGGAGAGAAAAAGCAGGCAAAAAGTGTGACCCGCGGGTCAGGATTTTTTCAAAAAAATGAAAAGTATCCAAAGCGTCTCAAATTCGCATCATATGATGCCCGAGATCCGAAAGGGCAGAAAAAGTTTGCGGAACCTGTTTCCCTGCTCTAGATTCTGAACAAGCTGCAGAAACCTGAGTGCAGCTCAGGAGAGAAAAAGCAGGCAAAAAGTGTGACCCGCGGGTCAGGATTTTTTCAAAAAAATGAAAAGTATCCAAAGCGTCTCAAACTCGCGTCATATGATGCCCGAGATCCGAAAGGGCAGAAAAAGTTTGCGGAACCTGTTTCCCTGCTCTAGATTCTGAACAAGCTGCAGAAACCTGAGTGCACCTCAGGAGAGAAAAAGCAGGCAAAAAGTGTGACCCGCGGGTCAGGATTTTTTCAAAAAAATGAAAAGTATCCAAAGCGTCTCAAACTCGCGTCATATGATGCCCGAGATCCGAAAGGGCAGGAAAAGTTTGCAGAACCTGTTTCCCTGCTCTAGATTCTGAACAAGCTGCAGAAACCTGAGTGCAGCTCAGGAGAGAAAAAGAAGGCAAAAACTGTGACCCGCGCGGTCAGGATTTTTTCAAAAAAATGAAAAGTATCCAAAGCGTCTCAAACTCGCGTCATATGATGCCCGAGATCCGAAAGGGCAGAAAAAGTTTGCGGAACCTGTTTCTCTGCTCTAGATTCTGAACAAGCTGCAGAAACCTGAGTGCAGCTCAGGAGAGAAAAAGAATGCAAAAACTCTGACCCGAAAAACTCTGGTCAGGATTTTTTCAAAAAAACGAAAAGTATCCAAAGCGTCTCAAACTCGCGTCATATGATGCCCGAGATCAGAAAGGGCAGAAAGAATTTGCGGAACCTGTTTCCCTGCTCTAGATTCTGAACAAGCTGCAGAAACCTGAGTGCAGCTCAGGAGAGAAAAAGAAGGCAAAAACTGTGACCCGCGGGTCAGGATATTTTCAAAAAAATGAAAAGTATCCAAAGCGTCTCAAGCTCGCGTCATATGATGCCCGAGATCCGAAAGGGCAGAAAAAGTTTGCGGAACCTGATTCCCTGCTCTAGATTCTGAACAAGCTGCAGAAACCTGAGTGCAGCTCAGGAGAGAAAAAGAAGGCAAAAACTCTGACCCGCGGCTCAGGATTTTTTCAAAAAAATGGGAAGTATCCAAAGCGTTTCAAACTCGCGTCATATGATGCCCAAGATCAGAAAGGGCAGAAAGAATTTGCGGAACCTGTTTCCCTGCTCTAGATTCTGAACAAGCTGCAGAAACCTGAGTGCAGCTCAGGAGAGAAAAAGAAGGCAAAAACTGTGACCCGCGGGTCAGGATTTTTTCAAAAAAATGAAAAGTATCCAAAGCGTCTCAAACTCACGTCATATGATGCCCGAGATCCAAAAGGGCAGAAAAATTTTGCGGAACTTGTTTCCCTGCTCTAGATTCTGAACAAGCTGCAGAAACCTGAGTGCAGCTCAGGAGAGAAAAATAAGGCAAAAACTGTGACCCGCGGGTCAGGATTTTTTCAAAAAAATGGGAAGTATCCAAAGCGTCTCAAACTTGCGTCATATGATGCCCGAGATCCGAAAGGGCAGAAAAAGTTTGCGGAACCTGTTTCCCTGCTCTAGATTCTGAACAACCTGCAGAAACCTGAGTGCAGCTCAGGAGAGAAAAAGAAGGCAAAAACTGTGACCCGCGGGTTAGGATTTTTTCAAAAAAATGGGAAGTATCCAAAGCGTCTCAAACTCACGTCATATGATGCCCGAGATCCGAAAGGGCAGAAAAAAATTGCGGAACCTGTTTCCCTGCTCTAGATTCTGAAAAAGCTGCAGAAACCTGAGTGCAGCTCAGGAGAGAAAAAGAAGGCAAAAACTGTCTGAAGAAGCTGCAGAAATCTGAGTGCAGCTCAGGAGAGAAAAGGAAGGCAAAAACTGTGACCCGCGGATCAGTATTTTTTCAAAAAAATGAAAAGTATCCAAAGCATCTCAAACTCGCGTCATATGATGCCCGAGATCCGAAAGGGCAGAAAAAGTTTGTGAAACCTGTTTCCCTGCTCTAGATTCTTAACAAGCTGCAGAAACCTGAGTGCAGCTCAGGAGAGAAAAAGAAGGCAAAAACTCTGACCCGCGGGTCAGGATTTTTTCAAAAAAATGAAAAGTATCCAAAGCATCTGAAACTGGCGTCATATGATGCCCGAGATCCGAAACGGCAGAAAAAGTTTACGGAACCTGTTTCCCTGCTCTAGATTCTGAACAAGCTGCAGAAACCTGAGTGCAGCTCACGAGAGAAAAAGAAGACAAAAACTGTGACCCGCGGGTCAGGATTTTTTCAAAAAAATGAAAAGTATCCAAAGCGTCTCAAACTCGCGTCATATGATGCCCGAGATCCGAAAGGGCAGGAAAAGTTTGTGCAACCTGTTTCCCTGCTCTAGATTCCGAACAAGCTGCAGAAAGCTGCGTGCAGCTCAGGAGAGAAAAAGAAGGCAAAAACTGTGAACCGCGGGTCAGGATTTTTTCAAAAAAATGAAAAGTATCCAAAGCGTCTCAAACTCGCATCATATGATGCATGAGATCCGAAAGGGCAGAAAAAGTTTGCGGAACCTGTTTCCGTGCTCTAGATTCTGAACAAGCTGCAGAAACCTGAGTGCAGCTCAGGAGAGAAAAAGAAGGCAAAAACTGTGACCCGCGGGTCAGGATTTTTTCAAAAAAATGAAAAGTATCCAAAGCGTCTCAAACTCGCGTCATATGATGCCCGAGATCCGAAAGGGCAGAAAAAGTTTGCGGAACCTGTTTCCCTGCTCTAGATTCTGAACAAGCTGCAGAAACCTGCGTGCAGCTCAGGAGAGAAAAAGAAGGCAAAAACTGTGACCCGCGTGTTATGATTTTTTCAAAAAAATGGGAAGTATCCAAAGCGTCTCAAACTCGCGTCATATGATGCCCGAGATCCGAAAGGGCAGAAAAAAATTGCGGAACCTGTTTCCCTGCTCTAGATTCTGAAAAAGCTGCAGAAACCTGAGTGCAGCTCAGGAGAGAAAAAGAAGGCAAAAACTGTCTGAAGAAGCTGCAGAAATCTGAGTGCAGCTCAGGAGAGAAAAGGAAGGCAAAAACTGTGACCCGCGGGTCAGGATTTTTTCAAAAAAATGAAAAGTATCCAAAGCATCTCAAACTCGCGTCATATGATGCCCGAGATCCGAAAGGGCAGAAAAAGTTTGTGAAACCTGTTTCCCTGCTCTAGATTCTGAACAAGCTGCAGAAACCTGAGTGCAGCTCAGGAGAGAAAAAGAAGGCAAAAACTGTGACCCGCGGGTCAGGATTTTTTCAAAAAAATGAAAAGTATCCAAAGCATCTGAAACTGGCGTCATATGATGCCCGAGATCCGAAAGGGCAGGAAAAGTTTGTGGAACCTGTTTCCCTGCTCTAGATTCCGAACAAGCTGCAGAAACCTGCGTGCAGCTCAGGAGAGAAAAAGAAGGCAAAAACTGTGAACCGCGGGTCAGGATTTTTTCAAAAAAATGAAAAGTATCCAAAGCGTCTCAAACTCGCATCATATGATGCATGAGATCCGAAAGGGCAGAAAAAGTTTGCGGAACCTGTTTCCGTGCTCTAGATTCTGAACAAGCTGCAGAAACCTGAGTGCAGCTCAGGAGAGAAAAAGAAGGCAAAAACTGTGACCCGCGGGTCAGGATATTTTCAAAAAAATGAGAAGTATCCAAAGCGTCTCAAACTCACGTCATATGATGCCCGAGATCCAAAAGGGCAGAAAGATTTTGCGTAACCTGTTTCCCTGCTCTAGATTCTGAACAAGCTGCAGAAACCTGAGTGCAGCTCAGGAGAGAAAAAGAAGGCAAAAACTGTGACCCGCGGGTCAGGATTTTTTCAAAAAAATGGGAAGTATCCAAAGCGTCTCAAACTTGCGTCATATGATGCCCGAGATCCGAAAGGGCAGAAAAAAATTGCGGAACCTGTTACCCTGCTCTAGATTCTGAAAAAGCTGCAGAAACCTGAGTGCAGCTCAGGAGAGAAAAAGAAGGCAAAAACTGTCTGAAGAAGCTGCAGAAATCTGAGTGCAGCTCAGGAGAGAAAAGGAAGGCAAAAACTGTGACCCGCGGAACAGTATTTTTTCAAAAAAATGAAAAGTATCCAAAGCATCTCAAACTCGCGTCATATGATGCCCGAGATCCGAAAGGGCAGAAAAAGTTTGTGAAACCTGTTTCCCTGCTCTAGATTCTGAACAAGCTGCAGAAACCTGAGTGCAGCTCAGGAGAGAAAAAGAAGGCAAAAACTCTGACCCGCGGGTCAGGATTTTTTGAAAAAAATGAAAAGTATCCAAAGCATCTGAAACTGGCGTCATATGATGCCCGAGATCCGAAACGGCAGAAAAAGTTTACGGAACCTGTTTCCCTGCTCTAGATTCTGAACAAGCTGCAGAAACCTGAGTGCAGCTCAGGAGAGAAAAAGAAAACAAAAACTGTGACCCGCGGGTGAGGATTTTTTCAAAAAAATGAAAAGTATCCAAAGCGTCTCAAACTCGCGTCATATGATGCCCGAGATCCGAAAGGGCAGGAAAAGTTTGTGGAACCTGTTTCCCTGCTCTAGATTCCGAACAAGCTGCAGAAACCTGCGTGCAGCTCAGGAGAGAAAAAGAAGGCAAAAACTGTGAACCGCGGGTCAGGATTTTTTCAAAAAAATGAAAAGTATCCAAAGCGTCTCAAACTCGCATCATATGATGCATGAGATCCGAAAGGGCAGAAAAAGTTTGCGGAACCTGTTTCCGTGCTCTAGATTCTGAACAAGCTGCAGAAACCTGAGTGCAGCTCAGGAGAGAAAAAGAATGCAAAAACTCTGACCCGAAAAACTCTGGTCAGGATTTTTTCAAAAAAATGAAAAGTATCCAAAGCGTCTCAAACTCGCGTCATATGATGCCCGAGATCAGAAAGGGCAGAAAGAATTTGCGGAACCTGTTTCCCTGCTCTAGATTCTGAACAAGCTGCAGAAACCTGAGTGCAGCTCAGGAGAGAAAAAGAAAACAAAAAGTGTGACCCGCGGGTGAGGATTTTTTCAAAAAAATGAAAAGTATCCAAAGCGTCTCAAACTCGCGTCATATGATGCCCGAGATCCGAAAGGGCAGGAAAAGTTTGTGGAACCTGTTTCCCTGCTCTAGATTCCGAACAAGCTGCAGAAACCTGAGTGCAGCTCAGGAGAGAAAAAGAAGGCAAAAACTGTGACCCGCGGGTCAGGATTTTTTCAAAAAAATGAAAAGTATCCAAAGCGTCTCAAACTCACGTCATATGATGCCCGAGATCCAAAAGGGCAGAAAAATTTTGCGGAACTTGTTTCCCTGCTCTAGATTCTGAACAAGCTGCAGAAACCTGAGTGCAGCTCAGGAGAGAAAAAGAAGGCAAAAACTGTGACCCGCGGGTCAGGATTTTTTCAAAAAAATGGGAAGTATCCAAAGCGTCTCAAAGTTGCGTCATATGATGCCCGAGATCCGAAAGGGCAGAAAAAGTTTGCGGAACCTGTTTCCCTGCTCTAGATTCTGAACAACCTGCAGAAACCTGAGTGCAGCTCAGGAGAGAAAAAGAAGGCAAAAACTGTGACCCGCGGGTTAGGATTTTTTCAAAAAAATGGGAAGTATCCAAAGCGTCTCAAACTCACGTCATATGATCCCCGAGATCCGAAAGGGCAGAAAAAAATTGCGGGACCTGTTTCCCTGCTCTAGATTCTGAAAAAGCTGCAGAAACCTGAGTGCAGCTCAGGAGAGAAAAAGAAGGCAAAAACTGTCTGAAGAAGCTGCAGAAATCTGAGTGCAGCTCAGGAGAGAAAAGGAAGGCAAAAACTGTGACCCGCGGATCAGTATTTTTTCAAAAAAATGAAAAGTATCCAAAGCATCTCAAACTCGCGTCATATGATGCCCGAGATCCGAAAGGGCAGAAAAAGTTGTGAAACCTGTTTCCCTGCTCTAGATTCTTAACAAGCTGCAGAAACCTGAGTGCAGCTCAGGAGAGAAAAAGAAGGCAAAAACTCTGACCCGAAAAACTCTGGTCAGGATTTTTTCAAAAAAATGAAAAGTATCCAAAGCGTCTCAAACTCGCATCATATGATGCCCGAGGTCAGAAAGGGCAGAAAGAATTTGCGGAACCTGTTTCCCTGCTCTAGATTCTGAACAAGCTGCAGAAACCTGAGTGCAGCTCAGGAGAGAAAAAGAAGGCAAAAACTGTGACCCGCGGGTCAGGATATTTTCAAAAAAATGAGAAGTATCCAAAGCGTCTCAAACTCACGTCATATGATGCCCGAGATCCAAAAGGGCAGAAAAATTTTGCGTAACCTGTTTCCCTGCTCTAGATTCTGAACAAGCTGCAGAAACCTGAGTGCAGCTCAGGAGAGAAAAAGAAGGCAAAAACTGTGACCCGCGGGTCAGGATTTTTTCAAAAAAATGGGAAGTATCCAAAGCGTCTCAAACTTGCGTCATATGATGCCCGAGATCCGATAGGGCAGAAAAAGTTTGCGGAACCTGTTTCCCTGCTCTAGATTCTGAACAACCTGCAGAAACCTGAGTGCAGCTCAGGAGAGAAAAAGAAGGCAAAAACTGTGACCCGCGGCTCAGGATTTTTTCAAAAAAATGGGAAGTATCCAAAGCGTCTCAAACTCACGTCATATGATGCCCGAGATCCGAAAGGGCAGAAAAAAAATTGCGGAACCTGTTACCCTGCTCTAGATTCTGAAAAAGCTGCAGAAACCTGAGTGCAGCTCAGGAGAGAAAAAGAAGGCAAAAACTGTCTGAAGAAGCTGCAGAAATCTGAGTGCAGCTCAGGAGAGAAAAGGAAGGCAAAAACTGTGACCCGCGGATCAGTATTTTTTCAAAAAAATGAAAAGTATCCAAAGCATCTCAAACTCGCGTCATATGATGCCCGAGATCCGAAAGGGCAGAAAAAGTTTGTGAAACCTGTTTCCCTGCTCTAGATTCTGAACAAGCTGCAGAAACCTGAGTGCAGCTCAGGAGAGAAAAAGAAAACAAAAACTGTGACCCGCGGGTGAGGATTTTTTCAAAAAAATGAAAAGTATCCAAACCGTCTCAAACTCGCGTCATATGATGCCCGAGATCCGAAAGGGCAGGAAAAGTTTGTGGAACCTGTTTCCCTGCTCTAGATTCCGAAGAAGCTGCAGAAACCTGCGTGCAGCTCAGGAGAGAAAAAGAAGGCAAAAACTGTGAACCGCGGGTCAGGATTTTTTCAAAAAAATGAAAAGTATCCAAAGCGTCTCAAACTCGCATCATATGATGCATGAGATCCGAAAGGGCAGAAAAAGTTTGCGGAACCTGTTTCCGTGCTCTAGATTCTGAACAAGCTGCAGAAACCTGAGTGCAGCTCAGGAGAGAAAAAGAAGGCAAAAACTGTGACCCGCGGGTCAGGATTTTTTCAAAAAAATGAAAAGTATCCAAAGCGTCTCAAACTCGCGTCATATGATGCCCGAGATCCGAAAGGGCAGAAAAAGTTTGCAGAACCTGTTTCCCTGCTCTAGATTCTGAACAAGCTGCAGAAACCTGAGTGCAGCTCAGGAGAGAAAAAGAATGCAAAAACTCTGACCCGAAAAACTCTGGTCAGGATTTTTTCAAAAAAATGAAAAGTATCCAAAGCGTCTCAAACTCGCGTCATATGATGCCCGAGATCAGAAAGGGCAGAAAGAATTTGCGGAACCTGTTTCCGTGCTCTAGATTCTGAACAAGCTGCAGAAACCTGAGTGCAGCTCAGGAGAGAAAAAGAAGGCAAAAACTGTGACCCGCGGGTCAGGATATTTTCAAAAAAATGAAAAGTATCCAAAGCGTCTCAAGCTCGCGTCATATGATGCCCGAGATCCGAAAGGGCAGAAAAAGTTTGCGGAACCTGTTTCCCTGCTCTAGATTCTGAACAAGCTGCAGAAACCTGAGTGCAGCTCAGGAGAGAAAAAGAAGGCAAAAACTGTGACCCGCGGCTCAGGATTTTTTCAAAAAAATGGGAAGTATCCAAAGCGTTTCAAACTCGCGTCATATGATGCCCGAGATCCGAAAGGGCAGAAAAAAATTGCGGAACCTGTTTCCCTGCTCTAGATTCTGAACAAGCTGCAGAAACCTGAGTGCAGCTCAGGAGAGAAAAAGAAGGCAAAAACTGTCTGAAGAAGCTGCAGAAATCTGAGTGCAGCTCAGGAGAGAAAAAGAAGGCAAAAACTCAGACCCGAAAAACTCTGGTCAGGATTTTTTCAAAAAAATGAAAAGTATCCAAAGCGTCTCAAACTCACGTCATATGATGCCCGAGATCCGAAAGGGCAGAAAAAGTTTGCGGAACCTGTTTCCCTGCTCTAGATTCTGAACAAGCTGCAGAAACCTGCGTGCAGCTCAGGAGAGAAAAAGAAGGCAAAAACTGTGACCCGCGGGTTAGGATTTTTTCAAAAAAATGGGAAGTATCCAAAGCGTCTCAAACTCGCGTCATATGATGCCCGAGATCCGAAAGGGCAGGAAAAGTTTGTGGAACCTGTTTCCCTGCTCTAGATTCTGAACAAGCTGCAGAAACCTGAGTGCAGCTCAGGAGAGAAAAAGAAGGCAAAAACTGTCTGAAGAAGCTGCAGAAATCTGAGTGCAGCTCAGGAGAGAAAAGGAAGGCAAAAACTGTGACCCGCGGATCAGTATTTTTTCAAAAAAATGAAAAGTATCCAAAGCATCTCAAACTCGCGTCATATGATGCCCGAGATCCGAAAGGGCAGAAAAAGTTTGTGAAACCTGTTTCCCTGCTCTAGATTCTGAACAAGCTGCAGAAACCTGAGTGCAGCTCAGGAGAGAAAAAGAAGGCAAAAACTCTGTCCCGCGGGTCAGGATTTTTTCAAAAAAATGAAAAGTATCCAAAGCATCTGAAACTGGCGTCATATGATGCCCGAGATCCGAAACGGCAGAAAAAGTTTACGGAACCTGTTTCCCTGCTCTAGATTCTGAACAAGCTGCAGAAACCTGAGTGCAGCTCAGGAGAGAAAAAGAAAACAAAAACTGTGACCCGCGGGTGAGGATTTTTTCAAAAAAATGAAAAGTATCCAAAGCGTCTCAAACTCGCGTCATATGATGCCCGAGATCCGAAAGGGCAGGAAAAGTTTGTGGAACCTGTTTCCCTGCTCTAGATTCCGAACAAGCTGCAGAAACCTGCGTGCAGCTCAGGAGAGAAAAAGAAGGCAAAAACTGTGAACCGCGGGTCAGGATTTTTTCAAAAAAATGAAAAGTATCCAAAGCGTCTCAAACTCGCATCATATGATGCATGAGATCCGAAAGGGCAGAAAAAGTTTGCGGAACCTGTTTCCGTGCTCTAGATTCTGAACAAGCTGTAGAAACCTGAGTGCAGCTCAGGAGAGAAAAAGAAGGCAAAAACTGTGACCCGCGGGTCAGGATTTTTTCAAAAAAATGAAAAGTATCCAAAGCGTCTCAAACTCGCGTCATATGATGCCCGAGATCCGAAAGGGCAGAAAAAGTTTGCGGAACCTGTTTCCCTGCTCTAGATTCTGAACAAGCTGCAGAAACCTGAGTGCAGCTCAGGAGAGAAAAAGAATGCAAAAACTCTGACCCGAAAAACTCTGGTCAGGATTTTTTCAAAAAAATGAAAAGTATCCAAAGCGTCTCAAACTCGCGTCATATGATGCCCGAGATCAGAAAGGGCAGAAAGAATTTGCGGAACCTGTTTCCCTGCTCTAGATTCTGAACAAGCTGCAGAAACCTGAGTGCAGCTCAGGAGAGAAAAAGAAGGCAAAAACTGTGACCCGCGGGTCAGGATATTTTCAAAAAAATGAAAAGTATCCAAAGCGTCTCAAGCTCGCGTCATATGATGCCCGAGATCCGAAAGGGCAGAAAAAGTTTGCGGAACCTGTTTCCCTGCTCTAGATTCTGAACAAGCTGCAGAAACCTGAGTGCAGCTCAGGAGAGAAAAAGAAGGCAAAAACTGTGACCCGCGGCTCAGGATTTTTTCAAAAAAATGGGAAGTATCCAAAGCGTTTCAAACTCGCGTCATATGATGCCCGAGATCCGAAAGGGCAGAAAAAAATTGCGGAACCTGTTTCCCTGCTCTAGATTCTGAACAAGCTGCAGAAACCTGAGTGCAGCTCAGGAGAGAAAAAGAAGGCAAAAACTGTCTGAAGAAGCTGCAGAAATCTGAGTGCAGCTCAGGAGAGAAAAAGAAGGCAAAAACTCTGACCCGAAAAACTCTGGTCAGGATTTTTTCAAAAAAATGAAAAGTATCCAAAGCGTCTCAAACTCGCGTCATATGATGCCCGAGATCAGAAAGGGCAGAAAGAATTTGCGGAACCTGTTTCCCTGCTCTAGATTCTGAACAAGCTGCAGAAACCTGAGTGCAGCTCAGGAGAGAAAAAGAAAACAAAAAGTGTGACCCGCGGGTGAGGATTTTTTCAAAAAAATGAAAAGTATCCAAAGCGTCTCAAACTCGCGTCATATGATGCCCGAGATCCGAAAGGGCAGGAAAAGTTTGTGGAACCTGTTTCCCTGCTCTAGATTCCGAACAAGCTGCAGAAACCTGAGTGCAGCTCAGGAGAGAAAAAGAAGGCAAAAACTGTGACCCGCGGGTCAGGATTTTTTCAAAAAAATGAAAAGTATCCAAAGCGTCTCAAACTCACGTCATATGATGCCCGAGATCCAAAAGGGCAGAAAAATTTTGCGGAACTTGTTTCCCTGCTCTAGATTCTGAACAAGCTGCAGAAACCTGAGTGCAGCTCAGGAGAGAAAAAGAAGGCAAAAACTGTGACCCGCGGGTCAGGATTTTTTCAAAAAAATGGGAAGTATCCAAAGCGTCTCAAAGTTGCGTCATATGATGCCCGAGATCCGAAAGGGCAGAAAAAGTTTGCGGAACCTGTTTCCCTGCTCTAGATTCTGAACAACCTGCAGAAACCTGAGTGCAGCTCAGGAGAGAAAAAGAAGGCAAAAACTGTGACCCGCGGGTTAGGATTTTTTCAAAAAAATGGGAAGTATCCAAAGCGTCTCAAACTCACGTCATATGATCCCCGAGATCCGAAAGGGCAGAAAAAAATTGCGGGACCTGTTTCCCTGCTCTAGATTCTGAAAAAGCTGCAGAAACCTGAGTGCAGCTCAGGAGAGAAAAAGAAGGCAAAAACTGTCTGAAGAAGCTGCAGAAATCTGAGTGCAGCTCAGGAGAGAAAAGGAAGGCAAAAACTGTGACCCGCGGATCAGTATTTTTTCAAAAAAATGAAAAGTATCCAAAGCATCTCAAACTCGCGTCATATGATGCCCGAGATCCGAAAGGGCAGAAAAAGTTGTGAAACCTGTTTCCCTGCTCTAGATTCTTAACAAGCTGCAGAAACCTGAGTGCAGCTCAGGAGAGAAAAAGAAGGCAAAAACTCTGACCCGAAAAACTCTGGTCAGGATTTTTTCAAAAAAATGAAAAGTATCCAAAGCGTCTCAAACTCGCATCATATGATGCCCGAGGTCAGAAAGGGCAGAAAGAATTTGCGGAACCTGTTTCCCTGCTCTAGATTCTGAACAAGCTGCAGAAACCTGAGTGCAGCTCAGGAGAGAAAAAGAAGGCAAAAACTGTGACCCGCGGGTCAGGATATTTTCAAAAAAATGAGAAGTATCCAAAGCGTCTCAAACTCACGTCATATGATGCCCGAGATCCAAAAGGGCAGAAAAATTTTGCGTAACCTGTTTCCCTGCTCTAGATTCTGAACAAGCTGCAGAAACCTGAGTGCAGCTCAGGAGAGAAAAAGAAGGCCAAAACTGTGACCCGCGGGTCAGGATTTTTTCAAAAAAATGGGAAGTATCCAAAGTGTCTCAAACTTGCGTCATATGATGCCCGAGATCCGATAGGGCAGAAAAAGTTTGCGGAACCTGTTTCCCTGCTCTAGATTCTGAACAACCTGCAGAAACCTGAGTGCAGCTCAGGAGAGAAAAAGAAGGCAAAAACTGTGACCCGCGGCTCAGGATTTTTTCAAAAAAATGGGAAGTATCCAAAGCGTCTCAAACTCACGTCATATGATGCCCGAGATCCGAAAGGGCAGAAAAAAAATTGCGGAACCTGTTACCCTGCTCTAGATTCTGAAAAAGCTGCAGAAACCTGAGTGCAGCTCAGGAGAGAAAAAGAAGGCAAAAACTGTCTGAAGAAGCTGCAGAAATCTGAGTGCAGCTCAGGAGAGAAAAGGAAGGCAAAAACTGTGACCCGCGGATCAGTATTTTTTCAAAAAAATGAAAAGTATCCAAAGCATCTCAAACTCGCGTCATATGATGCCCGAGATCCGAAAGGGCAGAAAAAGTTTGTGAAACCTGTTTCCCTGCTCTAGATTCTGAACAAGCTGCAGAAACCTGAGTGCAGCTCAGGAGAGAAAAAGAAAACAAAAACTGTGACCCGCGGGTGAGGATTTTTTCAAAAAAATGAAAAGTATCCAAAGCGTCTCAAACTCGCGTCATATGATGCCCGAGATCCGAAAGGGCAGGAAAAGTTTGTGGAACCTGTTTCCCTGCTCTAGATTCCGAAGAAGCTGCAGAAACCTGCGTGCAGCTCAGGAGAGAAAAAGAAGGCAAAAACTGTGAACCGCGGGTCAGGATTTTTTCAAAAAAATGAAAAGTATCCAAAGCGTCTCAAACTCGCATCATATGATGCATGAGATCCGAAAGGGCAGAAAAAGTTTGCGGAACCTGTTTCCGTGCTCTAGATTCTGAACAAGCTGCAGAAACCTGAGTGCAGCTCAGGAGAGAAAAAGAAGGCAAAAACTGTGACCCGCGGGTCAGGATTTTTTCAAAAAAATGAAAAGTATCCAAAGCGTCTCAAACTCGCGTCATATGATGCCCGAGATCCGAAAGGGCAGAAAAAGTTTGCAGAACCTGTTTCCCTGCTCTAGATTCTGAACAAGCTGCAGAAACCTGAGTGCAGCTCAGGAGAGAAAAAGAATGCAAAAACTCTGACCCGAAAAACTCTGGTCAGGATTTTTTCAAAAAAATGAAAAGTATCCAAAGCGTCTCAAACTCGCGTCATATGATGCCCGAGATCAGAAAGGGCAGAAAGAATTTGCGGAACCTGTTTCCGTGCTCTAGATTCTGAACAAGCTGCAGAAACCTGAGTGCAGCTCAGGAGAGAAAAAGAAGGCAAAAACTGTGACCCGCGGGTCAGGATATTTTCAAAAAAATGAAAAGTATCCAAAGCGTCTCAAGCTCGCGTCATATGATGCCCGAGATCCGAAAGGGCAGAAAAAGTTTGCGGAACCTGTTTCCCTGCTCTAGATTCTGAACAAGCTGCAGAAACCTGAGTGCAGCTCAGGAGAGAAAAAGAAGGCAAAAACTGTGACCCGCGGCTCAGGATTTTTTCAAAAAAATGGGAAGTATCCAAAGCGTTTCAAACTCGCGTCATATGATGCCCGAGATCCGAAAGGGCAGAAAAAAATTGCGGAACCTGTTTCCCTGCTCTAGATTCTGAACAAGCTGCAGAAACCTGAGTGCAGCTCAGGAGAGAAAAAGAAGGCAAAAACTGTCTGAAGAAGCTGCAGAAATCTGAGTGCAGCTCAGGAGAGAAAAAGAAGGCAAAAACTCAGACCCGAAAAACTCTGGTCAGGATTTTTTCAAAAAAATGAAAAGTATCCAAAGCGTCTCAAACTCACGTCATATGATGCCCGAGATCCGAAAGGGCAGAAAAAGTTTGCGGAACCTGTTTCCCTGCTCTAGATTCTGAACAAGCTGCAGAAACCTGCGTGCAGCTCAGGAGAGAAAAAGAAGGCAAAAACTGTGACCCGCGGGTTAGGATTTTTTCAAAAAAATGGGAAGTATCCAAAGCGTCTCAAACTCGCGTCATATGATGCCCGAGATCCGAAAGGGCAGGAAAAGTTTGTGGAACCTGTTTCCCTGCTCTAGATTCTGAACAAGCTGCAGAAACCTGAGTGCAGCTCAGGAGAGAAAAAGAAGGCAAAAACTGTCTGAAGAAGCTGCAGAAATCTGAGTGCAGCTCAGGAGAGAAAAGGAAGGCAAAAACTGTGACCCGCGGATCAGTATTTTTTCAAAAAAATGAAAAGTATCCAAAGCATCTCAAACTCGCGTCATATGATGCCCGAGATCCGAAAGGGCAGAAAAAGTTTGTGAAACCTGTTTCCCTGCTCTAGATTCTGAACAAGCTGCAGAAACCTGAGTGCAGCTCAGGAGAGAAAAAGAAGGCAAAAACTCTGTCCCGCGGGTCAGGATTTTTTCAAAAAAATGAAAAGTATCCAAAGCATCTGAAAC
This sequence comes from Rhineura floridana, assembly GCF_030035675.1. NCBI lineage: Eukaryota > Metazoa > Chordata > Lepidosauria > Squamata > Rhineuridae > Rhineura > Rhineura floridana. The sequence continues at coordinate 21,449,212 of NC_084488.1, read as the reverse complement.
TGGCGTCATATGATGCCCGAGATCCGAAACGGCAGAAAAAGTTTACGGAACCTGTTTCCCTGCTCTAGATTCTGAACAAGCTGCAGAAACCTGAGTGCAGCTCAGGAGAGAAAAAGAAAACAAAAACTGTGACCCGCGGGTGAGGATTTTTTCAAAAAAATGAAAAGTATCCAAAGCGTCTCAAACTCGCGTCATATGATGCCCGAGATCCGAAAGGGCAGGAAAAGTTTGTGGAACCTGTTTCCCTGCTCTAGATTCCGAACAAGCTGCAGAAACCTGCGTGCAGCTCAGGAGAGAAAAAGAAGGCAAAAACTGTGAACCGCGGGTCAGGATTTTTTCAAAAAAATGAAAAGTATCCAAAGCGTCTCAAACTCGCATCATATGATGCATGAGATCCGAAAGGGCAGAAAAAGTTTGCGGAACCTGTTTCCGTGCTCTAGATTCTGAACAAGCTGTAGAAACCTGAGTGCAGCTCAGGAGAGAAAAAGAAGGCAAAAACTGTGACCCGCGGGTCAGGATTTTTTCAAAAAAATGAAAAGTATCCAAAGCGTCTCAAACTCGCGTCATATGATGCCCGAGATCCGAAAGGGCAGAAAAAGTTTGCGGAACCTGTTTCCCTGCTCTAGATTCTGAACAAGCTGCAGAAACCTGAGTGCAGCTCAGGAGAGAAAAAGAATGCAAAAACTCTGACCCGAAAAACTCTGGTCAGGATTTTTTCAAAAAAATGAAAAGTATCCAAAGCGTCTCAAACTCGCGTCATATGATGCCCGAGATCAGAAAGGGCAGAAAGAATTTGCGGAACCTGTTTCCCTGCTCTAGATTCTGAACAAGCTGCAGAAACCTGAGTGCAGCTCAGGAGAGAAAAAGAAGGCAAAAACTGTGACCCGCGGGTCAGGATATTTTCAAAAAAATGAAAAGTATCCAAAGCGTCTCAAGCTCGCGTCATATGATGCCCGAGATCCGAAAGGGCAGAAAAAGTTTGCGGAACCTGTTTCCCTGCTCTAGATTCTGAACAAGCTGCAGAAACCTGAGTGCAGCTCAGGAGAGAAAAAGAAGGCAAAAACTGTGACCCGCGGCTCAGGATTTTTTCAAAAAAATGGGAAGTATCCAAAGCGTTTCAAACTCGCGTCATATGATGCCCGAGATCCGAAAGGGCAGAAAAAAATTGCGGAACCTGTTTCCCTGCTCTAGATTCTGAACAAGCTGCAGAAACCTGAGTGCAGCTCAGGAGAGAAAAAGAAGGCAAAAACTGTCTGAAGAAGCTGCAGAAATCTGAGTGCAGCTCAGGAGAGAAAAAGAAGGCAAAAACTCAGACCCGAAAAACTCTGGTCAGGATTTTTTCAAAAAAATGAAAAGTATCCAAAGCGTCTCAAACTCACGTCATATGATGCCCGAGATCCGAAAGGGCAGAAAAAGTTTGCGGAACCTGTTTCCCTGCTCTAGATTCTGAACAAGCTGCAGAAACCTGCGTGCAGCTCAGGAGAGAAAAAGAAGGCAAAAACTGTGACCCGCGGGTTAGGATTTTTTCAAAAAAATGGGAAGTATCCAAAGTGTCTCAAACTCGCGTCATATGATGCCCGAGATCCGAAAGGGCAGAAAAAAATTGCGGAACCTGTTACCCTGCTCTAGATTCTGAAAAAGCTGCAGAAACCTGAGTGCAGCTCAGGAGAGAAAAAGAAGGCAAAAACTGTCTGAAGAAGCTGCAGAAATCTGAGTGCAGCTCAGGAGAGAAAAGGAAGGCAAAAACTGTGACCCGCGGAACAGTATTTTTTCAAAAAAATGAAAAGTATCCAAAGCATCTCAAACTCGCGTCATATGATGCCCGAGATCCGAAAGGGCAGAAAAAGTTTGTGAAACCTGTTTCCCTGCTCTAGATTCCGAACAAGCTGCAGAAACCTGCGTGCAGCTCAGGAGAGAAAAAGAAGGCAAAAACTGTGAACCGCGGGTCAGGATTTTTTCAAAAAAATGAAAAGTATCCAAAGCGTCTCAAACTCGCATCATATGATGCATGAGATCCGAAAGGGCAGAAAAAGTTTGCGGAACCTGTTTCCGTGCTCTAGATTCTGAACAAGCTGTAGAAACCTGAGTGCAGCTCAGGAGAGAAAAAGAAGGCAAAAACTGTGACCCGCGGGTCAGGATTTTTTCAAAAAAATGAAAAGTATCCAAAGCGTCTCAAACTCGCGTCATATGATGCCCGAGATCAGAAAGGGCAGAAAGAATTTGCGGAACCTGTTTCCCTGCTCTAGATTCTGAACAAGCTGCAGAAACCTGAGTGCAGCTCAGGAGAGAAAAAGAAGGCAAAAACTGTGACCTGCGGGTCAGGATATTTTCAAAAAAATGAAAAGTATCCAAAGCGTCTCAAGCTCGCGTCATATGATGCCCGAGATCCGAAAGGGCAGAAAAAGTTTGCGGAACCTGTTTCCCTGCTCTAGATTCTGAACAAGCTGCAAAAACCTGAGTGCAGCTCAGGAGAGAAAAAGAAGGCAAAAACTGTGACCCGCGGCTCAGGATTTTTTCAAAAAAATGGGAAGTATCCAAAGCGTTTCAAACTCGCGTCATATGATGCCCGAGATCCGAAAGGGCAGAAAAAAATTGCGGAACCTGTTTCCCTGCTCTAGATTCTGAACAAGCTGCAGAAACCTGAGTGCAGCTCAGGAGAGAAAAAGAAGGCAAAAACTGTCTGAAGAAGCTGCAGAAATCTGAGTGCAGCTCAGGAGAGAAAAAGAAGGCAAAAACTCAGACCCGAAAAACTCTGGTCAGGATTTTTTCAAAAAAATGAAAAGTATCCAAAGCGTCTCAAACTCACGTCATATGATGCCCGAGATCCGAAAGGGCAGAAAAAGTTTGCGGAACCTGTTTCCCTGCTCTAGATTCTGAACAAGCTGCAGAAACCTGCGTGCAGCTCAGGAGAGAAAAAGAAGGCAAAAACTGTGACCCGCGGGTTAGGATTTTTTCAAAAAAATGGGAAGTATCCAAAGTGTCTCAAACTCGCGTCATATGATGCCCGAGATCCGAAAGGGCAGAAAAAAATTGCGGAACCTGTTACCCTGCTCTAGATTCTGAAAAAGCTGCAGAAACCTGAGTGCAGCTCAGGAGAGAAAAAGAAGGCAAAAACTGTCTGAAGAAGCTGCAGAAATCTGAGTGCAGCTCAGGAGAGAAAAGGAAGGCAAAAACTGTGACCCGCGGATCAGTATTTTTTCAAAAAAATGAAAAGTATCCAAAGCATCTCAAACTCGCGTCATATGATGCCCGAGATCCGAAAGGGCAGAAAAAGTTTGTGAAACCTGTTTCCCTGCTCTAGATTCTGAACAAGCTGCAGAAACCTGAGTGCAGCTCAGGAGAGAAAAAGAAGGCAAAAACTCTGACCCGCGGGTCAGGATTTTTTCAAAAAAATGAAAAGTATCCAAAGCATCTGAAACTGGCGTCATATGATGCCCGAGATCCGAAACGGCAGAAAAAGTTTACGGAACCTGTTTCCCTGCTCTAGATTCTGAACAAGCTGCAGAAACCTGAGTGCAGCTCAGGAGAGAAAAAGAAGACAAAAACTGTGACCCGCGGGTCAGGATTTTTTCAAAAAAATGAAAAGTATCCAAAGCGTCTCAAACTCGCGTCATATGATGCCCGAGATCCGAAAGGGCAGGAAAAGTTTGTGGAACCTGTTTCCCTGCTCTAGATTCTGAACAAGCTGCAGAAACCTGAGTGCAGCTCAGGAGAGAAAAAGAAGGCAAAAACTGTGAACTGCGGGTCAGGATTTTTTCAAAAAAATGAAAAGTATCCAAAGCGTCTCAAACTCGCATCATATGATGCATGAGATCCGAAAGGGCAGAAAAAGTTTGCGGAACCTGTTTCCGTGCTCTAGATTCTGAACAAGCTGCAGAAACCTGAGTGCAGCTCAGGAGAGAAAAAGAAGGCAAAAACTGTGACCCGCGGGTCAGGATTTTTTCAAAAAAATGAAAAGTATCCAAGAGTCTCAAACTCGCGTCATATGATGCCCGAGATCCGAAAGGGCAGAAAAAGTTTGCGGAACCTGTTTCCCTGCTCTAGATTCTGAACAAGCTGCAGAAACCTGAGTGCAGCTCAGGAGAGAAAAAGAATGCAAAAACTCTGACCCGAAAAACTCTGGTCAGGATTTTTTCAAAAAAATGAAAAGTATCCAAAGCGTCTCAAACTCGCGTCATATGATGCCCGAGATCAGAAAGGGCAGAAAGAATTTGCGGAACCTGTTTCCCTGCTCTAGATTCTGAACAAGCTGCAGAAACCTGAGTGCAGCTCAGGAGAGAAAAAGAAGGCAAAAACTGTGACCCGCGGGTCAGGATATTTTCAAAAAAATGAAAAGTATCCAAAGCGTCTCAAGCTCGCGTCATATGATGCCCGAGATCCGAAAGGGCAGAAAAAGTTTGCGGAACCTGTTTCCCTGCTCTAGATTCTGAACAAGCTGCAGAAACCTGAGTGCAGCTCAGGAGAGAAAAAGAAGGCAAAAACTGTGACCCGCGGCTCAGGATTTTTTCAAAAAAATGGGAAGTATCCAAAGCGTTTCAAACTCGCGTCATATGATGCCCGAGATCCGAAAGGGCAGAAAAAAATTGCGGAACCTGTTTCCCTGCTCTAGATTCTGAACAAGCTGCAGAAACCTGAGTGCAGCTCAGGAGAGAAAAAGAAGGCAAAAACTGTCTGAAGAAGCTGCAGAAATCTGAGTGCAGCTCAGGAGAGAAAAAGAAGGCAAAAACTCAGACCCGAAAAACTCTGGTCAGGATTTTTTCAAAAAAATGAAAAGTATCCAAAGCGTCTCAAACTCACGTCATATGATGCCCGAGATCCGAAAGGGCAGAAAAAGTTTGCGGAACCTGTTTCCCTGCTCTAGATTCTGAACAAGCTGCAGAAACCTGCGTGCAGCTCAGGATAGAAAAAGAAGGCAAAAACTGTGACCCGCGGGTTAGGATTTTTTCAAAAAAATGGGAAGTATCCAAAGCGTCTCAAACTCGCGTCATATGATGCCCGAGATCCGAAAGGGCAGAAAAAAATTGCGGAACCTGTTACCCTGCTCTAGATTCTGAAAAAGCTGCAGAAACCTGAGTGCAGCTCAGGAGAGAAAAAGAAGGCAAAAACTGTCTGAAGAAGCTGCAGAAATCTGAGTGCAGCTCAGGAGAGAAAAGGGAAGGCAAAAACTGTGACCCGCGGATCAGTATTTTTTCAAAAAAATGAAAAGTATCCAAAGCATCTCAAACTCGCGTCATATGATGCCCGAGATCCGAAAGGGCAGAAAAAGTTTGTGAAACCTGTTTCCCTGCTCTAGATTCTGAACAAGCTGCAGAAACCTGAGTGCAGCTCAGGAGAGAAAAAGAAGGCAAAAACTGTGACCCCCGGGTCAGGATTTTTTCAAAAAAATGAAAAGTATCCAAAGCATCTGAAACTGGCGTCATATGATGCCCGAGATCCGAAAGGGCAGAAAAAGTTTACGGAACCTGTTTCCCTGCTCTACATTCCGAACAAGCTGCAGAAACCTGCGTGCAGCTCAGGAGAGAAAAAGAAGGCAAAAACTGTGACCCGCGGGTCAGGATTTTTTCAAAAAAATGAAAAGTATCAAAAGCGTCTCAAACTCGCATCATATGATGCATGAGATCCGAAAGGGCAGAAAAAGTTTGCGGAACCTGTTTCCGTGCTCTAGATTCTGAACAAGCTGCAGAAACCTGAGTGCAGCTCAGGAGAGAAAAAGAAGGCAAAAACTGTGACCCGCGGGTCAGGATTTTTTCAAAAAAATGAAAAGTATCCAAAGCGTCTCAAACTCGCGTCATATGATGCCCGAGATCCGAAAGGGCAGAAAAAGTTTGCGGAACCTGTTTCCCTGCTCTAGATTCTGAACAAGCTGCAGAAACCTGAGTGCAGCTCAGGAGAGAAAAAGAATGCAAAAACTCTGACCCGAAAAACTCTGGTCAGGATATTTTCAAAAAAATGAAAAGTATCCAAAGCGTCTCAAACTCGCGTCATATGATGCCCGAGATCAGAAAGGGCAGAAAGAATTTGCGGAACCTGTTTCCCTGCTCTAGATTCTGAACAAGCTGCAGAAACCTGAGTGCAGCTCAGGAGAGAAAAAGAAGGCAAAAACTGTGACCCGCGGGTCAGGATATTTATAAAAATGAAAAGTATCCAAAGCGTCTCAAGCTCGCGTCATATGATGCCCGAGATCCGAAAGGGCAGAAAAAGTTTGCGGAACCTGTTTCCCTGCTCTAGATTCTGAACAAGCTGCAGAAACCTGAGTGCAGCTCAGGAGAGAAAAAGAAGGCAAAAACTGTGACCCGCGGCTCAGGATTTTTTCAAAAAAATGGGAAGTATCCAAAGCGTTTCAAACTCGTGTCATATGATGCCCGAGATCCGAAAGGGCAGAAAAAAATTGCGGAACCTGTTTCCCTGCTCTAGATTCTGAACAAGCTGCAGAAACCTGAGTGCAGCTCAGGAGAGAAAAAGAAGGCAAAAACTGTCTGAAGAAGCTGCAGAAATCTGAGTGCAGCTCAGGAGAGAAAAAGAAGGCAAAAACTGTGACCCGCGGCTCAGGATTTTTTCAAAAAAATGGGAAGTATCCAAAGCGTTTCAAACTCGTGTCATATGATGCCCGAGATCCGAAAGGGCAGAAAAAAATTGCGGAACCTGTTTCCCTGCTCTAGATTCTGAACAAGCTGCAGAAACCTGAGTGCAGCTCAGGAGAGAAAAAGAAGGCAAAAACTGTCTGAAGAAGCTGCAGAAATCTGAGTGCAGCTCAGGAGAGAAAAAGAAGGCAAAAACTCAGACCCGAAAAACTCTGGTCAGGATTTTTTCAAAAAAATGAAAAGTATCCAAAGCGTCTCAAACTCGCGTCATATGATGCCCGAGATCCGAAAGGGCAGAAAAAGTTTGTGAAACCTGTTTCCCTGCTCTAGATTCTGAACAAGCTGCAGAAACCTGAGTGCAGCTCAGGAGAGAAAAAGAAGGCAAAAACTCTGACCCGCGGGTCAGGATTTTTTCAAAAAAATGAAAAGTATCCAAAGCATCTGAAACTGGCGTCATATGATGCCCGAGATCCGAAACGGCAGAAAAAGTTTACGGAACCTGTTTCCCTGCTCTAGATTCTGAACAAGCTGCAGAAACCTGAGTGCAGCTCAGGAGAGAAAAAGAAGACAAAAACTGTGAACTGCGGGTCAGGATTTTTTCAAAAAAATGAAAAGTATCCAAAGCGTCTCAAACTCGCATCATATGATGCATGAGATCCGAAAGGGCAGAAAACGTTTGCAGAACCTGTTTCCCTGCTCTAGATTGTGAACAAGCTGCAGAAACCTGAGTGCAGCTCAGGAGAGAAAAAGAAGGCAAAAACTGTGACCCGCGGGTCAGGATTTTTTCAAAAAAATGAAAAGTATCCAAAGCGTCTCAAACTCGCGTCATATGATGCCCAAGATCCGAAAGGGCATAAAAAGTTTGCGGAACCTGTTTCCCTGCTCTAGATTCTGAACAAGCTGCAGAAACCTGCGTGCAGCTCAGGAGAGAAAAAGAAGGCAAAAACTGTCTGAAGAAGCTGCAGAAATCTGAGTGCAGCTCAGGAGAGAAAAGGAAGGCAAAAACTGTGACCCGCGGGTCAGGATTTTTTCAAAAAAATGAAAAGTATCCAAAGCATCTCAAACTCGCGTCATATGATGCCCGAGATCCGAAAGGGCAGAAAAAGTTTGTGAAACCTGTTTCCCTGCTCTAGATTCTGAACAAGCTGCAGAAACCTGAGTGCAGCTCAGGAGAGAAAAAGAAGGCAAAAACTCTGACCCGCGGGTCAGGATTTTTTCAAAAAAATGAAAAGTATCCAAAGCATCTGAAACTGGCGTCATATGATGCCCGAGATCCGAAACGGCAGAAAAAGTTTACGGAACCTGTTTCCCTGCTCTAGATTCTGAACAAGCTGCAGAAACCTGAGTGCAGCTCAGGAGAGAAAAAGAAGACAAAAACTGTGAACTGCGGGTCAGGATTTTTTCAAAAAAATGAAAAGTATCCAAAGCGTCTCAAACTCGCATCATATGATGCATGAGATCCGAAAGGGCAGAAAACGTTTGCAGAACCTGTTTCCCTGCTCTAGATTGTGAACAAGCTGCAGAAACCTGAGTGCAGCTCAGGAGAGAAAAAGAAGGCAAAAACTGTGACCCGCGGCTCAGGATTTTTTCAAAAAAATGGGAAGTATCCAAAGCGTCTCAAACTCACGTCATATGATGCCCGAGATCCGAAAGGGCAGAAAAAAATTGCGGAACCTGTTACCCTGCTCTAGATTCTGAAAAAGCTGCAGAAACCTGAGTGCAGCTCAGGAGAGAAAAAGAAGGCAAAAACTGTCTGAAGAAGCTGCAGAAATCTGAGTTCAGCTCAGGAGAGAAAAGGAAGGCAAAAACTGTGACCCGCGGATCAGTATTTTTTCAAAAAAATGAAAAGTATCCAAAGCATCTCAAACTCGCGTCATATGATGCCCGAGATCCGAAAGGGCAGAAAAAGTTTGTGAAACCTGTTTCCCTGCTCTAGATTCTGAACAAGCTGCAGAAACCTGAGTGCAGCTCAGGAGAGTAAAAGAAAACAAAAACTGTGACCCGCGGGTGAGGATTTTTTCAAAAAAATGAAAAGTATCCAAAGCGTCTCAAACTCGCGTCATATGATGCCCGAGATCCGAAAGGGCAGGAAAAGTTTGTGGAACCTGTTTCCCTGCTCTAGATTCCGAACAAGCTGCAGAAACCTGCGTGCAGCTCAGGAGAGAAAAAGAAGGCAAAAACTGTGAACCGCGGGTCAGGATTTTTTCAAAAAAATGAAAAGTATCCAAAGCGTCTCAAACTCGCATCATATGATGCATGAGATCCGAAAGGGCAGAAAAAGTTTGCGGAACCTGTTTCCGTGCTCTAGATTCTGAACAAGCTGCAGAAACCTGAGTGCAGCTCAGGAGAGAAAAAGAAGGCAAAAACTGTGACCCGCGGGTCAGGATTTTTTCAAAAAAATGAAAAGTATCCAAAGCGTCTCAAACTCGCGTCATATGATGCCCGAGATCCGAAAGGGCAGAAAAAGTTTGCGGAACCTGTTTTCCTGCTCTAGATTCTGAACAAGCTGCAGAAACCTGAGTGCAGCTCAGGAGAGAAAAAGAATGCAAAAACTCTGACCCGAAAAACTCTGGTCAGGATTTTTTCAAAAAAATGAAAAGTATCCAAAGCGTCTCAAACTCGCGTCATATGATGCCCGAGATCCGAAAGGGCAGAAAAAGTTTGCGGAACCTGTTTCCCTGCTCTAGATTCTGAACAAGCTGCAGAAACCTGAGTGCAGCTCAGGAGAGAAAAAGAAGGCAAAAACTGTGACCCGCGGCTCAGGATTTTTTCAAAAAAATGGGAAGTATCCAAAGCGTTTCAAACTCGCGTCATATGATGCCCGAGATCCGAAAGGGCAGAAAAAAATTGCAGAACCTGTTTCCCTGCTCTAGATTCTGAACAAGCTGCAGAAACCTGAGTGCAGCTCAGGAGAGAAAAAGAAGGCAAAAACTGTCTGAAGAAGCTGCAGAAATCTGAGTGCAGCTCAGGAGAGAAAAAGAAGGCAAAAACTGTGACCCGCGGCTCAGGATTTTTTCAAAAAAATGGGAAGTATCCAAAGCGTTTCAAACTCGTGTCATATGATGCCCGAGATCCGAAAGGGCAGAAAAAAATTGCGGAACCTGTTTCCCTGCTCTAGATTCTGAACAAGCTGCAGAAACCTGAGTGCAGCTCAGGAGAGAAAAAGAAGGCAAAAACTGTCTGAAGAAGCTGCAGAAATCTGAGTGCAGCTCAGGAGAGAAAAAGAAGGCAAAAACTCAGACCCGAAAAACTCTGGTCAGGATTTTTTCAAAAAAATGAAAAGTATCCAAAGCGTCTCAAACTCGCGTCATATGATGCCCGAGATCCGAAAGGGCAGAAAAAGTTTGTGAAACCTGTTTCCCTGCTCTAGATTCTGAACAAGCTGCAGAAACCTGAGTGCAGCTCAGGAGAGAAAAAGAAGGCAAAAACTCTGACCCGCGGGTCAGGATTTTTTCAAAAAAATGAAAAGTATCCAAAGCATCTGAAACTGGCGTCATATGATGCCCGAGATCCGAAACGGCAGAAAAAGTTTACGGAACCTGTTTCCCTGCTCTAGATTCTGAACAAGCTGCAGAAACCTGAGTGCAGCTCAGGAGAGAAAAAGAAGACAAAAACTGTGAACTGCGGGTCAGGATTTTTTCAAAAAAATGAAAAGTATCCAAAGCGTCTCAAACTCGCATCATATGATGCATGAGATCCGAAAGGGCAGAAAACGTTTGCAGAACCTGTTTCCCTGCTCTAGATTGTGAACAAGCTGCAGAAACCTGAGTGCAGCTCAGGAGAGAAAAAGAAGGCAAAAACTGTGACCCGCGGGTCAGGATTTTTTCAAAAAAATGAAAAGTATCCAAAGCGTCTCAAACTCGCGTCATATGATGCCCAAGATCCGAAAGGGCATAAAAAGTTTGCGGAACCTGTTTCCCTGCTCTAGATTCTGAACAAGCTGCAGAAACCTGCGTGCAGCTCAGGAGAGAAAAAGAAGGCAAAAACTGTCTGAAGAAGCTGCAGAAATCTGAGTGCAGCTCAGGAGAGAAAAGGAAGGCAAAAACTGTGACCCGCGGGTCAGGATTTTTTCAAAAAAATGAAAAGTATCCAAAGCATCTCAAACTCGCGTCATATGATGCCCGAGATCCGAAAGGGCAGAAAAAGTTTGTGAAACCTGTTTCCCTGCTCTAGATTCTGAACAAGCTGCAGAAACCTGAGTGCAGCTCAGGAGAGAAAAAGAAGGCAAAAACTCTGACCCGCGGGTCAGGATTTTTTCAAAAAAATGAAAAGTATCCAAAGCATCTGAAACTGGCGTCATATGATGCCCGAGATCCGAAACGGCAGAAAAAGTTTACGGAACCTGTTTCCCTGCTCTAGATTCTGAACAAGCTGCAGAAACCTGAGTGCAGCTCAGGAGAGAAAAAGAAGACAAAAACTGTGAACTGCGGGTCAGGATTTTTTCAAAAAAATGAAAAGTATCCAAAGCGTCTCAAACTCGCATCATATGATGCATGAGATCCGAAAGGGCAGAAAACGTTTGCAGAACCTGTTTCCCTGCTCTAGATTGTGAACAAGCTGCAGAAACCTGAGTGCAGCTCAGGAGAGAAAAAGAAGGCAAAAACTGTGACCCGCGGCTCAGGATTTTTTCAAAAAAATGGGAAGTATCCAAAGCGTCTCAAACTCACGTCATATGATGCCCGAGATCCGAAAGGGCAGAAAAAAATTGCGGAACCTGTTACCCTGCTCTAGATTCTGAAAAAGCTGCAGAAACCTGAGTGCAGCTCAGGAGAGAAAAAGAAGGCAAAAACTGTCTGAAGAAGCTGCAGAAATCTGAGTGCAGCTCAGGAGAGAAAAGGAAGGCAAAAACTGTGACCCGCGGATCAGTATTTTTTCAAAAAAATGAAAAGTATCCAAAGCATCTCAAACTCGCGTCATATGATGCCCGAGATCCGAAAGGGCAGAAAAAGTTTGTGAAACCTGTTTCCCTGCTCTAGATTCTGAACAAGCTGCAGAAACCTGAGTGCAGCTCAGGAGAGAAAAAGAAAACAAAAACTGTGACCCGCGGGTGAGGATTTTTTCAAAAAAATGAAAAGTATCCAAAGCGTCTCAAACTCGCGTCATATGATGCCCGAGATCCGAAAGGGCAGGAAAAGTTTGTGGAACCTGTTTCCCTGCTCTAGATTCCGAACAAGCTGCAGAAACCTGCGTGCAGCTCAGGAGAGAAAAAGAAGGCAAAAACTGTGAACCGCGGGTCAGGATTTTTTCAAAAAAATGAAAAGTATCCAAAGCGTCTCAAACTCGCATCATATGATGCATGAGATCCGAAAGGGCAGAAAAAGTTTGCGGAACCTGTTTCCGTGCTCTAGATTCTGAACAAGCTGCAGAAACCTGAGTGCAGCTCAGGAGAGAAAAAGAAGGCAAAAACTGTGACCCGCGGGTCAGGATTTTTTCAAAAAAATGAAAAGTATCCAAAGCGTCTCAAACTCGCGTCATATGATGCCCGAGATCCGAAAGGGCAGAAAAAGTTTGCGGAACCTGTTTCCCTGCTCTAGATTCTGAACAAGCTGCAGAAACCTGAGTGCAGCTCAGGAGAGAAAAAGAATGCAAAAACTCTGACCCGAAAAACTCTGGTCAGGATTTTTTCAAAAAAATGAAAAGTATCCAAAGCGTCTCAAACTCGCGTCATATGATGCCCGAGATCCGAAAGGGCAGAAAAAGTTTGCGGAACCTGTTTCCCTGCTCTAGATTCTGAACAAGCTGCAGAAACCTGAGTGCAGCTCAGGAGAGAAAAAGAAGGCAAAAACTGTGACCCGCGGCTCAGGATTTTTTCAAAAAAATGGGAAGTATCCAAAGCGTTTCAAACTCGCGTCATATGATGCCCGAGATCCGAAAGGGCAGAAAAAAATTGCAGAACCTGTTTCCCTGCTCTAGATTCTGAACAAGCTGCAGAAACCTGAGTGCAGCTCAGGAGAGAAAAAGAAGGCAAAAACTGTCTGAAGAAGCTGCAGAAATCTGAGTGCAGCTCAGGAGAGAAAAAGAAGGCAAAAACTGTGACCCGCGGCTCAGGATTTTTTCAAAAAAATGGGAAGTATCCAAAGCGTTTCAAACTCGCGTCATATGATGCCCGAGATCCGAAAGGGCAGAAAAAAATTGCGGAACCTGTTTCCCTGCTCTAGATTCTGAACAAGCTGCAGAAACCTGAGTGCAGCTCAGGAGAGAAAAAGAAGGCAAAAACTGTCTGAAGAAGCTGCAGAAATCTGAGTGCAGCTCAGGAGAGAAAAAGAAGGCAAAAACTCAGACCCGAAAAACTCTGGTCAGGATTTTTTCAAAAAAATGAAAAGTATCCAAAGCGTCTCAAACTCGCGTCATATGATGCCCGAGATCCGAAAGGGCAGAAAAAGTTTGCGGAACCTGTTTCCCTGCTCTAGATTCTGAACAAGCTGCACAAACCTGCGTGCAGCTCAGGAGAGAAAAAGAAGGCAAAAACTGTGACCCGCGGGTTAGGATTTTTTCAAAAAAATGGGAAGTATCCAAAGCGTCTCAAACTCGCGTCATATGATGCCCGAGATCCGAAAGGGCAGAAAAAAATTGCGGAACCAGTTTCCCTGCTCTAGATTCTGAAAAAGCTGCAGAAACCTGAGTGCAGCTCAGGAGAGAAAAAGAAGGCAAAAACTGTGACCCGCGGGTCAGGATTTTTTCAAAAAAATGAAAAGTATCCAAAGCATCTCAAACTCGCGTCATATGATGCCCGAGATCCGAAAGGGCAGAAAAAGTTTGCGGAACCTGTTTCCCTGCTCTAGATTCTGAACAAGCTGCACAAACCTGCGTGCAGCTCAGGAGAGAAAAAGAAGGCAAAAACTGTGACCCGCGGGTTAGGATTTTTTCAAAAAAATGGGAAGTATCCAAAGTGTCTCAAACTCGCGTCATATGATGCCCGAGATCCGAAAGGGCAGAAAAAAATTGCGGAACCAGTTTCCCTGCTCTAGATTCTGAAAAAGCTGCAGAAACCTGAGTGCAGCTCAGGAGAGAAAAAGAAGGCAAAAACTGTGACCCGCGGGTCAGGATTTTTTCAAAAAAATGAAAAGTATCCAAAGCATCTCAAACTCGCGTCATATGATGCCCGAGATCCGAAAGGGCAGAAAAAGTTTGTGAAACCTGTTTCCCTGCTCTAGATTCTGAACAAGCTGCAGAAACCTGAGTGCAGCTCAGGAGAGAAAAAGAAGGCAAAAACTCTGACCCGCGGGTCAGGATTTTTTCAAAAAAATGAAAAGTATCCAAAGCATCTGAAACTGGCGTCATATGATGCCCGAGATCCAAAACGGCAGAAAAAGTTTACGGAACCTGTTTCCCTGCTCTAGATTCTGAACAAGCTGCAGAAACCTGAGTGCAGCTCAGGAGAGAAAAAGAAGACAAAAACTGTGACCCGCGGGTCAGGATTTTTTCAAAAAAATGAAAAGTATCCAAAGCGTCTCAAACTCGCGTCATATGATGCCCGAGATCCGAAAGGGCAGGAAAAGTTTGTGGAACCTGTTTCCCTGCTCTAGATTCCGAACAAGCTGCAGAAACCTGAGTGCAGCTCAGGAGAGAAAAAGAAGGCAAAAACTGTGAACTGCGGGTCAGGATTTTTTCAAAAAAATGAAAAGTATCCAAAGCGTCTCAAACTCGCATCATATGATGCATGAGATCCGAAAGGGCAGAAAACGATTGCAGAACCTGTTTCCCTGCTCTAGATTGTGAACAAGCTGCAGAAACCTGAGTGCAGCTCAGGAGAGAAAAAAAAGGCAAAAACTGTGACCCGCGGGTCAGGATTTTTTCAAAAAAATGAAAAGTATCCAAAGCGTCTCAAACTCGCGTCATATGATGCCCGAGATCCGAAAGGGCAGAAAAAGTTTGCGGAACCTGTTTCCCTGCTCTAGATTCTGAACAAGCTGCAGAAACCTGAGTGCAGCTCAGGAGAGAAAAAGAAGGCAAAAACTGGGACCCGCGGCTCAGGATTTTTTCAAAAAAATGAAAAGTATCCAAAGCATCTGAAACTGGCGTCATATGATGCCCGAGATCCGAAACGGCAGAAAAAGTTTACGGAACCTGTTTCCCTGCTCTAGATTCTGAACAAGCTGCAGAAACCTGAGTGCAGCTCAGGAGAGAAAAAGAAAACAAAAACTGTGACCCGCGGGTCAGGATTTTTTCAAAAAAATGAAAAGTATCCAAAGCGTCTCAAACTCGCGTCATATGATGCCCGAGATCCGAAAGGGCAGGAAAAGTTTGTGGAACCTGTTTCCCTGCTCTAGATTCCGAACAAGCTGCAGAAACCTGCGTGCAGCTCAGGAGAGAAAAAGAAGGCAAAAACTGTGACCCGCGGGTCAGGATTTTTTCAAAAAAATGAAAAGTATCCAAAGCGTCTCAAACTCGCGTCATATGATGCCCGAGATCCGAAAGGGCAGAAAAAGTTTGTGAAACCTGTTTCCCTGCTCTAGATTCTGAACAAGCTGCAGAAACCTGAGTGCAGCTCAGGAGAGAAAAAGAAGGCAAAAACTCTGACCCGCGGGTCAGGATTTTTTCAAAAAAATGAAAAGTATCCAAAGCATCTGAAACTGGCGTCATATGATGCCCGAGATCCGAAACGGCAGAAAAAGTTTACGGAACCTGTTTCCCTGCTCTAGATTCTGAACAAGCTGCAGAAACCTGAGTGCAGCTCAGGAGAGAAAAAGAAGACAAAAACTGTGAACTGCGGGTCAGGATTTTTTCAAAAAAATGAAAAGTATCCAAAGCGTCTCAAACTCGCATCATATGATGCATGAGATCCGAAAGGGCAGAAAACGTTTGCAGAACCTGTTTCCCTGCTCTAGATTGTGAACAAGCTGCAGAAACCTGAGTGCAGCTCAGGAGAGAAAAAGAAGGCAAAAACTGTGACCCGCGGGTCAGGATTTTTTCAAAAAAATGAAAAGTATCCAAAGCGTCTCAAACTCGCGTCATATGATGCCCGAGATCCGAAAGGGCAGAAAAAGTTTGCGGAACCTGTTTCCCTGCTCTAGATTCTGAACAACCTGCAGAAACCTGAGTGCAGCTCAGGAGAGAAAAAGAAGGCAAAAACTGTGACCCGCGGGTCAGGATTTTTTCAAAAAAATGAAAAGTATCCAAAGCATCTGAAACTGGCGTCATATGATGCCCGAGATCCGAAACGGCAGAAAAAGTTTACGGAACCTGTTTCCCTGCTCTAGATTCTGAACAAGCTGCAGAAACCTGAGTGCAGCTCAGGAGAGAAAAAGAAAACAAAAACTGTGACCCGCGGGTGAGGATTTTTTCAAAAAAATGAAAAGTATCCAAAGCGTCTCAAACTCGCGTCATATGATGCCCGAGATCCGAAAGGGCAGGAAAAGTTTGTGGAACCTGTTTCCCTGCTCTAGATTCCGAACAAGCTGCAGAAACCTGCGTGCAGCTCAGGAGAGAAAAAGAAGGCAAAAACTGTGAACCGCGGGTCAGGATTTTTTCAAAAAAATGAAAAGTATCTAAAGCGTCTCAAACTCGCATCATATGATGCATGAGATCCGAAAGGGCAGAAAAAGTTTGCGGAACCTGTTTCCGTGCTCTAGATTCTGAACAAGCTGCAGAAACCTGAGTGCAGCTCAGGAGAGAAAAAGAAGGCAAAAACTGTGACCCGCGGGTCAGGATTTTTTCAAAAAAATGAAAAGTATCCAAAGCGTCTCAAACTCGCGTCATATGATACCCGAGATCCGAAAGGGCAGAAAAAGTTTGCGGAACCTGTTTCCCTGCTCTAGATTCTGAACAAGCTGCAGAAACCTGAGTGCAGCTCAGGAGAGAAAAAGAATGCAAAAACTCTGACCCGAAAAACTCTGGTCAGGATTTTTTCAAAAAAATGAAAAGTATCCAAAGCGTCTCAAACTCGCGTCATATGATGCCCGAGATCAGAAAGGGCAGAAAGCATTTGCGGAACCTGTTTCCCTGCTCTAGATTCTGAACAAGCTGCAGAAACCTGAGTCTAGCTCAGGAGAGAAAAAGAAGGCAAAAACTGTGACCCGCGGGTCAGGATATTTTCAAAAAAATGAAAAGTATCCAAAGCGTCTCAAGCTCGCGTCATATGATGCCCGAGATCCGAAAGGGCAGAAAAAGTTTGCGGAACCTGTTTCCCTGCTCTAGATTCTGAACAAGCTGCAGAAACCTGAGTGCAGCTCAGGAGAGAAAAAGAAGGCAAAAACTGTGACCCGCGGCTCAGGATTTTTTCAAAAAAATGGGAAGTATCCAAAGCGTTTCAAACTCGCGTCATATGATGCCCGAGATCCGAAAGGGCAGAAAAAAATTGCGTAACCTGTTTCCCTGCTCTAGATTCTGAACAAGCTGCAGAAACCTGAGTGCAGCTCAGGAGAGAAAAAGAAGGCAAAAACTGTCTGAAGAAGCTGCAGAAATCTGAGTGCAGCTCAGGAGAGAAAAAGAAGGCAAAAACTGTGACCCGCGGCTCAGGATTTTTTCAAAAAAATGGGAAGTATCCAAAGCGTTTCAAACTCGCGTCATATGATGCCCGAGATCCGAAAGGGCAGAAAAAAATTGCGGAACCTGTTTCCCTGCTCTAGATTCTGAACAAGCTGCAGAAACCTGAGTGCAGCTCAGGAGAGAAAAAGAAGGCAAAAACTGTCTGAAGAAGCTGCAGAAATCTGAGTGCAGCTCAGGAGAGAAAAAGAAGGCAAAAACTCAGACCCGAAAAACTCTGGTCAGGATTTTTTCAAAAAAATGAAAAGTATCCAAAGCGTCTCAAACTCGCGTCATATGATGCCCGAGATCCGAAAGGGCAGAAAAAAATTGCGGAACCAGTTTCCCTGCTCTAGATTCTGAAAAAGCTGCAGAAACCTGAGTGCAGCTCAGGAGAGAAAAAGAAGGCAAAAACTGTCTGAAGAAGCTGCAGAAATCTGAGTGCAGCTCAGGAGAGAAAAGGAAGGCAAAAACTGTGACCCGCGGGTCAGGATTTTTTCAAAAAAATGAAAAGTATCCAAAGCATCTCAAACTCGCGTCATATGATGCCCGAGATCCGAAAGGGCAGAAAAAGTTTGTGAAACCTGTTTCCCTGCTCTAGATTCTGAACAAGCTGCAGAAACCTGAGTGCAGCTCAGGAGAGAAAAAGAAGGCAAAAACTCTGACCCGCGGGTCAGGATTTTTTCAAAAAAATGAAAAGTATCCAAAGCATCTGAAACTGGCGTCATATGATGCCCGAGATCCGAAACGGCAGAAAAAGTTTACGGAACCTGTTTCCCTGCTCTAGATTCTGAACAAGCTGCAGAAACCTGAGTGCAGCTCAGGAGAGAAAAAGAAGACAAAAACTGTGACCCGCGGGTCAGGATTTTTTCAAAAAAATGAAAAGTATCCAAAGCGTCTCAAACTCGCGTCATATGATGCCCGAGATCCGAAAGGGCAGGAAAAGTTTGTGGAACCTGTTTCCCTGCTCTAGATTCCGAACAAGCTGCAGAAACCTGAGTGCAGCTCAGGAGAGAAAAAGAAGGCAAAAACTGTGAACTGCGGGTCAGGATTTTTTCAAAAAAATGAAAAGTATCCAAAGCGTCTCAAACTCGCATCATATGATGCATGAGATCCGAAAGGGCAGAAAACGTTTGCAGAACCTGTTTCCCTGCTCTAGATTGTGAACAAGCTGCAGAAACCTGAGTGCAGCTCAGGAGAGAAAAAAAAGGCAAAAACTGTGACCCGCGGGTCAGGATTTTTTCAAAAAAATGAAAAGTATCCAAAGCGTGTCAAACTCGCGTCATATGATGCCCGAGATCCGAAAGGGCAGAAAAACTTTGCGGAACCTGTTTCCCTGCTCTAGATTCTGAACAAGCTGCAGAAACCTGAGTGCAGCTCAGGAGAGAAAAAGAAGGCAAAAACTGTGACCCGCGGGTCAGGATTTTTTCAAAAAAATGAAAAGTATCCAAAGCATCTGAAACTGGCGTCATATGATGCCCGAGATCCGAAACGGCAGAAAAAGTTTACGGAACCTGTTTCCCTGCTCTAGATTCTGAACAAGCTGCAGAAACCTGAGTGCAGCTCAGGAGAGAAAAAGAAAACAAAAACTGTGACCCGCGGGTCAGGATTTTTTCAAAAAAATGAAAAGTATCCAAAGCGTCTCAAACTCGCGTCATATGATGCCCGAGATCCGAAAGGGCAGGAAAAGTTTGTGGAACCTGTTTCCCTGCTCTAGATTCCGAACAAGCTGCAGAAACCTGCGTGCAGCTCAGGAGAGAAAAAGAAGGCAAAAACTGTGACCCGCGGGTCAGGATTTTTTCAAAAAAATGAAAAGTATCCAAAGCGTCTCAAACTCGCGTCATATGATGCCCGAGATCCGAAAGGGCAGAAAAAGTTTGCGGAACCTGTTTCCCTGCTCTAGATTCTGAACAAGCTGCAGAAACCTGAGTGCAGCTCAGGAGAGAAAAAGAATGCAAAAACTCTGACCCGAAAAACTCTGGTCAGGATTTTTTCAAAAAAATGAAAAGTATCCAAAGCGTCTCAAACTCGCGTCATATGATGCCCGAGATCAGAAAGGGCAGAAAGAATTTGCGGAACCTGTTTCCCTGCTCTAGATTCTGAACAAGCTGCAGAAACCTGAGTGCAGCTCAGGAGAGAAAAAGAAGGCAAAAACTGTGACCCGCGGGTCAGGATATTTTCAAAAAAATGAAAAGTATCCAAAGCGTCTCAAGCTCGCGTCATATGATGCCCGAGATCCGAAAGGGCAGAAAAAGTTTGCGGAACCTGTTTCCCTGCTCTAGATTCTGAACAAGCTGCAGAAACCTGAGTGCAGCTCAGGAGAGAAAAAGAAGGCAAAAACTGTGACCCGCGGCTCAGGATTTTTTCAAAAAAATGGGAAGTATCCAAAGCGTTTCAAACTCGCGTCATATGATGCCCGAGATCCGAAAGGGCAGAAAAAAATTGCGGAACCTGTTTCCCTGCTCTAGATTCTGAACAAGCTGCAGAAACCTGAGTGCAGCTCAGGAGAGAAAAAGAAGGCAAAAACTGTCTGAAGAAGCTGCAGAAATCTGAGTGCAGCTCAGGAGAGAAAAAGAAGGCAAAAACTCAGACCCGAAAAACTCTGGTCAGGATTTTTTCAAAAAAATGAAAAGTATCCAAAGCGTCTCAAACTCGCGTCATATGATGCCCGAGATCCGAAAGGGCAGAAAAAGTTTGCGGAACCTGTTTCCCTGCTCTAGATTCTGAACAAGCTGCAGAAACCTGCGTGCAGCTCAGGAGAGAAAAAGAAGGCAAAAACTGTGACCCGCTGGTTAGGATTTTTTCAAAAAAATGGGAAGTATCCAAAGCGTCTCAAACTCGCGTCATATGATGCCCGAGATCTGAAAGGGCAGAAAAAAATTGCGGAACCAGTTTCCCTGCTCTAGATTCTGAAAAAGCTGCAGAAACCTGAGTGCAGCTCAGGAGAGAAAAAGAAGGCAAAAACTGTCTGAAGAAGCTGCAGAAATCTGAGTGCAGCTCAGGAGAGAAAAGGAAACAAAAACTGTGACCCGCGGGTCAGGATTTTTTCAAAAAAATGAAAAGTATCCAAAGCATCTCAAACTCGCGTCATATGATGCCCGAGATCCGAAAGGGCAGAAAAAGTTTGTGAAACCTGTTTCCCTGCTCTAGATTCTGAACAAGCTGCAGAAACCTGAGTGCAGCTCAGGAGAGAAAAAGAAGGCAAAAACTCTGACCCGCGGGTCAGGATTTTTTCAAAAAAATGAAAAGTATCCAAAGCATCTGAAAGTGGCGTCATATGATGCCCGAGATCCGAAACGGCAGAAAAAGTTTACGGAACCTGTTTCCCTGCTCTAGATTCTGAACAAGCTGCAGAAACCTGAGTGCAGCTCAGGAGAGAAAAAGAAGACAAAAACTGTGAACTGCGGGTCAGGATTTTTTCAAAAAAATGAAAAGTATCCAAAGCGTCTCAAACTCGCATCATATGATGCATGAGATCCGAAAGGGCAGAAAAAGTTTGCGGAACCTGTTTCCGTGCTCTAGATTCTGAACAAGCTGCAGAAACCTGAGTGCAGCTCAGGAGAGAAAAAGAAGGCAAAAACTGTGACCCGCGGGTCAGGATTTTTTCAAAAAAATGAAAAGTATCCAAAGCGTCTCAAACTCGCGTCATATGATGCCCGAGATCCGAAAGGGCAGGAAAAGTTTGTGGAACCTGTTTCCCTGCTCTAGATTCCGAACAAGCTGCAGAAACCTGAGTGCAGCTCAGGAGAGAAAAAGAAGGCAAAAACTGTGAACTGCGGGTCAGGATTTTTTCAAAAAAATGAAAAGTATCCAAAGCGTTTCAAACTCGCGTCATATGATGCCCGAGATCCGAAAGGGCAGAAAAAAATTGCGGAACCTGTTTCCCTGCTCTAGATTCTGAACAAGCTGCAGAAACCTGAGTGCAGCTCAGGAGAGAAAAAGAAGGCAAAAACTGTCTGAAGAAGCTGCAGAAACCTGAGTGCAGCTCAGGAGAGAAAAAGAAGGCAAAAACTCTGACTCGAAAAACTCTGGTCAGGATTTTTTCAAAAAAATGAAAAGTATCCAAAGCGTCTCAAACTCGCGTCATATGATGCCCGAGATCCGAAAGGGCAGAAAAAGTTTGCGGAACCTGTTTCCCTGCTCTAGATTCTGAACAAGCTGCAGAAACCTGCGTGCAGCTCAGGAGAGAAAAAGAAGGCAAAAACTCTGACCCGCGGGTTAGGATTTTTTCAAAAAAATGAAAAGTATCCAAAGCGTCTCAAACTCGCATCATATGATGCATGAGATCCGAAAGGGCAGAAAAAGTTTGCGGAACCTGTTTCCCTGCTCTAGATTCTGAACAAGCTGCAGAAACCTGAGTGCAGCTCAGGAGAGAAAAAGAAGGCAAAAACTGTGACCCGCGGGTCAGGATATTTTCAAAAAAATGAAAAGTATACAAAGCGTCTCAAGCTCGCGTCATATGATGCCCGAGATCCGAAAGGGCAGAAAAAGTTTGCGGAACCTGTTTCCCTGCTCTAGATTCTGAACAAGCTGCAGAAACCTGAGTGCAGCTCAGGAGAGAAAAAGAAAACAAAAACTGTGACCCGCGGGTCAGGATTTTTTCAAAAAAATGAAAAGTATCTAAAGCGTCTCAAACTCGCGTCATATGATGCCCGAGATCCGAAAGGGCAGGAAAAGTTTGTGGAACCTGTTTCCCTGCTCTAGATTCCGAACAAGCTGCAGAAACCTGCGTGCAGCTCAGGAGAGAAAAAGAAGGCAAAAACTGTGACCCGCGGGTCAGGATTTTTTCAAAAAAATGAAAAGTATCCAAAGCGTCTCAAACTCGCGTCATATGATGCCCGAGATCCGAAAGGGCAGAAAAAGTTTGCGGAACCTGTTTCCCTGCTCTAGATTCTGAACAAGCTGCAGAAACCTGAGTGCAGCTCAGGAGAGAAATAGAATGCAAAAACTCTGACCCGAAAAACTCTGGTCAGGATTTTTTCAAAAAAATGAAAAGTATCCAAAGCGTCTCAAACTCGCGTCATATGATGCCCGAGATCAGAAAGGGCAGAAAGAATTTGCGGAACCTGTTTCCCTGCTCTAGATTCTGAACAAGCTGCAGAAACCTGAGTGCAGCTCAGGAGAGAAAAAGAAGGCAAAAACTGTGACCCGCGGGTCAGGATATTTTCAAAAAAATGAAAAGTATCCAAAGCGTTTCAAACTCGCGTCATATGATGCCCGAGATCCGAAAGGGCAGAAAAAAATTGCGGAACCTGTTTCCCTGCTCTAGATTCTGAACAAGCTGCAGAAACCTGAGTGCAGCTCAGGAGAGAAAAAGAAGGCAAAAACTGTCTGAAGAAGCTGCAGAAATCTGAGTGCAGCTCAGGAGAGAAAAAGAAGGCAAAAACTCAGACCCGAAAAACTCTGGTCAGGATTTTTTCAAAAAAATGAAAAGTATCCAAAGCGTCTCAAACTCGCGTCATATGATGCCCGAGATCCGAAAGGGCAGAAAAAGTTTGCGGAACCTGTTTCCCTGCTCTAGATTCTGAACAAGCTGCAGAAACCTGCGTGCAGCTCAGGAGAGAAAAAGAAGGCAAAAACTGTGACCCGCTGGTTAGGATTTTTTCAAAAAAATGGGAAGTATCCAAAGCGTCTCAAACTCGCGTCACATGATGCCCGAGATCCGAAAGGGCAGAAAAAAATTGCGGAACCAGTTTCCCTGCTCTAGATTCTGAAAAAGCTGCAGAAACCTGAGTGCAGCTCAGGAGAGAAAAAGAAGGCAAAAACTGTCTGAAGAAGCTGCAGAAATCTGAGTGCAGCTCAGGAGAGAAAAGGAAGGCAAAAACTGTGACCCGCGGGTCAGGATTTTTTCAAAAAAATGAAAAGTATCCAAAGCGTCTCAAACTCGCGTCATATGATGCCCGAGATCCGAAAGGGCAGGAAAAGTTTGTGGAACCTATTTCCCTGCTCTAGATTCCGAACAAGCTGCAGAAACCTGAGTGCAGCTCAGGAGAGAAAAAGAAGGCAAAAACTGTGAACTGCGGGTCAGGATTTTTTCAAAAAAATGAAAAGTATCCAAAGCGTCTCAAACTCGCATCATATGATGCATGAGATCCGAAAGGGCAGAAAAAGTTTGCGGAACCTGTTTCCCTGCTCTAGATTCTGAACAAGCTGCAGAAACCTGAGTGCAGCTCAGGAGAGAAAAAGAATGCAAAAACTCTGACCCGAAAAACTCTGGTCAGGATTTTTTCAAAAAAATGAAAAGTATCCAAAGCGTCTCAAACTCGCGTCATATGATGCCCGAGATCAGAAAGGGCAGAAAGAATTTGCGGAACCTGTTTCCCTGCTCTAGATTCTGAACAAGCTGCAGAAACCTGAGTGCAGCTCAGGAGAGAAAAAGAAGGCAAAAACTGTGACCCGCGGGTCAGGATATTTTCAAAAAAATGAAAAGTATCCAAAGCGTCTCAAGCTCGCGTCATATGATGCCCGAGATCCGAAAGGGCAGAAAAAGTTTGCGGAACCTGTTTCCCTGCTCTAGATTCTGAACAAGCTGCAGAAACCTGAGTGCAGCTCAGGAGAGAAAAAGAAGGCAAAGACTGTGACCCGCGGCTCAGGATTTTTTCAAAAAAATGGGAAGTATCCAAAGCGTTTCAAACTCGCGTCATATGATGCCCGAGATCCGAAAGGGCAGAAAAAAATTGCGGAACCTGTTTCCCTGCTCTAGATTCTGAACAAGCTGCAGAAACCTGAGTGCAGCTCAGGAGAGAAAAAGAAGGCAAAAACTGTCTGAAGAAGCTGCAGAAACCTGAGTGCAGCTCAGGAGAGAAAAAGAAGGCAAAAACTCTGACTCGAAAAACTCTGGTCAGGATTTTTTCAAAAAAATGAAAAGTATCCAAAGCGTCTCAAACTCTCGTCATATGATGCCCGAGATCCAAAAGGGCAGAAAAAGTTTGCGGAACCTGTTTCCCTGCTCTAGATTCTGAACAAGCTGCAGAAACCTGCGTGCAGCTCAGGATAGAAAAAGAAGGCAAAAACTGTGACCCGCGGGTTAGGATTTTTTCAAAAAAATGAAAAGTATCCAAAGCATCTCAAACTCGCATCATATGATGCATGAGATCCGAAAGGGCAGAAAAAGTTTGCGGAACCTGTTTCCCTGCTCTAGATTCTGAACAAGCTGCAGAAACCTGAGTGCAGCTCAGGAGAGAAAAAGAAGGCAAAAACTGTGACCCGCGGGTCAGGATATTTTCAAAAAAATGAAAAGTATACAAAGCGTCTCAAACTCGCGTCATATGATGCATGAGATCCGAAAGGGCAGAAAAAGTTTGCAGAACCTGTTTCCGTGCTCTAGATTCTGAACAAGCTGCAGAAACCTGAGTGCAGCTCAGGAGAGAAAAAGAAGGCAAAAACTGTGACCCGCGGGTCAGGATTTTTTCAAAAAAATGAAAAGTATCCAAAGCGTCTCAAACTCGCATCATATGATGCATGAGATCCGAAAGGGCAGAAAAAGTTTGCGGAACCTGTTTCCGTGCTCTAGATTCTGAACAAGCTGCAGAAACCTGAGTGCAGCTCAGGAGAGAAAAAGAAGGCAAAAACTCTGACTCGAAAAACTCTGGTCAGGATTTTTTCAAAAAAATGAAAAGTATCCAAAGCGTCTCAAACTCGCGTCATATGATGCCCGAGATCCGAAAGGGCAGAAAAAGTTTGCGGAACCTGTTTCCCTGCTCTAGATTCTGAACAAGCTGCAGAAACCTGCGTGCAGCTCAGGATAGAAAAAGAAGGCAAAAACTGTGACCCGCGGGTTAGGATTTTTTCAAAAAAATGAAAAGTATCCAAAGCGTCTCAAACTCGCGTCATATGATGCCCGAGATCCGAAAGGGCAGAAAAAGTTTGCGGAACCTGTTTCCCTGCTCTAGATTCTGAACAAGCTGCAGAAACCTGAGTGCAGCTCAGGAGAGAAAAAGAAGGCAAAAACTGTCTGAAGAAGCTGCAGAAACCTGAGTGCAGCTCAGGAGAGAAAAAGAAGGCAAAAACTCTGACTCGAAAAACTCTGGTCAGGATTTTTTCAAAAAAATGAAAAGTATCCAAAGCGTCTCAAACTCGCGTCATATGATGCCCGAGATCCAAAAGGGCAGAAAAAGTTTGCGGAACCTGTTTCCCTGCTCTAGATTCTGAACAAGCTGCAGAAACCTGCGTGCAGCTCAGGATAGAAAAAGAAGGCAAAAACTGGGACCCGCGGGTTAGGATTTTTTCAAAAAAATGAAAAGTATCCAAAGCATCTCAAACTCGCATCATATGATGCATGAGATCCGAAAGGGCAGAAAAAGTTTGCGGAACCTGTTTCCCTGCTCTAGATTCTGAACAAGCTGCAGAAACCTGAGTGCAGCTCAGGAGAGAAAAAGAAGGCAAAAACTGTGACCCGCGGGTCAGGATATTTTCAAAAAAATGAAATGTATACAAAGCGTCTCAAACTCGCGTCATATGATGCATGAGATCCGAAAGGGCAGAAAAAGTTTGCAGAACCTGTTTCCGTGCTCTAGATTCTGAACAAGCTGCAGAAACCTGAGTGCAGCTCAGGAGAGAAAAAGAAGGCAAAAACTGTGACCCGCGGGTCAGGATTTTTTCAAAAAAATGAAAAGTATCCAAAGCGTCTCAAACTCGCATCATATGATGCATGAGATCCGAAAGGGCAGAAAAAGTTTGCGGAACCTGTTTCCGTGCTCTAGATTCTGAACAAGCTGCAGAAACCTGAGTGCAGCTCAGGAGAGAAAAAGAAGGCAAAAACTCTGACTCGAAAAACTCTGGTCAGGATTTTTTCAAAAAAATGAAAAGTATCCAAAGCGTCTCAAACTCGCGTCATATGATGCCCGAGATCCGAAAGGGCAGAAAAAGTTTGCGGAACCTGTTTCCCTGCTCTAGATTCTGAACAAGCTGCAGAAACCTGCGTGCAGCTCAGGATAGAAAAAGAAGGCAAAAACTGTGACCCGCGGGTTAGGATTTTTTCAAAAAAATGAAAAGTATCCAAAGCGTCTCAAACTCGCGTCATATGATGCCCGAGATCCGAAAGGGCAGAAAAAGTTTGCGGAACCTGTTTCCCTGCTCTAGATTCTGAACAAGCTGCAGAAACCTGAGTGCAGCTCAGGAGAGAAAAAGAAGGCAAAAACTGTCTGAAGAAGCTGCAGAAACCTGAGTGCAGCTCAGGAGAGAAAAAGAAGGCAAAAACTCTGACTCGAAAAACTCTGGTCAGGATTTTTTCAAAAAAATGAAAAGTATCCAAAGCGTCTCAAACTCGCGTCATATGATGCCCGAGATCCGAAAGGGCAGAAAAAGTTTGCGGAACCTGTTTCCCTGCTCTAGATTCTGAACAAGCTGCAGAAACCTGCGTGCAGCTCAGGATAGAAAAAGAAGGCAAAAACTGTGACCCGCGGGTTAGGATTTTTTCAAAAAAATGAAAAGTATCCAAAGCATCTCAAACTCGCATCATATGATGCATGAGATCCGAAAGGGCAGAAAAAGTTTGCGGAACCTGTTTCCCTGCTCTAGATTCTGAACAAGCTGCAGAAACCTGAGTGCAGCTCAGGAGAGAAAAAGAAGGCAAAAACTGTGACCCGCGGGTCAGGATATTTTCAAAAAAATGAAAAGTATACAAAGCGTCTCAAACTCGCGTCATATGATGCATGAGATCCGAAAGGGCAGAAAAAGTTTGCAGAACCTGTTTCCGTGCTCTAGATTCTGAACAAGCTGCAGAAACCTGAGTGCAGCTCAGGAGAGAAAAAGAAGGCAAAAACTGTGACCCGCGGGTCAGGATTTTTTCAAAAAAATGAAAAGTATCCAAAGCGTCTCAAACTCGCATCATATGATGCATGAGATCCGAAAGGGCAGAAAAAGTTTGCGGAACCTGTTTCCGTGCTCTAGATTCTGAACTAGCTGCAGAAACCTGAGTGCAGCTCAGGAGAGAAAAAGAAGGCAAAAACTCTGACTCGAAAAACTCTGGTCAGGATTTTTTCAAAAAAATGAAAAGTATCCAAAGCGTCTCAAACTCGCGTCATATGATGCCCGAGATCCGAAAGGGCAGAAAAAGTTTGCGGAACCTGTTTCCCTGCTCTAGATTCTGAACAAGCTGCAGAAACCTGCGTGCAGCTCAGGATAGAAAAAGAAGGCAAAAACTGTGACCCGCGGGTTAGGATTTTTTCAAAAAAATGAAAAGTATCCAAAGCGTCTCAAACTCGCATCATATGATGCATGAGATCCGAAAGGGCAGAAAAAGTTTGCGGAACCTGTTTCCCTGCTCTAGATTCTGAACAAGCTGCAGAAACCTGAGTGCAGCTCAGGAGAGAAAAAGAAGGCAAAAACTCTGACCCACGGGTCAGGATTTTTTCAAAAAAATGAAAAGTATCCAAAGCGTCTCAAACTCGCGTCATATGATGCCCGAGATCCGAAAGGGCAGAAAAAGTTTGCGGAACCTGTTTCCCTGCTCTAGATTCTGAACAAGCTGCAGAAACCTGTGTGCAGCTCAGGAGAGAAAAAGAATGCAAAAACTCTGACCCGAAAAACTCTGGTCAGGATTTTTTCAAAAAAATGAAAAGTATCCAAAGCGTCTCAAACTCACGTCATATGATGCCCGAGATCAGAAAGGGCAGAAAGAATTTGCGGAACCTGTTTCCCTGCTCTAGATTCTGAACAAGCTGCAGAAACCTGAGTGCAGCTCAGGAGAGAAAAAGAAGGCAAAAACTGTGACCCGCGGCTCAGGATTTTTTCAAAAAAATGGGAAGTATCCAAAGCGTTTCAAACTCGCGTCATATGATGCCCGAGATCCGAAAGGGCAGAAAAAAATTGTGGAACCTGTTTCCCTGCTCTAGATTCTGAACAAGCTGCAGAAACCTGAGTGCAGCTCAGGAGAGAAAAAGAAGGCAAAAACTGTCTGAAGAAGCTGCAGAAATCTGAGTGCAGCTCAGGAGAGAAAAAGAAGGCAAAAACTCAGACCCGAAAAACTCTGGTCAGGATTTTTTCAAAAAAATGAAAAGTATCCAAAGCGTCTCAAACTCGCGTCATATGATGCCTGAGATCCGAAAGGGCAGAAAAAGTTTGCGGAACCTGTTTCCCTACTCTAGATTCTGAACAAGCTGCAGAAACCTGAGTGTAGCTCAGGAGAGAAAAAGAATGCAAAAACTCTGACCCGA
Source organism: Rhineura floridana (assembly GCF_030035675.1). NCBI lineage: Eukaryota > Metazoa > Chordata > Lepidosauria > Squamata > Rhineuridae > Rhineura > Rhineura floridana. The sequence continues at coordinate 21,421,011 of NC_084488.1, read as the reverse complement.
AAAACTCTGGTCAGGATTTTTTCAAAAAAATGAAAAGTATCCAAAGCGTCTCAAACTCGCGTCATATGATGCCCGAGATCAGAAAGGGCAGAAAGAATTTGCGGAACCGGTTTCCCTGCTCTAGATTCTGAACAAGCTGCAGAAACATGAGTGCAGCTCAGGAGAGAAAAGGAAGGCAAAAACTGTGACCCGCGGGTCAGGATTTTTTCAAAATAATGAAAAGTATCCAAAGCATCTGAAACTGGTGTCATATGATTCCCGAGATCCGAAACGGCAGAAAAAGTTTACAGAACCTGTTTCCCTGCTCTAGATTCTGAACAAGCTGCAGAAACCTGAGTGCAGCTCAGGAGAGAAAAAGAAGACAAAAACTGTGACCCGCGGGTCAGGATTTTTTCAAAAAAATGAAAAGTATCCAAAGCGTCTCAAACTCGTGTCATATGATGCCCGAGATCCGAAAGGGCAGAAAAAGTTTGCGGAACCTGTTTCCCTGCTCTAGATTCTGAACAAGCTGCAGAAACCTGAGTGCAGCTCAGGAGAGAAAAAGAAGGCAAAAACTGTGAACTGCGGGTCAGGATTTTTTCAAAAAAATGAAAAGTATCCAAAGCGTCTCAAACTCGCATCATATGATGCATGAGATCCGAAAGGGCAGAAAAAGTTTGCGGAACCTGTTTCCGTGCTCTAGATTCTGAACAAGCTGCAGAAACCTGAGTGCAGCTCAGGAGAGAAAAAGAAGGCAAAAACTGTGACCCGCGGGTCAGGATTTTTTCAAAAAAATGAAAAGTATCCAAAGCGTCTCAAACTCGCGTCATATGATGCCCGAGATCCGAAAGGGCAGAAAAAGTTTGCGGAACCTGTTTCCCTGCTCTAGATTCTGAACAAGCTGCAGAAACCTGAGTGCAGCTCAGGAGAGAAAAAGAATGCAAAAACTCTGACCCGAAAAACTCTGGTCAGGATTTTTTCAAAAAAATGAAAAGTATCCAAAGCGTCTCAAACTCGCGTCATATGATGCCCGAGATCAGAAAGGGCAGAAAGAATTTGCGGAACCTGTTTCCCTGCTCTAGATTCTGAACAAGCTGCAGAAACCTGAGTGCAGCTCAGGAGAGAAAAAGAAGGCAAAAACTGTGACCCGCGGGTCAGGATATTTTCAAAAAAATGAAAAGTATCCAAAGCGTCTCAAGCTCGCGTCATATGATGCCCGAGATCCGAAAGGGCAGAAAAAGTTTGCGGAACCTGTTTCCCTGCTCTAGATTCTGAACAAGCTGCAGAAACCTGAGTGCAGCTCAGGAGAGAAAAAGAAGGCAAAAACTGTCTGAAGAAGCTGCAGAAACCTGAGTGCAGCTCAGGAGAGAAAAAGAAGGCAAAAACTCTGACTCGAAAAACTCTGGTCAGGATTTTTTCAAAAAAATGAAAAGTATCCAAAGCGTCTCAAACTCGCGTCATATGATGCCCGAGATCCGAAAGGGCAGAAAAAGTTTGCGGAACCTGTTTCCCTGCTCTAGATTCTGAACAAGCTGCAGAAACCTGCGTGCAGCTCAGGATAGAAAAAGAAGGCAAAAACTGTGACCCGCGGGTTAGGATTTTTTCAAAAAAATGAAAAGTATCCAAAGCATCTCAAACTCGCATCATATGATGCATGAGATCCGAAAGGGCAGAAAAAGTTTGCGGAACCTGTTTCCCTGCTCTAGATTCTGAACAAGCTGCAGAAACCTGAGTGCAGCTCAGGAGAGAAAAAGAAGGCAAAAACTGTGACCCGCGGGTCAGGATATTTTCAAAAAAATGAAAAGTATACAAAGCGTCTCAAACTCGCGTCATATGATGCATGAGATCCGAAAGGGCAGAAAAAGTTTGCAGAACCTGTTTCCCTGCTCTAGATTCTGAACAAGCTGCAGAAACCTGCGTGCAGCTCAGGAGAGAAAAAGAATGCAAAAACTCTGACCCGAAAAACTCTGGTCAGGATTTTTTCAAAAAAATGAAAAGTATCCAAAGCGTCTCAAACTCGCGTCATATGATGCCCGAGATCAGAAAGGGCAGAAAGAATTTGCGGAACCTGTTTCCCTGCTCTAGATTCTGAACAAGCTGCAGAAACCTGAGTGCAGCTCAGGAGAGAAAAAGAAGGCAAAAACTGTGACCCGCGGCTCAGGATTTTTTCAAAAAAATGGGAAGTATCCAAAGCGTTTCAAACTCGCGTCATATGATGCCCGAGATCCGAAAGGGCAGAAAAAAATTGCGGAACCTGTTTCCCTGCTCTAGATTCTGAACAAGCTGCAGAAACCTGAGTGCAGCTCAGGAGAGAAAAAGAAGGCAAAAACTGTCTGAAGAAGCTGCAGAAATCTGAGTGCAGCTCAGGAGAGAAAAAGAAGGCAAAAACTCAGACCCGAAAAACTCTGGTCAGGATTTTTTCAAAAAAATGAAAAGTATCCAAAGCGTCTCAAACTCGCGTCATATGATGCCCGAGATCCGAAAGGGCAGAAAAAGTTTGCGGAACCTGTTTCCCTACTCTAGATTCTGAACAAGCTGCAGAAACCTGAGTGTAGCTCAGGAGAGAAAAAGAATGCAAAAACTCTGACCCGAAAAACTCTGGTCAGGATTTTTTCAAAAAAATGAAAAGTATCCAAAGCGTCTCAAACTCGCGTCATATGATGCCCGAGATCAGAAAGGGCAGAAAGAATTTGCGGAACCGGTTTCCCTGCTCTAGATTCTGAACAAGCTGCAGAAACATGAGTGCAGCTCAGGAGAGAAAAAGAAGGCAAAAACTGTCTGAAGAAGCTGCAGAAATCTGAGTGCAGCTCAGGAGAGAAAAGGAAGGCAAAAACTGTGACCCGCGGGTCAGGATTTTTTCAAAATAATGAAAAGTATCCAAAGCATCTGAAACTGGTGTCATATGATTCCCGAGATCCGAAACGGCAGAAAAAGTTTACAGAACCTGTTTCCCTGCTCTAGATTCTGAACAAGCTGCAGAAACCTGAGTGCAGCTCAGGAGAGAAAAAGAAGACAAAAACTGTGACCCGCGGGTCAGGATTTTTTCAAAAAAATGAAAAGTATCCAAAGCGTCTCAAACTCGTGTCATATGATGCCCGAGATCCGAAAGGGCAGAAAAAGTTTGCGGAACCTGTTTCCCTGCTCTAGATTCTGAACAAGCTGCAGAAACCTGAGTGCAGCTCAGGAGAGAAAAAGAAGGCAAAAACTGTGACCCGCGGGTCAGGATTTTTTCAAAAAAATGAAAAGTATCCAAAGCATCTGAAAGTGGCGTCATATGATGCCCGAGATCCGAAACGGCAGAAAAAGTTTACGGAACCTGTTTCCCTGCTCTTGATTCTGAACAAGCTGCAGAAACCTGCGTGCAGCTCAGGAGAGAAAAAGAAGGCAAAAACTGTGACCCGCGGGTCAGGATTTTTTCAAAAAAATGAAAAGTATCCAAAGCGTCTCAAACTCGCGTCATATGATGCCCGAGATCCGAAAGGGCAGAAAAAGTTTGCGGAACCTGTTTCCCTACTCTAGATTCTGAACAAGCTACAGAAACCTGAGTGCAGCTCAGGAGAGAAAAAGAATGCAAAAACTCTGACCCGAAAAACTCTGGTCAGGATTTTTTCAAAAAAATGAAAAGTATCCAAAGCGTCTCAAACTCGCGTCATATGATGCCCGAGATCAGAAAGGGCAGAAAGAATTTGTGGAACCTGTTTCCCTGCTCTAGATTCTGAACAAGCTGCAGAAACCTGAGTGCAGCTCAGGAGAGAAAAAGAAGGCAAAAACTGTGACCCGCGGGTCAGGATTTTTTCAAAAAAATGAAAAGTATCCAAAGCATCTGAAACTGGCGTCATATGATGCCCGATATCCGAAACGGCAGAAAAAGTTTACGGAACCTGTTTCCCTGCTCTAGATTCTGAACAAGCTGCAGAAAACTGAGTGCAGCTCAGGAGAGAAAAAGAAGACAAAAACTGTGACCAGCGGGTCAGGATTTTTTCAAAAAAATGAAAAGTATCCAAAGCATCTCAAACTCGCGTCATATGATGCCCAAGATCCGAAAGGGCAGAAAAAGTTTGCGGAACCTGTTTCCCTGCTCTAGATTCTGAACAAGCTGCAGAAACCTGAGTGCAGCTCAGGAGAGAAAAAGAAGACAAAAACTGTGACCCGCGGGTCAGGATTTTTTCAAAAAAATGAAAAGTATCCAAAGCGTCTCAAACTCGTGTCATATGATGCCCGAGATCCGAAAGGGCAGAAAAAGTTTGCGGAACCTGTTTCCCTGCTCTAGATTCTGAACAAGCTGCAGAAACCTGAGTGCAGCTCAGGAGAGAAAAAGAAGGCAAAAACTGTGACCCGCGGGTCAGGATTTTTTCAAAAAAATGAAAAGAATCCAAAGCATCTGAAAGTGGCGTCATATGATGCCCGAGATCCGAAACGGCAGAAAAAGTTTACGGAACCTGTTTCCCTGCTCTTGATTCTGAACAAGCTGCAGAAACCTGCGTGCAGCTCAGGAGAGAAAAAGAAGGCAAAAACTGTGACCCGCGGGTCAGGATTTTTTCAAAAAAATGAAAAGTATCCAAAGCGTCTCAAACTCGCGTGATATGATGCCCGAGATCCGAAAGGGCAGAAAAAGTTTGCGGAACCTGTTTCCCTACTCTAGATTCTGAACAAGCTACAGAAACCTGAGTGCAGCTCAGGAGAGAAAAAGAATGCAAAAACTCTGACCCGAAAAACTCTGGTCAGGATTTTTTCAAAAAAATGAAAAGTATCCAAAGCGTCTCAAACTCGCGTCATATGATGCCCGAGATCAGAAAGGGCAGAAAGAATTTGTGGAACCTGTTTCCCTGCTCTAGATTCTGAACAAGCTGCAGAAACCTGAGTGCAGCTCAGGAGAGAAAAAGAAGGCAAAAACTGTGACCCGCGGGTCAGGATTTTTTCAAAAAAATGAAAAGTATCCAAAGCATCTGAAACTGGCGTCATATGATGCCCGATATCCGAAACGGCAGAAAAAGTTTACGGAACCTGTTTCCCTGCTCTAGATTCTGAACAAGCTGCAGAAACCTGAGTGCAGCTCAGGAGAGAAAAAGAAGACAAAAACTGTGACCAGCGGGTCAGGATTTTTTCAAAAAAATGAAAAGTATCCAAAGCATCTCAAACTCGCGTCATATGATGCCCAAGATCCGAAAGGGCAGAAAAAGTTTGCGGAACCTGTTTCCCTGCTCTAGATTCTGAACAAGCTGCAGAAACCTGCGTGCAGCTCAGGAGAGAAAAAGAAGGCAAAAACTGTCTGAAGAAGCTGCAGAAACCTGAGTGCAGCTCTGGAGAGAAAAAGAAGGCAAAAACTATCTGAAGAAGCTGCAGAAATCTGAGTGCAGCTCACGAGAGAAAAGGAAGGCAAAAACTGTGACCCGCGGGTCATGATTTTTTCCAAAAAATGAAAAGTATCCAAAGCGTCTCAAACTCGCGTCATATGATGCCCGAGATCCGAAAGGGCAGAAAAAGTTTGCAGAACCTGTTTCCCTGCTCTAGATTCTGAACAAGCTGCAGAAATCTGAGTGCAGCTCAGGAGAGAAAAAGAAGGCAAAAACTCTGACCCGCGGGTCAGGATTTTTACAAAAAAATGAAAAGTATCCAAAGCATCTGAAACTGGCATCATATGATGGCCGCGATTCGAAACGGCTGAAAAAGTTTACGGAAGCTGAAAAAGTTTACGGAACCTGTTTCCCTGCTCTAGATTCTGAACAAGCTGCAGAAACCTGAGTGCAGCTCAGGAGAGAAAAAGGAAACAAAAACTGTGACCCACGGGTCAGGATTTTTTCAAAAAAATGAAAAGTATCCAAAGCGTCTGAAACTCGCGTCATATGATGCCCGAGATCCGAAAGGGCAGAAAAAGTTTGCGGAACCTGTTTCCCTGCTCTAGATTCTGAACAAGCTGCAGAAAACTGAGTGCAGCTCAGGAGAGAAAAAGAAGGCAAAAACTGTCTGAAGAAGCTGCAGAAATCTGAGTGCAGCTCAGGAGAGAAAAGGAAGGCAAAAACTGTGACCCGCGGGTCAGGATTTTTTCAAAAAAATGAAAAGTATCCAAAGCATCTCAAACTCGCGTCATATGATGCCCGAGATCCGAAAGGGCAGAAAAAGTTTGTGAAACCTGATGCCCTGCTCTAGATTCTGAACAAGCTGCAGAAACCTGCGTGCAGCTCAGGAGAGAAAAAGAAGGCAAAAACTCTGACCCGCGGGTCAGGATTTTTTCAAAAAAATGAAAAGTATCCAAAGCGTCTCAAACTCGCGTCATATGATGCCCGAGATCCGAAAGGGCAGAAAAAGTTTGCGGAACCTGTTTCCCTGCTCTAGATTCTGAACAAGCTGCAGAAACCTGCGTGCAGCTCAGGAGAGAAAAAGAATGCAAAAACTGTGACCCGCGGGTCAGGATTTTTTCAAAAAAATGAAAAGTACCCAAAGCGTCTCAAACTCGCATCATATGATGCATGAGTTCCGAAAGGGCAGAAAAAGTTTGTGGAATCTGTTTCCCTGCTCTAGATTCTGAACAAGCTGCAGAAACCTGAGTGCAGCTCAGGAGAGAAAAAGAAGGCAAAAACTGTCTGAAGAAGCTGCAGAAATCTGAGTGCAGCTCAGGAGAGAAAAGGAAGGCAAAAACTGTGACCCGCGGGTCAGGATTTTTTCAAAAAAATGAAAAGTATCCAAAGCATCTCAAACTCGCGTCATACGATGCCCGAGATCCGATAGGGCAGAAAAAGTTTGTGAAACCTGTTTCCCTGCTCTAGATTCTGAACAAGCTGCAGAAACCTGAGTGCAGCTCAGGAGAGAAAAAGAAGGCAAAAATTCTGACCCGTGAGAAAAAGAATGCAAAAACTGTGACCAGCAGGTCAGGATTTTTTCAAAAAAATGAAAAGTACCCAAAGCGTCTCAAACTCGCATCATATGATGCATGAGTTCCGAAAGGGCAGAAAAAGTTTGTGAAACCTGTTTCCCTGCTCTAGATTCTGAACAAGCTGCAGAAACCTGAGTGCAGCTCAGGAGAGAAAAAGAAGGCAAAAACTGTCTGAAGAAGCTGCAGAAATCTGAGTGCAGCTCAGGAGAGAAAAGGAAGGCAAAAACTGTGACCCGCGGGTCAGGATTTTTTCAAAAAAATGAAAACTATCCAAAGCATCTGAAACTGGCATCATATGATGCCCGAGATCCGAAACGGCAGAAAAAGTTTACGGAACCTGTTTCCCTGCTCTAGATTCTGAACAAGCTGCAGAAACCTGCGTGCAGCTCAGGAGAGAAAAAGAAGACAAAAACTGTGAACCGCGGGTCAGGATTTTTTCAAAAAAATGAAAAGTATCCAAAGCGTCTCAAACTCGCGTCATATGATGCCCGAGATCAGAAAGGGCAGAAAGAATTTGCGGAACCGGTTTCCCTGCTCTAGATTCTGAACAAGCTGCAGAAACATGAGTGCAGCTCAGGAGAGAAAAAGAAGGCAAAAACTGTCTGAAGAAGCTGCAGAAATCTGAGTGCAGCTCAGGAGAGAAAAGGAAGGCAAAAACTGTGACCCGCGGGTCAGGATTTTTTCAAAAAAATGAAAAGTATCCAAAGCATCTGAAAGTGGCGTCATATGATGCCCGAGATCCGAAACGGCAGAAAAAGTTTACGGAACCTGTTTCCCTGCTCTTGATTCTGAACAAGCTGCAGAAACCTGAGTGCAGCTCAGGAGAGAAAAAGAATGCAAATACTCTGACCCGAAAAACTCTGGTCAGGATTTTTTCAAAAAAATGAAAAGTATCCAAAGCGTCTCAAACTCGCGTCATATGATGCCCGAGATCAGAAAGGGCAGAAAGAATTTGCGGAACCTGTTTCCCTGCTCTAGATCCTGAACAAGCTGCAGAAACCTGAGTGCAGCTCAGGAGAGAAAAAGAAGGCAAAAACTGTGACCCGCGGGTCAGGATTTTTTCAAAAAAATGAAAAGTATCCAAAGCGTCTCAAACTCGCGTCATATGATGCCCAAGATCCGAAAGGGCAGAAAAAGTTTGCGGAACCTGTTTCCCTGCTCTAGATTCTGAACAAGCTGCAGAAACCTGCGTGCAGCTCAGGAGAGAAAAAGAAGGCAAAAACTGTCTGAAGAAGCTGCAGAAACCTGAGTGCAGCTCAGGAGAGAAAAAGAAGGCAAAAACTATCTGAAGAAGCTGCAGAAATCTGAGTGCAGCTCACGAGAGAAAAGGAAGGCAAAAACTGTGACCCGCGGGTCAGGATTTTTTCCAAAAAATGAAAAGTATCCAAAGCGTCTGAAACTCGCGTCATATGATGCCCGAGATCCGAAAGGGCAGAAAAAGTTTGCGGAAACTGTTTCCCTGCTCTAGATTCTGAACAAGCTGCAGAAAACTGAGTGCAGCTCAGGAGAGAAAAAAAAGGCAAAAACTGTCTGAAGAAGCTGCAGAAATCTGAGTGCAGCTCAGGAGAGAAAAGGAAGGCAAAAACTCTGACCCACGGGTCAGGATTTTTTCAAAAAAATGAAAACTATCCAAAGCATCTGAAACTGGCATCATATGATGCCCGAGATCCGAAACGGCAGAAAAAGTTTACGGAACCTGTTTCCCTGCTCTAGATTCTGAACAAGCTGCAGAAACCTGCGTGCAGCTCAGGAGAGAAAAAGAAGACAAAAACTGTGACCCGCGGGTCAGGATTTTTTCAAAAAAATGAAAAGTATCCAAAGCGTCTCAAACTCGCGTCATATGATTCCCGAGATCCGAAAGGGCAGAAAAAGTTTGCGGAACCTGTTTCCCTACTCTAGATTCTGAACAAGCTGCAGAAACCTGAGTGCAGCTCAGGAGAGAAAAAGAAGACAAAAACTGTGACCCGCGGGTCAGGATTTTTTCAAAAAAATGAAAAGTATCCAAAGCGTCTCAAACTCGCGTCATATGATGCCCGAGATCCGAAAGGGCAGGAAAAGTTTGCGGAACCTGTTTCCCTGCTCTAGATTCTGAACAAGCTGCAGAAACCTGAGTGCAGCTCAGGAGAGAAAAAGAAGGCAAAAACTGTGACCCGCGGGTCAGGATTTTTTCAAAAAAATGAAAAGTATCCAAAGCATCTGAAAGTGGCGTCATATGATGCCCGAGATCCGAAACGGCAGAAAAAGTTTACGGAACCTGTTTCCCTGCTCTTGATTCTGAACAAGCTGCAGAAACCTGCATGCAGCTCAGGAGAGAAAAAGAAGGCAAAAACTGTGACCCGCGGGTCAGGATTTTTTCAAAAAAATGAAAAGTATCCAAAGCGTCTCAAACTCGCGTCATATGATGCCCGAGATCCGAAAGGGCAGAAAAAGTTTGCGGAACCTGTTTCCGTGCTCTAGATTCTGAACTAGCTGCAGAAACCTGAGTGCAGCTCAGGAGAGAAAAAGAAGGCAAAAACTCTGACTCGAAAAACTCTGGTCAGGATTTTTTCAAAAAAATGAAAAGTATCCAAAGCGTCTCAAACTCGCGTCATATGATGCCCGAGATCCGAAAGGGCAGAAAAAGTTTGCGGAACCTGTTTCCCTGCTCTAGATTCTGAACAAGCTGCAGAAACCTGCGTGCAGCTCAGGATAGAAAAAGAAGGCAAAAACTGTGACCCGCGGGTTAGGATTTTTTCAAAAAAATGAAAAGTATCCAAAGCGTCTCAAACTCGCATCATATGATGCATGAGATCCGAAAGGGCAGAAAAAGTTTGCGGAACCTGTTTCCCTGCTCTAGATTCTGAACAAGCTGCAGAAACCTGAGTGCAGCTCAGGAGAGAAAAAGAAGGCAAAAACTCTGACCCACGGGTCAGGATTTTTTCAAAAAAATGAAAAGTATCCAAAGCGTCTCAAACTCGCGTCATATGATGCCCGAGATCCGAAAGGGCAGAAAAAGTTTGCGGAACCTGTTTCCCTGCTCTAGATTCTGAACAAGCTGCAGAAACCTGTGTGCAGCTCAGGAGAGAAAAAGAATGCAAAAACTCTGACCCGAAAAACTCTGGTCAGGATTTTTTCAAAAAAATGAAAAGTATCCAAAGCGTCTCAAACTCACGTCATATGATGCCCGAGATCAGAAAGGGCAGAAAGAATTTGCGGAACCTGTTTCCCTGCTCTAGATTCTGAACAAGCTGCAGAAACCTGAGTGCAGCTCAGGAGAGAAAAAGAAGGCAAAAACTGTGACCCGCGGCTCAGGATTTTTTCAAAAAAATGGGAAGTATCCAAAGCGTTTCAAACTCGCGTCATATGATGCCCGAGATCCGAAAGGGCAGAAAAAAATTGTGGAACCTGTTTCCCTGCTCTAGATTCTGAACAAGCTGCAGAAACCTGAGTGCAGCTCAGGAGAGAAAAAGAAGGCAAAAACTGTCTGAAGAAGCTGCAGAAATCTGAGTGCAGCTCAGGAGAGAAAAAGAAGGCAAAAACTCAGACCCGAAAAACTCTGGTCAGGATTTTTTCAAAAAAATGAAAAGTATCCAAAGCGTCTCAAACTCGCGTCATATGATGCCTGAGATCCGAAAGGGCAGAAAAAGTTTGCGGAACCTGTTTCCCTACTCTAGATTCTGAACAAGCTGCAGAAACCTGAGTGTAGCTCAGGAGAGAAAAAGAATGCAAAAACTCTGACCCGAAAAACTCTGGTCAGGATTTTTTCAAAAAAATGAAAAGTATCCAAAGCGTCTCAAACTCGCGTCATATGATGCCCGAGATCAGAAAGGGCAGAAAGAATTTGCGGAACCGGTTTCCCTGCTCTAGATTCTGAACAAGCTGCAGAAACATGAGTGCAGCTCAGGAGAGAAAAGGAAGGCAAAAACTGTGACCCGCGGGTCAGGATTTTTTCAAAATAATGAAAAGTATCCAAAGCATCTGAAACTGGTGTCATATGATTCCCGAGATCCGAAACGGCAGAAAAAGTTTACAGAACCTGTTTCCCTGCTCTAGATTCTGAACAAGCTGCAGAAACCTGAGTGCAGCTCAGGAGAGAAAAAGAAGACAAAAACTGTGACCCGCGGGTCAGGATTTTTTCAAAAAAATGAAAAGTATCCAAAGCGTCTCAAACTCGTGTCATATGATGCCCGAGATCCGAAAGGGCAGAAAAAGTTTGCGGAACCTGTTTCCCTGCTCTAGATTCTGAACAAGCTGCAGAAACCTGAGTGCAGCTCAGGAGAGAAAAAGAAGGCAAAAACTGTGAACTGCGGGTCAGGATTTTTTCAAAAAAATGAAAAGTATCCAAAGCGTCTCAAACTCGCATCATATGATGCATGAGATCCGAAAGGGCAGAAAAAGTTTGCGGAACCTGTTTCCGTGCTCTAGATTCTGAACAAGCTGCAGAAACCTGAGTGCAGCTCAGGAGAGAAAAAGAAGGCAAAAACTGTGACCCGCGGGTCAGGATTTTTTCAAAAAAATGAAAAGTATCCAAAGCGTCTCAAACTCGCGTCATATGATGCCCGAGATCCGAAAGGGCAGAAAAAGTTTGCGGAACCTGTTTCCCTGCTCTAGATTCTGAACAAGCTGCAGAAACCTGAGTGCAGCTCAGGAGAGAAAAAGAATGCAAAAACTCTGACCCGAAAAACTCTGGTCAGGATTTTTTCAAAAAAATGAAAAGTATCCAAAGCGTCTCAAACTCGCGTCATATGATGCCCGAGATCAGAAAGGGCAGAAAGAATTTGCGGAACCTGTTTCCCTGCTCTAGATTCTGAACAAGCTGCAGAAACCTGAGTGCAGCTCAGGAGAGAAAAAGAAGGCAAAAACTGTGACCCGCGGGTCAGGATATTTTCAAAAAAATGAAAAGTATCCAAAGCGTCTCAAGCTCGCGTCATATGATGCCCGAGATCCGAAAGGGCAGAAAAAGTTTGCGGAACCTGTTTCCCTGCTCTAGATTCTGAACAAGCTGCAGAAACCTGAGTGCAGCTCAGGAGAGAAAAAGAAGGCAAAAACTGTCTGAAGAAGCTGCAGAAACCTGAGTGCAGCTCAGGAGAGAAAAAGAAGGCAAAAACTCTGACTCGAAAAACTCTGGTCAGGATTTTTTCAAAAAAATGAAAAGTATCCAAAGCGTCTCAAACTCGCGTCATATGATGCCCGAGATCCGAAAGGGCAGAAAAAGTTTGCGGAACCTGTTTCCCTGCTCTAGATTCTGAACAAGCTGCAGAAACCTGCGTGCAGCTCAGGATAGAAAAAGAAGGCAAAAACTGTGACCCGCGGGTTAGGATTTTTTCAAAAAAATGAAAAGTATCCAAAGCATCTCAAACTCGCATCATATGATGCATGAGATCCGAAAGGGCAGAAAAAGTTTGCGGAACCTGTTTCCCTGCTCTAGATTCTGAACAAGCTGCAGAAACCTGAGTGCAGCTCAGGAGAGAAAAAGAAGGCAAAAACTGTGACCCGCGGGTCAGGATATTTTCAAAAAAATGAAAAGTATACAAAGCGTCTCAAACTCGCGTCATATGATGCATGAGATCCGAAAGGGCAGAAAAAGTTTGCAGAACCTGTTTCCCTGCTCTAGATTCTGAACAAGCTGCAGAAACCTGCGTGCAGCTCAGGAGAGAAAAAGAATGCAAAAACTCTGACCCGAAAAACTCTGGTCAGGATTTTTTCAAAAAAATGAAAAGTATCCAAAGCGTCTCAAACTCGCGTCATATGATGCCCGAGATCAGAAAGGGCAGAAAGAATTTGCGGAACCTGTTTCCCTGCTCTAGATTCTGAACAAGCTGCAGAAACCTGAGTGCAGCTCAGGAGAGAAAAAGAAGGCAAAAACTGTGACCCGCGGCTCAGGATTTTTTCAAAAAAATGGGAAGTATCCAAAGCGTTTCAAACTCGCGTCATATGATGCCCGAGATCCGAAAGGGCAGAAAAAAATTGCGGAACCTGTTTCCCTGCTCTAGATTCTGAACAAGCTGCAGAAACCTGAGTGCAGCTCAGGAGAGAAAAAGAAGGCAAAAACTGTCTGAAGAAGCTGCAGAAATCTGAGTGCAGCTCAGGAGAGAAAAAGAAGGCAAAAACTCAGACCCGAAAAACTCTGGTCAGGATTTTTTCAAAAAAATGAAAAGTATCCAAAGCGTCTCAAACTCGCGTCATATGATGCCCGAGATCCGAAAGGGCAGAAAAAGTTTGCGGAACCTGTTTCCCTACTCTAGATTCTGAACAAGCTGCAGAAACCTGAGTGTAGCTCAGGAGAGAAAAAGAATGCAAAAACTCTGACCCGAAAAACTCTGGTCAGGATTTTTTCAAAAAAATGAAAAGTATCCAAAGCGTCTCAAACTCGCGTCATATGATGCCCGAGATCAGAAAGGGCAGAAAGAATTTGCGGAACCGGTTTCCCTGCTCTAGATTCTGAACAAGCTGCAGAAACATGAGTGCAGCTCAGGAGAGAAAAAGAAGGCAAAAACTGTCTGAAGAAGCTGCAGAAATCTGAGTGCAGCTCAGGAGAGAAAAGGAAGGCAAAAACTGTGACCCGCGGGTCAGGATTTTTTCAAAATAATGAAAAGTATCCAAAGCATCTGAAACTGGTGTCATATGATTCCCGAGATCCGAAACGGCAGAAAAAGTTTACAGAACCTGTTTCCCTGCTCTAGATTCTGAACAAGCTGCAGAAACCTGAGTGCAGCTCAGGAGAGAAAAAGAAGACAAAAACTGTGACCCGCGGGTCAGGATTTTTTCAAAAAAATGAAAAGTATCCAAAGCGTCTCAAACTCGTGTCATATGATGCCCGAGATCCGAAAGGGCAGAAAAAGTTTGCGGAACCTGTTTCCCTGCTCTAGATTCTGAACAAGCTGCAGAAACCTGAGTGCAGCTCAGGAGAGAAAAAGAAGGCAAAAACTGTGACCCGCGGGTCAGGATTTTTTCAAAAAAATGAAAAGTATCCAAAGCATCTGAAAGTGGCGTCATATGATGCCCGAGATCCGAAACGGCAGAAAAAGTTTACGGAACCTGTTTCCCTGCTCTTGATTCTGAACAAGCTGCAGAAACCTGCGTGCAGCTCAGGAGAGAAAAAGAAGGCAAAAACTGTGACCCGCGGGTCAGGATTTTTTCAAAAAAATGAAAAGTATCCAAAGCGTCTCAAACTCGCGTCATATGATGCCCGAGATCCGAAAGGGCAGAAAAAGTTTGCGGAACCTGTTTCCCTACTCTAGATTCTGAACAAGCTACAGAAACCTGAGTGCAGCTCAGGAGAGAAAAAGAATGCAAAAACTCTGACCCGAAAAACTCTGGTCAGGATTTTTTCAAAAAAATGAAAAGTATCCAAAGCGTCTCAAACTCGCGTCATATGATGCCCGAGATCAGAAAGGGCAGAAAGAATTTGTGGAACCTGTTTCCCTGCTCTAGATTCTGAACAAGCTGCAGAAACCTGAGTGCAGCTCAGGAGAGAAAAAGAAGGCAAAAACTGTGACCCGCGGGTCAGGATTTTTTCAAAAAAATGAAAAGTATCCAAAGCATCTGAAACTGGCGTCATATGATGCCCGATATCCGAAACGGCAGAAAAAGTTTACGGAACCTGTTTCCCTGCTCTAGATTCTGAACAAGCTGCAGAAAACTGAGTGCAGCTCAGGAGAGAAAAAGAAGACAAAAACTGTGACCAGCGGGTCAGGATTTTTTCAAAAAAATGAAAAGTATCCAAAGCATCTCAAACTCGCGTCATATGATGCCCAAGATCCGAAAGGGCAGAAAAAGTTTGCGGAACCTGTTTCCCTGCTCTAGATTCTGAACAAGCTGCAGAAACCTGAGTGCAGCTCAGGAGAGAAAAAGAAGACAAAAACTGTGACCCGCGGGTCAGGATTTTTTCAAAAAAATGAAAAGTATCCAAAGCGTCTCAAACTCGTGTCATATGATGCCCGAGATCCGAAAGGGCAGAAAAAGTTTGCGGAACCTGTTTCCCTGCTCTAGATTCTGAACAAGCTGCAGAAACCTGAGTGCAGCTCAGGAGAGAAAAAGAAGGCAAAAACTGTGACCCGCGGGTCAGGATTTTTTCAAAAAAATGAAAAGTATCCAAAGCATCTGAAAGTGGCGTCATATGATGCCCGAGATCCGAAACGGCAGAAAAAGTTTACGGAACCTGTTTCCCTGCTCTTGATTCTGAACAAGCTGCAGAAACCTGCGTGCAGCTCAGGAGAGAAAAAGAAGGCAAAAACTGTGACCCGCGGGTCAGGATTTTTTCAAAAAAATGAAAAGTATCCAAAGCGTCTCAAACTCGCGTGATATGATGCCCGAGATCCGAAAGGGCAGAAAAAGTTTGCGGAACCTGTTTCCCTACTCTAGATTCTGAACAAGCTACAGAAACCTGAGTGCAGCTCAGGAGAGAAAAAGAATGCAAAAACTCTGACCCGAAAAACTCTGGTCAGGATTTTTTCAAAAAAATGAAAAGTATCCAAAGCGTCTCAAACTCGCGTCATATGATGCCCGAGATCAGAAAGGGCAGAAAGAATTTGTGGAACCTGTTTCCCTGCTCTAGATTCTGAACAAGCTGCAGAAACCTGAGTGCAGCTCAGGAGAGAAAAAGAAGGCAAAAACTGTGACCCGCGGGTCAGGATTTTTTCAAAAAAATGAAAAGTATCCAAAGCATCTGAAACTGGCGTCATATGATGCCCGATATCCGAAACGGCAGAAAAAGTTTACGGAACCTGTTTCCCTGCTCTAGATTCTGAACAAGCTGCAGAAACCTGAGTGCAGCTCAGGAGAGAAAAAGAAGACAAAAACTGTGACCAGCGGGTCAGGATTTTTTCAAAAAAATGAAAAGTATCCAAAGCATCTCAAACTCGCGTCATATGATGCCCAAGATCCGAAAGGGCAGAAAAAGTTTGCGGAACCTGTTTCCCTGCTCTAGATTCTGAACAAGCTGCAGAAACCTGCGTGCAGCTCAGGAGAGAAAAAGAAGGCAAAAACTGTCTGAAGAAGCTGCAGAAACCTGAGTGCAGCTCTGGAGAGAAAAAGAAGGCAAAAACTATCTGAAGAAGCTGCAGAAATCTGAGTGCAGCTCACGAGAGAAAAGGAAGGCAAAAACTGTGACCCGCGGGTCATGATTTTTTCCAAAAAATGAAAAGTATCCAAAGCGTCTCAAACTCGCGTCATATGATGCCCGAGATCCGAAAGGGCAGAAAAAGTTTGCAGAACCTGTTTCCCTGCTCTAGATTCTGAACAAGCTGCAGAAATCTGAGTGCAGCTCAGGAGAGAAAAAGAAGGCAAAAACTCTGACCCGCGGGTCAGGATTTTTACAAAAAAATGAAAAGTATCCAAAGCATCTGAAACTGGCATCATATGATGGCCGCGATTCGAAACGGCTGAAAAAGTTTACGGAAGCTGAAAAAGTTTACGGAACCTGTTTCCCTGCTCTAGATTCTGAACAAGCTGCAGAAACCTGAGTGCAGCTCAGGAGAGAAAAAGGAAACAAAAACTGTGACCCACGGGTCAGGATTTTTTCAAAAAAATGAAAAGTATCCAAAGCGTCTGAAACTCGCGTCATATGATGCCCGAGATCCGAAAGGGCAGAAAAAGTTTCCGGAACCTGTTTCCCTGCTCTAGATTCTGAACAAGCTGCAGAAAACTGAGTGCAGCTCAGGAGAGAAAAAGAAGGCAAAAACTGTCTGAAGAAGCTGCAGAAATCTGAGTGCAGCTCAGGAGAGAAAAGGAAGGCAAAAACTGTGACCCGCGGGTCAGGATTTTTTCAAAAAAATGAAAAGTATCCAAAGCATCTCAAACTCGCGTCATATGATGCCCGAGATCCGAAAGGGCAGAAAAAGTTTGTGAAACCTGATGCCCTGCTCTAGATTCTGAACAAGCTGCAGAAACCTGCGTGCAGCTCAGGAGAGAAAAAGAAGGCAAAAACTCTGACCCGCGGGTCAGGATTTTTTCAAAAAAATGAAAAGTATCCAAAGCGTCTCAAACTCGCGTCATATGATGCCCGAGATCCGAAAGGGCAGAAAAAGTTTGCGGAACCTGTTTCCCTGCTCTAGATTCTGAACAAGCTGCAGAAACCTGCGTGCAGCTCAGGAGAGAAAAAGAATGCAAAAACTGTGACCCGCGGGTCAGGATTTTTTCAAAAAAATGAAAAGTACCCAAAGCGTCTCAAACTCGCATCATATGATGCATGAGTTCCGAAAGGGCAGAAAAAGTTTGTGGAATCTGTTTCCCTGCTCTAGATTCTGAACAAGCTGCAGAAACCTGAGTGCAGCTCAGGAGAGAAAAAGAAGGCAAAAACTGTCTGAAGAAGCTGCAGAAATCTGAGTGCAGCTCAGGAGAGAAAAGGAAGGCAAAAACTGTGACCCGCGGGTCAGGATTTTTTCAAAAAAATGAAAAGTATCCAAAGCATCTCAAACTCGCGTCATACGATGCCCGAGATCCGATAGGGCAGAAAAAGTTTGTGAAACCTGTTTCCCTGCTCTAGATTCTGAACAAGCTGCAGAAACCTGAGTGCAGCTCAGGAGAGAAAAAGAAGGCAAAAATTCTGACCCGTGAGAAAAAGAATGCAAAAACTGTGACCAGCAGGTCAGGATTTTTTCAAAAAAATGAAAAGTACCCAAAGCGTCTCAAACTCGCATCATATGATGCATGAGTTCCGAAAGGGCAGAAAAAGTTTGTGAAACCTGTTTCCCTGCTCTAGATTCTGAACAAGCTGCAGAAA
Organism: Rhineura floridana; assembly: GCF_030035675.1. Lineage (NCBI taxonomy): Eukaryota > Metazoa > Chordata > Lepidosauria > Squamata > Rhineuridae > Rhineura > Rhineura floridana. The sequence goes on along the minus strand of NC_084488.1, from coordinate 21,403,459 downwards.
CCTGAGTGCAGCTCAGGAGAGAAAAAGAAGGCAAAAACTGTCTGAAGAAGCTGCAGAAATCTGAGTGCAGCTCAGGAGAGAAAAGGAAGGCAAAAACTGTGACCCGCGGGTCAGGATTTTTTCAAAAAAATGAAAACTATCCAAAGCATCTGAAACTGGCATCATATGATGCCCGAGATCCGAAACGGCAGAAAAAGTTTACGGAACCTGTTTCCCTGCTCTAGATTCTGAACAAGCTGCAGAAACCTGCGTGCAGCTCAGGAGAGAAAAAGAAGACAAAAACTGTGAACCGCGGGTCAGGATTTTTTCAAAAAAATGAAAAGTATCCAAAGCGTCTCAAACTCGCGTCATATGATGCCCGAGATCAGAAAGGGCAGAAAGAATTTGCGGAACCGGTTTCCCTGCTCTAGATTCTGAACAAGCTGCAGAAACATGAGTGCAGCTCAGGAGAGAAAAAGAAGGCAAAAACTGTCTGAAGAAGCTGCAGAAATCTGAGTGCAGCTCAGGAGAGAAAAGGAAGGCAAAAACTGTGACCCGCGGGTCAGGATTTTTTCAAAAAAATGAAAAGTATCCAAAGCATCTCAAACTCGCGTCATATGATGCCCGAGATCCGAAAGGGCAGAAAAAGTTTGTGAAACCTGATGCCCTGCTCTAGATTCTGAACAAGCTGCAGAAACCTGCGTGCAGCTCAGGAGAGAAAAAGAAGGCAAAAACTCTGACCCGCGGGTCAGGATTTTTTCAAAAAAATGAAAAGTATCCAAAGCGTCTCAAACTCGCGTCATATGATGCCCGAGATCCGAAAGGGCAGAAAAAGTTTGCGGAACCTGTTTCCCTGCTCTAGATTCTGAACAAGCTGCAGAAACCTGCGTGCAGCTCAGGAGAGAAAAAGAATGCAAAAACTGTGACCCGCGGGTCAGGATTTTTTCAAAAAAATGAAAAGTACCCAAAGCGTCTCAAACTCGCATCATATGATGCATGAGTTCCGAAAGGGCAGAAAAAGTTTGTGGAATCTGTTTCCCTGCTCTAGATTCTGAACAAGCTGCAGAAACCTGAGTGCAGCTCAGGAGAGAAAAAGAAGGCAAAAACTGTCTGAAGAAGCTGCAGAAATCTGAGTGCAGCTCAGGAGAGAAAAGGAAGGCAAAAACTGTGACCCGCGGGTCAGGATTTTTTCAAAAAAATGAAAAGTATCCAAAGCATCTCAAACTCGCGTCATACGATGCCCGAGATCCGATAGGGCAGAAAAAGTTTGTGAAACCTGTTTCCCTGCTCTAGATTCTGAACAAGCTGCAGAAACCTGAGTGCAGCTCAGGAGAGAAAAAGAAGGCAAAAATTCTGACCCGTGAGAAAAAGAATGCAAAAACTGTGACCAGCAGGTCAGGATTTTTTCAAAAAAATGAAAAGTACCCAAAGCGTCTCAAACTCGCATCATATGATGCATGAGTTCCGAAAGGGCAGAAAAAGTTTGTGAAACCTGTTTCCCTGCTCTAGATTCTGAACAAGCTGCAGAAACCTGAGTGCAGCTCAGGAGAGAAAAAGAAGGCAAAAACTGTCTGAAGAAGCTGCAGAAATCTGAGTGCAGCTCAGGAGAGAAAAGGAAGGCAAAAACTGTGACCCGCGGGTCAGGATTTTTTCAAAAAAATGAAAACTATCCAAAGCATCTGAAACTGGCATCATATGATGCCCGAGATCCGAAACGGCAGAAAAAGTTTACGGAACCTGTTTCCCTGCTCTAGATTCTGAACAAGCTGCAGAAACCTGCGTGCAGCTCAGGAGAGAAAAAGAAGACAAAAACTGTGAACCGCGGGTCAGGATTTTTTCAAAAAAATGAAAAGTATCCAAAGCGTCTCAAACTCGCGTCATATGATGCCCGAGATCAGAAAGGGCAGAAAGAATTTGCGGAACCGGTTTCCCTGCTCTAGATTCTGAACAAGCTGCAGAAACATGAGTGCAGCTCAGGAGAGAAAAAGAAGGCAAAAACTGTCTGAAGAAGCTGCAGAAATCTGAGTGCAGCTCAGGAGAGAAAAGGAAGGCAAAAACTGTGACCCGCGGGTCAGGATTTTTTCAAAAAAATGAAAAGTATCCAAAGCATCTGAAAGTGGCGTCATATGATGCCCGAGATCCGAAACGGCAGAAAAAGTTTACGGAACCTGTTTCCCTGCTCTTGATTCTGAACAAGCTGCAGAAACCTGAGTGCAGCTCAGGAGAGAAAAAGAATGCAAATACTCTGACCCGAAAAACTCTGGTCAGGATTTTTTCAAAAAAATGAAAAGTATCCAAAGCGTCTCAAACTCGCGTCATATGATGCCCGAGATCAGAAAGGGCAGAAAGAATTTGCGGAACCTGTTTCCCTGCTCTAGATCCTGAACAAGCTGCAGAAACCTGAGTGCAGCTCAGGAGAGAAAAAGAAGGCAAAAACTGTGACCCGCGGGTCAGGATTTTTTCAAAAAAATGAAAAGTATCCAAAGCGTCTCAAACTCGCGTCATATGATGCCCAAGATCCGAAAGGGCAGAAAAAGTTTGCGGAACCTGTTTCCCTGCTCTAGATTCTGAACAAGCTGCAGAAACCTGCGTGCAGCTCAGGAGAGAAAAAGAAGGCAAAAACTGTCTGAAGAAGCTGCAGAAACCTGAGTGCAGCTCAGGAGAGAAAAAGAAGGCAAAAGCTATCTGAAGAAGCTGCAGAAATCTGAGTGCAGCTCACGAGAGAAAAGGAAGGCAAAAACTGTGACCCGCGGGTCAGGATTTTTTCCAAAAAATGAAAAGTATCCAAAGCGTCTGAAACTCGCGTCATATGATGCCCGAGATCCGAAAGGGCAGAAAAAGTTTGCGGAAACTGTTTCCCTGCTCTAGATTCTGAACAAGCTGCAGAAAACTGAGTGCAGCTCAGGAGAGAAAAAAAAGGCAAAAACTGTCTGAAGAAGCTGCAGAAATCTGAGTGCAGCTCAGGAGAGAAAAGGAAGGCAAAAACTCTGACCCACGGGTCAGGATTTTTTCAAAAAAATGAAAACTATCCAAAGCATCTGAAACTGGCATCATATGATGCCCGAGATCCGAAACGGCAGAAAAAGTTTACGGAACCTGTTTCCCTGCTCTAGATTCTGAACAAGCTGCAGAAACCTGCGTGCAGCTCAGGAGAGAAAAAGAAGACAAAAACTGTGACCCGCGGGTCAGGATTTTTTCAAAAAAATGAAAAGTATCCAAAGCGTCTCAAACTCGCGTCATATGATTCCCGAGATCCGAAAGGGCAGAAAAAGTTTGCGGAACCTGTTTCCCTACTCTAGATTCTGAACAAGCTGCAGAAACCTGAGTGCAGCTCAGGAGAGAAAAAGAAGACAAAAACTGTGACCCGCGGGTCAGGATTTTTTCAAAAAAATGAAAAGTATCCAAAGCGTCTCAAACTCGCGTCATATGATGCCCGAGATCCGAAAGGGCAGGAAAAGTTTGCGGAACCTGTTTCCCTGCTCTAGATTCTGAACAAGCTGCAGAAACCTGAGTGCAGCTCAGGAGAGAAAAAGAAGGCAAAAACTGTGACCCGCGGGTCAGGATTTTTTCAAAAAAATGAAAAGTATCCAAAGCATCTGAAAGTGGCGTCATATGATGCCCGAGATCCGAAACGGCAGAAAAAGTTTACGGAACCTGTTTCCCTGCTCTTGATTCTGAACAAGCTGCAGAAACCTGCATGCAGCTCAGGAGAGAAAAAGAAGGCAAAAACTGTGACCCGCGGGTCAGGATTTTTTCAAAAAAATGAAAAGTATCCAAAGCGTCTCAAACTCGCGTCATATGATGCCCGAGATCCGAAAGGGCAGAAAAAGTTTGCGGAACCTGTTTCCCTACTCTAGATTCTGAACAAGCTGCAGAAACCTGAGTGCAGCTCAGGAGAGAAAAAGAATGCAAAAACTCTGACCCGAAAAACTCTGGTCAGGATTTTTTCAAAAAAATGAAAAGTATCCAAAGCGTCTCAAACTCGCGTCATATGATGCCCGAGATCAGAAAGGCAGAAAGAATTTGCGGAACCTGTTTCCCTGCTCTAGATTCTGAACAAGCTGCAGAAACCTGAGTGCAGCTCAGGAGAGAAAAAGAAGGCAAAAACTGTGACCCGCGGGTCAGGATTTTTTCAAAAAAATGAAAAGTATCCAAAGCTTCTCAAACTCACGTCATATGATGCCCGAGATCCGAAAGGGTAGAAAAATTTTGCGGAACCTGTTTCCCTGCTCTAGATTCTGAACAAGCTGCAGAAACCTGAGTGCAGCTCAGGAGAGAAAAAGAAGGCAAAAACTGTGACCCGCGGGTCAGGATTTTTTCAAAAAAATGAAAAGTATCCAAAGCATCTGAAACTGGCGTCATATGATGCCCGATATCCGAAACGGCAGAAAAAGTTTACGGAACCTGTTTCCCTGCTCTAGATTCTGAACAAGCTGCAGAAAACTGAGTGCAGCTGAGGAGAGAAAAAGAAGTCAAAAACTGTGACCACCGGGTCAGGATTTTTTCAAAAAAATGAAAAGTATCCAAAGCGTCTCAAACTCGCATCATATCATGCATGAGATCCGAAAGGGCAGAAAAAGTTTGCGAAACCTGTTTCCCTGCTCTAGATTCTGAACAAGCTGCAGAAACCTGAGTGCAGCTCAGGAGAGAAAAAGAAGGCAAAAACTGTGACCCGCGGGTCAGGATTTTTTCAAAAAAATGAAAAGTATCCAAAGCGTCTCAAACTCGCGTCATATGATGCCCAAGATCCGAAAGGGCATAAAAAGTTTGCGGAACCTGTTTCCCTGCTCTAGATTCTGAACAAGCTGCAGAAACCTGCGTGCAGCTCAGGAGAGAAAAAGAAGGCAAAAACTGTCTGAAGAAGCTGCAGAAACCTGAGTGCAGCTCAGGAGAGAAAAAGAAGGCAAAAACTATCTGAAGAGGCTGCAGAAATCTGAGTGCAGCTCACGAGGGAAAAGGAAGGCAAACACTGTGACCCGCGGGTCAGGATTTTTTCCAAAAAATGAAAAGTATCCAAAGCGTCTCAAACTCGCGTCATATGATGCCCGAGATCCGAAAGGGCAGAAAAAGTTTGCGGAACCTGTTTCCCTGCTCTAGATTCTGAACAAGCTGCAGAAATCTGAGTGCAGCTCAGGAGAGAAAAAGAAGGCAAAAACTCTGACCCGCGGGTCAGGATTTTTACAAAAAAATGAAAAGTATCCAAAGCATCTGAAACTGGCATCATATGATGGCCGCGATTCGAAACGGCTGAAAAAGTTTACGGAACCTGTTTCCCTGCTCTAGATTCTGAACCACCTGCAGAAACCTGAGTGCAGCTCAGGAGAGAAAAAGGAAACAAAAACTGTGACCCACGGGTCAGGATTTTTTCAAAAAAAAGGAAAGTATCCAAAGCGTCTGAAAGTCGCGTCATATGATGCCCGAGATCCGAAAGGGCAGAAAAAGTTTGCGGAACCTGTTTCCCTGCTCTAGATTCTGAACAAGCTGCAGAAAACTGAGTGCAGCTCAGGAGAGAAAAAGAAGGCAAAAACTGTCTGAAGAAGCTGCAGAAATCTGAGTGCAGCTCAGGAGAGAAAAGGAAGGCAAAAACTCTGACCCGCGGGTCAGGATTTTTTCAAAAAAATGAAAAGTATCCAAAGCATCTCAAACTCGCGTCATATGATGCCCGAGATCCGAAAGGGCAGAAAAAGTTTGTGAAACCTGATTCCCTGCTCTAGATTCTGAACAAGCTGCAGAAACCTGCGTGCAGCTCAGGAGAGAAAAAGAAGGCAAAAACTCTGACCCGCGGGTCAGGATTTTTTCAAAAAAATGAAAAGTATCCAAAGCATCTCAAACTGGCGTCATATGATGCCCGAGATCCGAAAGGGCAGAAAAAGTTTGCGGAACCTGTTTCCCTGCTCTAGATTCTGAACAAGCTGCAGAAACCTGCGTGCAGCTCAGGAGAGAAAAAGAAGGCAAAAACTCTGACCTGAAAAACTCTGGTCAGGATTTTTTCAAAAAAATGAAAAGTATCCAAAGCGTCTCAAACTTGCGTCATATGATGCATGAGATCCGAAAGGGCAGAAAAAGTTTGCGGAACCTGTTTCCCTGCTCTAGATTCTGAACAAGCTGCAGAAACCTGAGTGCAGCTCAGGAGAGAAAAAGAAGGCAAAAACTGTGACCCGCGGGTCAGGATTTTTTCAAAAAAATGAAAAGTATACAAAGCGTCTCAAACTCGCGTCATATGATGCATGAGATCCGAAAGGGCAGAAAAAGTTTGCGGAACCTGTTTCCCTGCTCTAGATTCTGAACAAGCTGCAGAAACCTGCGTGCAGCTCAGGAGAGAAAAGGAAGGCAAAAACTGTGACCCGCGGGTCAGGATTTTTTCAAAAAAATGAAAAGTATCCAAAGCATCTCAAACCCGCGTCATATGATGCCCGAGATCCGATAGGGCAGAAAAAGTTTGCGGAACCTGTTTCCCTACTCTAGATTCTGAACAAGCTGCAGAAACCTGAGTGCAGCTCAGGAGAGAAAAAGAATGCAAAAACTCTGACCCGAAAAACTCTGGTCAGGATTTTTTCAAAAAAATGAAAAGTATCCAAAGCGTCTCAAACTCGCGTCATATGATGCCTGAGATCCGAAAGGGCAGAAAAAGTTTGCGGAACCTGTTTCCCTACTCTAGATTCTGAACAAGCTGCAGAAACCTGAGTGCAGCTCAGCAGAGAAAAAGAATGCAAAAACTCTGACCCGAAAAACTCTGGTCAGGATTTTTTCAAAAAAATGAAAAGTATCCAAAGCGTCTCAAACTCGCGTCATATGATGCCCGAGATCAGAAAGGGCAGAAAGAATTTGCGGAACCTGTTTCCCTGCTCTAGATTCTGAACAAGCTGCAGAAACATGAGTGCAGCTCAGGAGAGAAAAAGAAGGCAAAAACTGTCTGAAGAAGCTGCAGAAATCTGAGTGCAGCTCAGGAGAGAAAAGGAAGGCAAAAACTGTGACCCGCGGGTCAGGATTTTTTCAAAATAATGAAAAGTATCCAAAGCATCTGAAACTCGCGTCATATGATGCCCGAGATCCGAAAGGGCAGGAAAAGTTTGCGGAACCTGTTTCCCTGCTCTAGATTCTGAACAAGCTGCAGAAACATGAGTGCAGCTCAGGAGAGAAAAAGAAGGCAAAAACTGTGACCCGCGGGTCAGGATTTTTTCAAAAAAATGAAAAGTATCCAAAGCATCTGAAAGTGGCGTCATATGATGCCCGAGATCCGAAACGGCAGAAAAAGTTTACGGAACCTGTTTCCCTGCTCTTGATTCTGAACAAGCTGCAGAAACCTGCATGCAGCTCAGGAGAGAAAAAGAAGGCAAAAACTGTGACCCGCGGGTCAGGATTTTTTCAAAAAAATGAAAAGTATCCAAAGCGTCTCAAACTCGCGTCATATGATGCCCGAGATCCGAAAGGGCAGAAAAAGTTTGCGGAACCTGTTTCCCTACTCTAGATTCTGAACAAGCTGCAGAAACCTGAGTGCAGCTCAGGAGAGAAAAAGAATGCAAAAACTCTGACCCGAAAAACTCTGGTCAGGATTTTTTCAAAAAAATGAAAAGTATCCAAAGCATCTGAAACTGGCGTCATATGATGCCCGAGATCAGAAAGGCAGAAAGAATTTGCGGAACCTGTTTCCCTGCTCTAGATTCTGAACAAGCTGCAGAAACCTGAGTGCAGCTCAGGAGAGAAAAAGAAGGCAAAAACTGTGACCCGCGGGTCAGGATTTTTTCAAAAAAATGAAAAGTATCCAAAGCTTCTCAAACTCACGTCATATGATGCCCGAGATCCGAAAGGGCAGAAAAAATTTGGCGGAGCCTGTTTCCCTGCTCTAGATTCTGAACAAGCTGCAGAAACCTGAGTGCAGCTCAGGAGAGAAAAAGAAGGCAAAAACTGTGACCCGCGGGTCAGGATTTTTTCAAAAAAATGAAAAGTATCCAAAGCATCTGAAACTGGCGTCATATGATGCCCGATATCCGAAACGGCAGAAAAAGTTTACGGAACCTGTTTCCCTGCTCTAGATTCTGAACAAGCTGCAGAAAACTGAGTGCAGCTCAGGAGAGAAAAAGAAGACAAAAACTGTGACCAGCGGGTCAGGATTTTTTCAAAAAATTGAAAAGTATCCAAAGCGTCTCAAACTCGCATCATATCATGCATGAGATCCGAAAGGGCAGAAAAAGTTTGCGAAACCTGTTTCCCTGCTCTAGATTCTGAACAAGCTGCAGAAACCTGAGTGCAGCTCAGGAGAGAAAAAGAAGGCAAAAACTGTGACCCGCGGGTCAGGATTTTTTCAAAAAAATGAAAAGTATCCAAAGCGTCTCAAACTCGCGTCATATGATGCCCAAGATCCGAAAGGGCATAAAAAGTTTGCGGAACCTGTTTCCCTGCTCTAGATTCTGAACAAGCTGCAGAAACCTGCGTGCAGCTCAGGAGAGAAAAAGAAGGCAAAAACTGTCTGAAGAAGCTGCAGAAACCTGAGTGCAGCTCAGGAGAGAAAAAGAAGGCAAAAACTATCTGAAGAGGCTGCAGAAATCTGAGTGCAGCTCACGAGAGAAAAGGAAGGCAAAAACTGTGACCCGCGGGTCATGATTTTTTCCAAAAAATGAAAAGTATCCAAAGCGTCTCAAACTCGCGTCATATGATGCCCGAGATCCGAAAGGGCAGAAAAAGTTTGCAGAACCTGTTTCCCTGCTCTAGATTCTGAACAAGCTGCAGAAATCTGAGTGCAGCTCAGGAGAGAAAAAGAAGGCAAAAACTCTGACCCGCGGGTCAGGATTTTTGCAAAAAAATGAAAAGTATCCAAAGCATCTGAAACTGGCATCATATGATGGCCGCGATTCGAAACGGCTGAAAAAGTTTACGGAACCTGTTTCCCTGCTCTAGATTCTGAACCACCTGCAGAAACCTGAGTGCAGCTCAGGAGAGAAAAAGGAAACAAAAACTGTGACCCACGGGTCAGGATTTTTTCAAAAAAATGAAAAGTATCCAAAGCGTCTGAAAGTCGCGTCATATGATGCCCGAGATCCGAAAGGGCAGAAAAAGTTTGCAGAACCTGTTTCCCTGCTCTAGATTCTGAACAAGCTGCAGAAAACTGAGTGCAGCTCAGGAGAGAAAAAGAAGGCAAAAACTGTCTGAAGAAGCTGCAGAAATCTGAGTGCAGCTCAGGAGAGAAAAGGAAGGCAAAAACTGTGACCCGCGGGTCAGGATTTTTTCAAAAAAATGAAAAGTATCCAACGCATCTCAAACTCGCGTCATATGATGCCCGAGATCCGAAAGGGCAGAAAAAGTTTGTGAAACCTGATTCCCTGCTCTAGATTCTGAACAAGCTGCAGAAACCTGCGTGCAGCTCAGGAGAGAAAAAGAAGGCAAAAACTCTGACCCGCGGGTCAGGATTTTTTCAAAAAAATGAAAAGTATCCAAAGCGTCTCAAACTTGCGTCATATGATGCATGAGATCCGAAAGGGCAGAAAAAGTTTGCGGAACCTGTTTCCCTGCTCTAGATTCTGAACAAGCTGCAGAAACCTGAGTGCAGCTCAGGAGAGAAAAAGAAGGCAAAAACTGTGACCCGCGGGTCAGGATTTTTTCAAAAAAATGAAAAGTATACAAAGCGTCTCAAACTCGCGTCATATGATGCATGAGATCCGAAAGGGCAGAAAAAGTTTGCGGAACCTGTTTCCCTGCTCTAGATTCTGAACAAGCTGCAGAAACCTGCGTGCAGCTCAGGAGAGAAAAAGAAGGCAAAAACTGTCTGAAGAAGCTGCAGAAATCTGAGTGCAGCTCAGGAGAGAAAAGGAAGGCAAAAACTGTGACCCGCGGGTCAGGATTTTTTCAAAAAAATGAAAAGTATCCAAAGCATCTCAAACCCGCGTCATATGATGCCCGAGATCCGATAGGGCAGAAAAAGTTTGCGGAACCTGTTTCCCTACTCTAGATTCTGAACAAGCTGCAGAAACCTGAGTGCAGCTCAGGAGAGAAAAAGAATGCAAAAACTCTGACCCGAAAAACTCTGGTCAGGATTTTTTCAAAAAAATGAAAAGTATCCAAAGCGTCTCAAACTCGCGTCATATGATGCCCGAGATCCGAAAGGGCAGAAAAAGTTTGCGGAACCTGTTTCCCTACTCTAGATTCTGAACAAGCTGCAGAAACCTGAGTGCAGCTCAGGAGAGAAAAAGAATGCAAAAACTCTGACCCGAAAAACTCTGGTCAGGATTTTTTCAAAAAAATGAAAAGTATCCAAAGCGTCTCAAACTCGCGTCATATGATGCCCGAGATCAGAAAGGCAGAAAGAATTTGCGGAACCTGTTTCCCTGCTCTAGATTCTGAACAAGCTGCAGAAACCTGAGTGCAGCTCAGGAGAGAAAAAGAAGGCAAAAACTGTGACCCGCGGGTCAGGATTTTTTCAAAAAAATGAAAAGTATCCAAAGCTTCTCAAACTCACGTCATATGATGCCCGAGATCCGAAAGGGTAGAAAAATTTTGCGGAACCTGTTTCCCTGCTCTAGATTCTGAACAAGCTGCAGAAACCTGCGTGCAGCTCAGGAGAGAAAAAGAAGGCAAAAACTGTGACCCGCGGGTCAGGATTTTTTCAAAAAAATGAAAAGTATCCAAAGCGTCTCAAACTCGCGTGATATGATGCCCGAGATCCGAAAGGGCAGAAAAAGTTTGCGGAACCTGTTTCCCTACTCTAGATTCTGAACAAGCTACAGAAACCTGAGTGCAGCTCAGGAGAGAAAAAGAATGCAAAAACTCTGACCCGAAAAACTCTGGTCAGGATTTTTTCAAAAAAATGAAAAGTATCCAAAGCGTCTCAAACTCGCGTCATATGATGCCCGAGATCAGAAAGGGCAGAAAGAATTTGTGGAACCTGTTTCCCTGCTCTAGATTCTGAACAAGCTGCAGAAACCTGAGTGCAGCTCAGGAGAGAAAAAGAAGGCAAAAACTGTGACCCGCGGGTCAGGATTTTTTCAAAAAAATGAAAAGTATCCAAAGCATCTGAAACTGGCGTCATATGATGCCCGATATCCGAAACGGCAGAAAAAGTTTACGGAACCTGTTTCCCTGCTCTAGATTCTGAACAAGCTGCAGAAACCTGAGTGCAGCTCAGGAGAGAAAAAGAAGACAAAAACTGTGACCAGCGGGTCAGGATTTTTTCAAAAAAATGAAAAGTATCCAAAGCATCTCAAACTCGCGTCATATGATGCCCAAGATCCGAAAGGGCAGAAAAAGTTTGCGGAACCTGTTTCCCTGCTCTAGATTCTGAACAAGCTGCAGAAACCTGCGTGCAGCTCAGGAGAGAAAAAGAAGGCAAAAACTGTCTGAAGAAGCTGCAGAAACCTGAGTGCAGCTCTGGAGAGAAAAAGAAGGCAAAAACTATCTGAAGAAGCTGCAGAAATCTGAGTGCAGCTCACGAGAGAAAAGGAAGGCAAAAACTGTGACCCGCGGGTCATGATTTTTTCCAAAAAATGAAAAGTATCCAAAGCGTCTCAAACTCGCGTCATATGATGCCCGAGATCCGAAAGGGCAGAAAAAGTTTGCAGAACCTGTTTCCCTGCTCTAGATTCTGAACAAGCTGCAGAAATCTGAGTGCAGCTCAGGAGAGAAAAAGAAGGCAAAAACTCTGACCCGCGGGTCAGGATTTTTACAAAAAAATGAAAAGTATCCAAAGCATCTGAAACTGGCATCATATGATGGCCGCGATTCGAAACGGCTGAAAAAGTTTACGGAAGCTGAAAAAGTTTACGGAACCTGTTTCCCTGCTCTAGATTCTGAACAAGCTGCAGAAACCTGAGTGCAGCTCAGGAGAGAAAAAGGAAACAAAAACTGTGACCCACGGGTCAGGATTTTTTCAAAAAAATGAAAAGTATCCAAAGCGTCTGAAACTCGCGTCATATGATGCCCGAGATCCGAAAGGGCAGAAAAAGTTTGCGGAACCTGTTTCCCTGCTCTAGATTCTGAACAAGCTGCAGAAAACTGAGTGCAGCTCAGGAGAGAAAAAGAAGGCAAAAACTGTCTGAAGAAGCTGCAGAAATCTGAGTGCAGCTCAGGAGAGAAAAGGAAGGCAAAAACTGTGACCCGCGGGTCAGGATTTTTTCAAAAAAATGAAAAGTATCCAAAGCATCTCAAACTCGCGTCATATGATGCCCGAGATCCGAAAGGGCAGAAAAAGTTTGTGAAACCTGATGCCCTGCTCTAGATTCTGAACAAGCTGCAGAAACCTGCGTGCAGCTCAGGAGAGAAAAAGAAGGCAAAAACTCTGACCCGCGGGTCAGGATTTTTTCAAAAAAATGAAAAGTATCCAAAGCGTCTCAAACTCGCGTCATATGATGCCCGAGATCCGAAAGGGCAGAAAAAGTTTGCGGAACCTGTTTCCCTGCTCTAGATTCTGAACAAGCTGCAGAAACCTGCGTGCAGCTCAGGAGAGAAAAAGAATGCAAAAACTGTGACCCGCGGGTCAGGATTTTTTCAAAAAAATGAAAAGTACCCAAAGCGTCTCAAACTCGCATCATATGATGCATGAGTTCCGAAAGGGCAGAAAAAGTTTGTGGAATCTGTTTCCCTGCTCTAGATTCTGAACAAGCTGCAGAAACCTGAGTGCAGCTCAGGAGAGAAAAAGAAGGCAAAAACTGTCTGAAGAAGCTGCAGAAATCTGAGTGCAGCTCAGGAGAGAAAAGGAAGGCAAAAACTGTGACCCGCGGGTCAGGATTTTTTCAAAAAAATGAAAAGTATCCAAAGCATCTCAAACTCGCGTCATACGATGCCCGAGATCCGATAGGGCAGAAAAAGTTTGTGAAACCTGTTTCCCTGCTCTAGATTCTGAACAAGCTGCAGAAACCTGAGTGCAGCTCAGGAGAGAAAAAGAAGGCAAAAACTCTGACCCGTGAGAAAAAGAATGCAAAAACTGTGACCAGCAGGTCAGGATTTTTTCAAAAAAATGAAAAGTACCCAAAGCGTCTCAAACTCGCATCATATGATGCATGAGTTCCGAAAGGGCAGAAAAAGTTTGTGAAACCTGTTTCCCTGCTCTAGATTCTGAACAAGCTGCAGAAACCTGAGTGCAGCTCAGGAGAGAAAAAGAAGGCAAAAACTGTCTGAAGAAGCTGCAGAAATCTGAGTGCAGCTCAGGAGAGAAAAGGAAGGCAAAAACTGTGACCCGCGGGTCAGGATTTTTTCAAAAAAATGAAAACTATCCAAAGCATCTGAAACTGGCATCATATGATGCCCGAGATCCGAAACGGCAGAAAAAGTTTACGGAACCTGTTTCCCTGCTCTAGATTCTGAACAAGCTGCAGAAACCTGCGTGCAGCTCAGGAGAGAAAAAGAAGACAAAAACTGTGAACCGCGGGTCAGGATTTTTTCAAAAAAATGAAAAGTATCCAAAGCGTCTCAAACTCGCGTCATATGATGCCCGAGATCAGAAAGGGCAGAAAGAATTTGCGGAACCGGTTTCCCTGCTCTAGATTCTGAACAAGCTGCAGAAACATGAGTGCAGCTCAGGAGAGAAAAAGAAGGCAAAAACTGTCTGAAGAAGCTGCAGAAATCTGAGTGCAGCTCAGGAGAGAAAAGGAAGGCAAAAACTGTGACCCGCGGGTCAGGATTTTTTCAAAAAAATGAAAAGTATCCAAAGCATCTGAAAGTGGCGTCATATGATGCCCGAGATCCGAAACGGCAGAAAAAGTTTACGGAACCTGTTTCCCTGCTCTTGATTCTGAACAAGCTGCAGAAACCTGAGTGCAGCTCAGGAGAGAAAAAGAATGCAAATACTCTGACCCGAAAAACTCTGGTCAGGATTTTTTCAAAAAAATGAAAAGTATCCAAAGCGTCTCAAACTCGCGTCATATGATGCCCGAGATCAGAAAGGGCAGAAAGAATTTGCGGAACCTGTTTCCCTGCTCTAGATCCTGAACAAGCTGCAGAAACCTGAGTGCAGCTCAGGAGAGAAAAAGAAGGCAAAAACTGTGACCCGCGGGTCAGGATTTTTTCAAAAAAATGAAAAGTATCCAAAGCGTCTCAAACTCGCGTCATATGATGCCCAAGATCCGAAAGGGCAGAAAAAGTTTGCGGAACCTGTTTCCCTGCTCTAGATTCTGAACAAGCTGCAGAAACCTGCGTGCAGCTCAGGAGAGAAAAAGAAGGCAAAAACTGTCTGAAGAAGCTGCAGAAACCTGAGTGCAGCTCAGGAGAGAAAAAGAAGGCAAAAACTATCTGAAGAAGCTGCAGAAATCTGAGTGCAGCTCACGAGAGAAAAGGAAGGCAAAAACTGTGACCCGCGGGTCAGGATTTTTTCCAAAAAATGAAAAGTATCCAAAGCGTCTGAAACTCGCGTCATATGATGCCCGAGATCCGAAAGGGCAGAAAAAGTTTGCGGAAACTGTTTCCCTGCTCTAGATTCTGAACAAGCTGCAGAAAACTGAGTGCAGCTCAGGAGAGAAAAAAAAGGCAAAAACTGTCTGAAGAAGCTGCAGAAATCTGAGTGCAGCTCAGGAGAGAAAAGGAAGGCAAAAACTCTGACCCACGGGTCAGGATTTTTTCAAAAAAATGAAAACTATCCAAAGCATCTGAAACTGGCATCATATGATGCCCGAGATCCGAAACGGCAGAAAAAGTTTACGGAACCTGTTTCCCTGCTCTAGATTCTGAACAAGCTGCAGAAACCTGCGTGCAGCTCAGGAGAGAAAAAGAAGACAAAAACTGTGACCCGCGGGTCAGGATTTTTTCAAAAAAATGAAAAGTATCCAAAGCGTCTCAAACTCGCGTCATATGATTCCCGAGATCCGAAAGGGCAGAAAAAGTTTGCGGAACCTGTTTCCCTACTCTAGATTCTGAACAAGCTGCAGAAACCTGAGTGCAGCTCAGGAGAGAAAAAGAAGACAAAAACTGTGACCCGCGGGTCAGGATTTTTTCAAAAAAATGAAAAGTATCCAAAGCGTCTCAAACTCGCGTCATATGATGCCCGAGATCCGAAAGGGCAGGAAAAGTTTGCGGAACCTGTTTCCCTGCTCTAGATTCTGAACAAGCTGCAGAAACCTGAGTGCAGCTCAGGAGAGAAAAAGAAGGCAAAAACTGTGACCCGCGGGTCAGGATTTTTTCAAAAAAATGAAAAGTATCCAAAGCATCTGAAAGTGGCGTCATATGATGCCCGAGATCCGAAACGGCAGAAAAAGTTTACGGAACCTGTTTCCCTGCTCTTGATTCTGAACAAGCTGCAGAAACCTGCATGCAGCTCAGGAGAGAAAAAGAAGGCAAAAACTGTGACCCGCGGGTCAGGATTTTTTCAAAAAAATGAAAAGTATCCAAAGCGTCTCAAACTCGCGTCATATGATGCCCGAGATCCGAAAGGGCAGAAAAAGTTTGCGGAACCTGTTTCCCTACTCTAGATTCTGAACAAGCTGCAGAAACCTGAGTGCAGCTCAGGAGAGAAAAAGAATGCAAAAACTCTGACCCGAAAAACTCTGGTCAGGATTTTTTCAAAAAAATGAAAAGTATCCAAAGCGTCTCAAACTCGCGTCATATGATGCCCGAGATCAGAAAGGCAGAAAGAATTTGCGGAACCTGTTTCCCTGCTCTAGATTCTGAACAAGCTGCAGAAACCTGAGTGCAGCTCAGGAGAGAAAAAGAAGGCAAAAACTGTGACCCGCGGGTCAGGATTTTTTCAAAAAAATGAAAAGTATCCAAAGCTTCTCAAACTCACGTCATATGATGCCCGAGATCCGAAAGGGTAGAAAAATTTTGCGGAACCTGTTTCCCTGCTCTAGATTCTGAACAAGCTGCAGAAACCTGAGTGCAGCTCAGGAGAGAAAAAGAAGGCAAAAACTGTGACCCGCGGGTCAGGATTTTTTCAAAAAAATGAAAAGTATCCAAAGCATCTGAAACTGGCGTCATATGATGCCCGATATCCGAAACGGCAGAAAAAGTTTACGGAACCTGTTTCCCTGCTCTAGATTCTGAACAAGCTGCAGAAAACTGAGTGCAGCTGAGGAGAGAAAAAGAAGTCAAAAACTGTGACCACCGGGTCAGGATTTTTTCAAAAAAATGAAAAGTATCCAAAGCGTCTCAAACTCGCATCATATCATGCATGAGATCCGAAAGGGCAGAAAAAGTTTGCGAAACCTGTTTCCCTGCTCTAGATTCTGAACAAGCTGCAGAAACCTGAGTGCAGCTCAGGAGAGAAAAAGAAGGCAAAAACTGTGACCCGCGGGTCAGGATTTTTTCAAAAAAATGAAAAGTATCCAAAGCGTCTCAAACTCGCGTCATATGATGCCCAAGATCCGAAAGGGCATAAAAAGTTTGCGGAACCTGTTTCCCTGCTCTAGATTCTGAACAAGCTGCAGAAACCTGCGTGCAGCTCAGGAGAGAAAAAGAAGGCAAAAACTGTCTGAAGAAGCTGCAGAAACCTGAGTGCAGCTCAGGAGAGAAAAAGAAGGCAAAAACTATCTGAAGAGGCTGCAGAAATCTGAGTGCAGCTCACGAGGGAAAAGGAAGGCAAACACTGTGACCCGCGGGTCAGGATTTTTTCCAAAAAATGAAAAGTATCCAAAGCGTCTCAAACTCGCGTCATATGATGCCCGAGATCCGAAAGGGCAGAAAAAGTTTGCGGAACCTGTTTCCCTGCTCTAGATTCTGAACAAGCTGCAGAAATCTGAGTGCAGCTCAGGAGAGAAAAAGAAGGCAAAAACTCTGACCCGCGGGTCAGGATTTTTACAAAAAAATGAAAAGTATCCAAAGCATCTGAAACTGGCATCATATGATGGCCGCGATTCGAAACGGCTGAAAAAGTTTACGGAACCTGTTTCCCTGCTCTAGATTCTGAACCACCTGCAGAAACCTGAGTGCAGCTCAGGAGAGAAAAAGGAAACAAAAACTGTGACCCACGGGTCAGGATTTTTTCAAAAAAATGAAAAGTATCCAAAGCGTCTGAAAGTCGCGTCATATGATGCCCGAGATCCGAAAGGGCAGAAAAAGTTTGCGGAACCTGTTTCCCTGCTCTAGATTCTGAACAAGCTGCAGAAAACTGAGTGCAGCTCAGGAGAGAAAAAGAAGGCAAAAACTGTCTGAAGAAGCTGCAGAAATCTGAGTGCAGCTCAGGAGAGAAAAGGAAGGCAAAAACTCTGACCCGCGGGTCAGGATTTTTTCAAAAAAATGAAAAGTATCCAAAGCATCTCAAACTCGCGTCATATGATGCCCGAGATCCGAAAGGGCAGAAAAAGTTTGTGAAACCTGATTCCCTGCTCTAGATTCTGAACAAGCTGCAGAAACCTGCGTGCAGCTCAGGAGAGAAAAAGAAGGCAAAAACTCTGACCCGCGGGTCAGGATTTTTTCAAAAAAATGAAAAGTATCCAAAGCATCTCAAACTGGCGTCATATGATGCCCGAGATCCGAAAGGGCAGAAAAAGTTTGCGGAACCTGTTTCCCTGCTCTAGATTCTGAACAAGCTGCAGAAACCTGCGTGCAGCTCAGGAGAGAAAAAGAAGGCAAAAACTCTGACCTGAAAAACTCTGGTCAGGATTTTTTCAAAAAAATGAAAAGTATCCAAAGCGTCTCAAACTTGCGTCATATGATGCATGAGATCCGAAAGGGCAGAAAAAGTTTGCGGAACCTGTTTCCCTGCTCTAGATTCTGAACAAGCTGCAGAAACCTGAGTGCAGCTCAGGAGAGAAAAAGAAGGCAAAAACTGTGACCCGCGGGTCAGGATTTTTTCAAAAAAATGAAAAGTATACAAAGCGTCTCAAACTCGCGTCATATGATGCATGAGATCCGAAAGGGCAGAAAAAGTTTGCGGAACCTGTTTCCCTGCTCTAGATTCTGAACAAGCTGCAGAAACCTGCGTGCAGCTCAGGAGAGAAAAGGAAGGCAAAAACTGTGACCCGCGGGTCAGGATTTTTTCAAAAAAATGAAAAGTATCCAAAGCATCTCAAACCCGCGTCATATGATGCCCGAGATCCGATAGGGCAGAAAAAGTTTGCGGAACCTGTTTCCCTACTCTAGATTCTGAACAAGCTGCAGAAACCTGAGTGCAGCTCAGGAGAGAAAAAGAATGCAAAAACTCTGACCCGAAAAACTCTGGTCAGGATTTTTTCAAAAAAATGAAAAGTATCCAAAGCGTCTCAAACTCGCGTCATATGATGCCTGAGATCCGAAAGGGCAGAAAAAGTTTGCGGAACCTGTTTCCCTACTCTAGATTCTGAACAAGCTGCAGAAACCTGAGTGCAGCTCAGCAGAGAAAAAGAATGCAAAAACTCTGACCCGAAAAACTCTGGTCAGGATTTTTTCAAAAAAATGAAAAGTATCCAAAGCGTCTCAAACTCGCGTCATATGATGCCCGAGATCAGAAAGGGCAGAAAGAATTTGCGGAACCTGTTTCCCTGCTCTAGATTCTGAACAAGCTGCAGAAACATGAGTGCAGCTCAGGAGAGAAAAAGAAGGCAAAAACTGTCTGAAGAAGCTGCAGAAATCTGAGTGCAGCTCAGGAGAGAAAAGGAAGGCAAAAACTGTGACCCGCGGGTCAGGATTTTTTCAAAATAATGAAAAGTATCCAAAGCATCTGAAACTCGCGTCATATGATGCCCGAGATCCGAAAGGGCAGGAAAAGTTTGCGGAACCTGTTTCCCTGCTCTAGATTCTGAACAAGCTGCAGAAACATGAGTGCAGCTCAGGAGAGAAAAAGAAGGCAAAAACTGTGACCCGCGGGTCAGGATTTTTTCAAAAAAATGAAAAGTATCCAAAGCATCTGAAAGTGGCGTCATATGATGCCCGAGATCCGAAACGGCAGAAAAAGTTTACGGAACCTGTTTCCCTGCTCTTGATTCTGAACAAGCTGCAGAAACCTGCATGCAGCTCAGGAGAGAAAAAGAAGGCAAAAACTGTGACCCGCGGGTCAGGATTTTTTCAAAAAAATGAAAAGTATCCAAAGCGTCTCAAACTCGCGTCATATGATGCCCGAGATCCGAAAGGGCAGAAAAAGTTTGCGGAACCTGTTTCCCTACTCTAGATTCTGAACAAGCTGCAGAAACCTGAGTGCAGCTCAGGAGAGAAAAAGAATGCAAAAACTCTGACCCGAAAAACTCTGGTCAGGATTTTTTCAAAAAAATGAAAAGTATCCAAAGCATCTGAAACTGGCGTCATATGATGCCCGAGATCAGAAAGGCAGAAAGAATTTGCGGAACCTGTTTCCCTGCTCTAGATTCTGAACAAGCTGCAGAAACCTGAGTGCAGCTCAGGAGAGAAAAAGAAGGCAAAAACTGTGACCCGCGGGTCAGGATTTTTTCAAAAAAATGAAAAGTATCCAAAGCTTCTCAAACTCACGTCATATGATGCCCGAGATCCGAAAGGGCAGAAAAAATTTGGCGGAGCCTGTTTCCCTGCTCTAGATTCTGAACAAGCTGCAGAAACCTGAGTGCAGCTCAGGAGAGAAAAAGAAGGCAAAAACTGTGACCCGCGGGTCAGGATTTTTTCAAAAAAATGAAAAGTATCCAAAGCATCTGAAACTGGCGTCATATGATGCCCGATATCCGAAACGGCAGAAAAAGTTTACGGAACCTGTTTCCCTGCTCTAGATTCTGAACAAGCTGCAGAAAACTGAGTGCAGCTCAGGAGAGAAAAAGAAGACAAAAACTGTGACCAGCGGGTCAGGATTTTTTCAAAAAATTGAAAAGTATCCAAAGCGTCTCAAACTCGCATCATATCATGCATGAGATCCGAAAGGGCAGAAAAAGTTTGCGAAACCTGTTTCCCTGCTCTAGATTCTGAACAAGCTGCAGAAACCTGAGTGCAGCTCAGGAGAGAAAAAGAAGGCAAAAACTGTGACCCGCGGGTCAGGATTTTTTCAAAAAAATGAAAAGTATCCAAAGCGTCTCAAACTCGCGTCATATGATGCCCAAGATCCGAAAGGGCATAAAAAGTTTGCGGAACCTGTTTCCCTGCTCTAGATTCTGAACAAGCTGCAGAAACCTGCGTGCAGCTCAGGAGAGAAAAAGAAGGCAAAAACTGTCTGAAGAAGCTGCAGAAACCTGAGTGCAGCTCAGGAGAGAAAAAGAAGGCAAAAACTATCTGAAGAGGCTGCAGAAATCTGAGTGCAGCTCACGAGAGAAAAGGAAGGCAAAAACTGTGACCCGCGGGTCATGATTTTTTCCAAAAAATGAAAAGTATCCAAAGCGTCTCAAACTCGCGTCATATGATGCCCGAGATCCGAAAGGGCAGAAAAAGTTTGCAGAACCTGTTTCCCTGCTCTAGATTCTGAACAAGCTGCAGAAATCTGAGTGCAGCTCAGGAGAGAAAAAGAAGGCAAAAACTCTGACCCGCGGGTCAGGATTTTTGCAAAAAAATGAAAAGTATCCAAAGCATCTGAAACTGGCATCATATGATGGCCGCGATTCGAAACGGCTGAAAAAGTTTACGGAACCTGTTTCCCTGCTCTAGATTCTGAACCACCTGCAGAAACCTGAGTGCAGCTCAGGAGAGAAAAAGGAAACAAAAACTGTGACCCACGGGTCAGGATTTTTTCAAAAAAATGAAAAGTATCCAAAGCGTCTGAAAGTCGCGTCATATGATGCCCGAGATCCGAAAGGGCAGAAAAAGTTTGCAGAACCTGTTTCCCTGCTCTAGATTCTGAACAAGCTGCAGAAAACTGAGTGCAGCTCAGGAGAGAAAAAGAAGGCAAAAACTGTCTGAAGAAGCTGCAGAAATCTGAGTGCAGCTCAGGAGAGAAAAGGAAGGCAAAAACTGTGACCCGCGGGTCAGGATTTTTTCAAAAAAATGAAAAGTATCCAACGCATCTCAAACTCGCGTCATATGATGCCCGAGATCCGAAAGGGCAGAAAAAGTTTGTGAAACCTGATTCCCTGCTCTAGATTCTGAACAAGCTGCAGAAACCTGCGTGCAGCTCAGGAGAGAAAAAGAAGGCAAAAACTCTGACC
This sequence comes from Rhineura floridana, assembly GCF_030035675.1. Lineage (NCBI taxonomy): Eukaryota > Metazoa > Chordata > Lepidosauria > Squamata > Rhineuridae > Rhineura > Rhineura floridana. The sequence continues at coordinate 21,382,559 of NC_084488.1, read as the reverse complement.
CGCGGGTCAGGATTTTTTCAAAAAAATGAAAAGTATCCAAAGCGTCTCAAACTTGCGTCATATGATGCATGAGATCCGAAAGGGCAGAAAAAGTTTGCGGAACCTGTTTCCCTGCTCTAGATTCTGAACAAGCTGCAGAAACCTGAGTGCAGCTCAGGAGAGAAAAAGAAGGCAAAAACTGTGACCCGCGGGTCAGGATTTTTTCAAAAAAATGAAAAGTATACAAAGCGTCTCAAACTCGCGTCATATGATGCATGAGATCCGAAAGGGCAGAAAAAGTTTGCGGAACCTGTTTCCCTGCTCTAGATTCTGAACAAGCTGCAGAAACCTGCGTGCAGCTCAGGAGAGAAAAAGAAGGCAAAAACTGTCTGAAGAAGCTGCAGAAATCTGAGTGCAGCTCAGGAGAGAAAAGGAAGGCAAAAACTGTGACCCGCGGGTCAGGATTTTTTCAAAAAAATGAAAAGTATCCAAAGCATCTCAAACCCGCGTCATATGATGCCCGAGATCCGATAGGGCAGAAAAAGTTTGCGGAACCTGTTTCCCTACTCTAGATTCTGAACAAGCTGCAGAAACCTGAGTGCAGCTCAGGAGAGAAAAAGAATGCAAAAACTCTGACCCGAAAAACTCTGGTCAGGATTTTTTCAAAAAAATGAAAAGTATCCAAAGCGTCTCAAACTCGCGTCATATGATGCCCGAGATCCGAAAGGGCAGAAAAAGTTTGCGGAACCTGTTTCCCTACTCTAGATTCTGAACAAGCTGCAGAAACCTGAGTGCAGCTCAGGAGAGAAAAAGAATGCAAAAACTCTGACCCGAAAAACTCTGGTCAGGATTTTTTCAAAAAAATGAAAAGTATCCAAAGCGTCTCAAACTCGCGTCATATGATGCCCGAGATCAGAAAGGCAGAAAGAATTTGCGGAACCTGTTTCCCTGCTCTAGATTCTGAACAAGCTGCAGAAACCTGAGTGCAGCTCAGGAGAGAAAAAGAAGGCAAAAACTGTGACCCGCGGGTCAGGATTTTTTCAAAAAAATGAAAAGTATCCAAAGCTTCTCAAACTCACGTCATATGATGCCCGAGATCCGAAAGGGTAGAAAAATTTTGCGGAACCTGTTTCCCTGCTCTAGATTCTGAACAAGCTGCAGAAACCTGAGTGCAGCTCAGGAGAGAAAAAGAAGGCAAAAACTGTGACCCGCGGGTCAGGATTTTTTCAAAAAAATGAAAAGTATCCAAAGCATCTGAAACTGGCGTCATATGATGCCCGATATCCGAAACGGCAGAAAAAGTTTACGGAACCTGTTTCCCTGCTCTAGATTCTGAACAAGCTGCAGAAAACTGAGTGCAGCTGAGGAGAGAAAAAGAAGTCAAAAACTGTGACCAGCGGGTCAGGATTTTTTCAAAAAAATGAAAAGTATCCAAAGCGTCTCAAACTCGCATCATATCATGCATGAGATCCGAAAGGGCAGAAAAAGTTTGCGAAACCTGTTTCCCTGCTCTAGATTCTGAACAAGCTGCAGAAACCTGAGTGCAGCTCAGGAGAGAAAAAGAAGGCAAAAACTGTGACCCGCGGGTCAGGATTTTTTCAAAAAAATGAAAAGTATCCAAAGCGTCTCAAACTCGCGTCATATGATGCCCAAGATCCGAAAGGGCATAAAAAGTTTGCGGAACCTGTTTCCCTGCTCTAGATTCTGAACAAGCTGCAGAAACCTGCGTGCAGCTCAGGAGAGAAAAAGAAGGCAAAAACTGTCTGAAGAAGCTGCAGAAACCTGAGTGCAGCTCAGGAGAGAAAAAGAAGGCAAAAACTATCTGAAGAGGCTGCAGAAATCTGAGTGCAGCTCACGAGGGAAAAGGAAGGCAAACACTGTGACCCGCGGGTCAGGATTTTTTCCAAAAAATGAAAAGTATCCAAAGCGTCTCAAACTCGCGTCATATGATGCCCGAGATCCGAAAGGGCAGAAAAAGTTTGCGGAACCTGTTTCCCTGCTCTAGATTCTGAACAAGCTGCAGAAATCTGAGTGCAGCTCAGGAGAGAAAAAGAAGGCAAAAACTCTGACCCGCGGGTCAGGATTTTTACAAAAAAATGAAAAGTATCCAAAGCATCTGAAACTGGCATCATATGATGGCCGCGATTCGAAACGGCTGAAAAAGTTTACGGAACCTGTTTCCCTGCTCTAGATTCTGAACCACCTGCAGAAACCTGAGTGCAGCTCAGGAGAGAAAAAGGAAACAAAAACTGTGACCCACGGGTCAGGATTTTTTCAAAAAAATGAAAAGTATCCAAAGCGTCTGAAAGTCGCGTCATATGATGCCCGAGATCCGAAAGGGCAGAAAAAGTTTGCGGAACCTGTTTCCCTGCTCTAGATTCTGAACAAGCTGCAGAAAACTGAGTGCAGCTCAGGAGAGAAAAAGAAGGCAAAAACTGTCTGAAGAAGCTGCAGAAATCTGAGTGCAGCTCAGGAGAGAAAAGGAAGGCAAAAACTCTGACCCGCGGGTCAGGATTTTTTCAAAAAAATGAAAAGTATCCAAAGCATCTCAAACTCGCGTCATATGATGCCCGAGATCCAAAAGGGCAGAAAAAGTTTGTGAAACCTGATTCCCTGCTCTAGATTCTGAACAAGCTGCAGAAACCTGCGTGCAGCTCAGGAGAGAAAAAGAAGGCAAAAACTCTGACCCGCGGGTCAGGATTTTTTCAAAAAAATGAAAAGTATCCAAAGCGTCTCAAACTTGCGTCATATGATGCATGAGATCCGAAAGGGCAGAAAAAGTTTGCGGAACCTGTTTCCCTGCTCTAGATTCTGAACAAGCTGCAGAAACCTGAGTGCAGCTCAGGAGAGAAAAAGAAGGCAAAAACTGTGACCCGCGGGTCAGGATTTTTTCAAAAAAATGAAAAGTATACAAAGCGTCTCAAACTCGCGTCATATGATGCATGAGATCCGAAAGGGCAGAAAAAGTTTGCGGAACCTGTTTCCCTGCTCTAGATTCTGAACAAGCTGCAGAAACCTGCGTGCAGCTCAGGAGAGAAAAAGAAGGCAAAAACTGTCTGAAGAAGCTGCAGAAATCTGAGTGCAGCTCAGGAGAGAAAAGGAAGGCAAAAACTGTGACCCGCGGGTCAGGATTTTTTCAAAAAAATGAAAAGTATCCAAAGCATCTCAAACCCGCGTCATATGATGCCCGAGATCCGATAGGGCAGAAAAAGTTTGCGGAACCTGTTTCCCTACTCTAGATTCTGAACAAGCTGCAGAAACCTGAGTGCAGCTCAGGAGAGAAAAAGAATGCAAAAACTCTGACCCGAAAAACTCTGGTCAGGATTTTTTCAAAAAAATGAAAAGTATCCAAAGCGTCTCAAACTCGCGTCATATGATGCCCGAGATCCGAAAGGGCAGAAAAAGTTTGCGGAACCTGTTTCCCTACTCTAGATTCTGAACAAGCTGCAGAAACCTGAGTGCAGCTCAGGAGAGAAAAAGAATGCAAAAACTCTGACCCGAAAAACTCTGGTCAGGATTTTTTCAAAAAAATGAAAAGTATCCAAAGCGTCTCAAACTCGCGTCATATGATGCCCGAGATCAGAAAGGCAGAAAGAATTTGCGGAACCTGTTTCCCTGCTCTAGATTCTGAACAAGCTGCAGAAACCTGAGTGCAGCTCAGGAGAGAAAAAGAAGGCAAAAACTGTGACCCGCGGGTCAGGATTTTTTCAAAAAAATGAAAAGTATCCAAAGCATCTGAAACTGGCGTCATATGATGCCCGATATCCGAAACGGCAGAAAAAGTTTACGGAACCTGTTTCCCTGCTCTAGATTCTGAACAAGCTGCAGAAAACTGAGTGCAGCTCAGGAGAGAAAAAGAAGACAAAAACTGTGACCAGCGGGTCAGGATTTTTTCAAAAAATTGAAAAGTATCCAAAGCGTCTCAAACTCGCATCATATCATGCATGAGATCCGAAAGGGCAGAAAAAGTTTGCGAAACCTGTTTCCCTGCTCTAGATTCTGAACAAGCTGCAGAAACCTGAGTGCAGCTCAGGAGAGAAAAAGAAGGCAAAAACTGTGACCCGCGGGTCAGGATTTTTTCAAAAAAATGAAAAGTATCCAAAGCGTCTCAAACTCGCGTCATATGATGCCCAAGATCCGAAAGGGCATAAAAAGTTTGCGGAACCTGTTTCCCTGCTCTAGATTCTGAACAAGCTTCAGAAACCTGCGTGCAGCTCAGGAGAGAAAAAGAAGGCAAAAACTGTCTGAAGAAGCTGCAGAAACCTGAGTGCAGCTCAGGAGAGAAAAAGAAGGCAAAAACTATCTGAAGAGGCTGCAGAAATCTGAGTGCAGCTCACGAGAGAAAAGGAAGGCAAAAACTGTGACCCGCGGGTCATGCTTTTTTCCAAAAAATGAAAAGTATCCAAAGCGTCTCAAACTCGCGTCATATGATGCCCGAGATCCGAAAGGGCAGAAAAAGTTTGCAGAACCTGTTTCCCTGCTCTAGATTCTGAACAAGCTGCAGAAATCTGAGTGCAGCTCAGGAGAGAAAAAGAAGGCAAAAACTCTGACCCGCGGGTCAGGATTTTTTCAAAAAAATGAAAAGTATCCAAAGCGTCTCAAACTTGCGTCATATGATGCATGAGATCCGAAAGGGCAGAAAAAGTTTGCGGAACCTGTTTCCCTGCTCTAGATTCTGAACAAGCTGCAGAAACCTGAGTGCAGCTCAGGAGAGAAAAAGAAGGCAAAAACTGTGACCCGCGGGTCAGGATTTTTTCAAAAAAATGAAAAGTATACAAAGCGTCTCAAACTCGCGTCATATGATGCATGAGATCCGAAAGGGCAGAAAAAGTTTGCGGAACCTGTTTCCCTGCTCTAGATTCTGAACAAGCTGCAGAAACCTGCGTGCAGCTCAGGAGAGAAAAAGAAGGCAAAAACTGTCTGAAGAAGCTGCAGAAATCTGAGTGCAGCTCAGGAGAGAAAAGGAAGGCAAAAACTGTGACCCGCGGGTCAGGATTTTTTCAAAAAAATGAAAAGTATCCAAAGCATCTCAAACCCGCGTCATATGATGCCCGAGATCCGATAGGGCAGAAAAAGTTTGCGGAACCTGTTTCCCTACTCTAGATTCTGAACAAGCTGCAGAAACCTGAGTGCAGCTCAGGAGAGAAAAAGAATGCAAAAACTCTGACCCGAAAAACTCTGGTCAGGATTTTTTCAAAAAAATGAAAAGTATCCAAAGCGTCTCAAACTCGCGTCATATGATGCCCGAGATCCGAAAGGGCAGAAAAAGTTTGCGGAACCTGTTTCCCTACTCTAGATTCTGAACAAGCTGCAGAAACCTGAGTGCAGCTCAGGAGAGAAAAAGAATGCAAAAACTCTGACCCGAAAAACTCTGGTCAGGATTTTTTCAAAAAAATGAAAAGTATCCAAAGCGTCTCAAACTCGCGTCATATGATGCCCGAGATCAGAAAGGCAGAAAGAATTTGCGGAACCTGTTTCCCTGCTCTAGATTCTGAACAAGCTGCAGAAACCTGAGTGCAGCTCAGGAGAGAAAAAGAAGGCAAAAACTGTGACCCGCGGGTCAGGATTTTTTCAAAAAAATGAAAAGTATCCAAAGCTTCTCAAACTCACGTCATATGATGCCCGAGATCCGAAAGGGTAGAAAAATTTTGCGGAACCTGTTTCCCTGCTCTAGATTCTGAACAAGCTGCAGAAACCTGAGTGCAGCTCAGGAGAGAAAAAGAAGGCAAAAACTGTGACCCGCGGGTCAGGATTTTTTCAAAAAAATGAAAAGTATCCAAAGCATCTGAAACTGGCGTCATATGATGCCCGATATCCGAAACGGCAGAAAAAGTTTACGGAACCTGTTTCCCTGCTCTAGATTCTGAACAAGCTGCAGAAAACTGAGTGCAGCTGAGGAGAGAAAAAGAAGTCAAAAACTGTGACCAGCGGGTCAGGATTTTTTCAAAAAAATGAAAAGTATCCAAAGCGTCTCAAACTCGCATCATATCATGCATGAGATCCGAAAGGGCAGAAAAAGTTTGCGAAACCTGTTTCCCTGCTCTAGATTCTGAACAAGCTGCAGAAACCTGAGTGCAGCTCAGGAGAGAAAAAGAAGGCAAAAACTGTGACCCGCGGGTCAGGATTTTTTCAAAAAAATGAAAAGTATCCAAAGCGTCTCAAACTCGCGTCATATGATGCCCAAGATCCGAAAGGGCATAAAAAGTTTGCGGAACCTGTTTCCCTGCTCTAGATTCTGAACAAGCTGCAGAAACCTGCGTGCAGCTCAGGAGAGAAAAAGAAGGCAAAAACTGTCTGAAGAAGCTGCAGAAACCTGAGTGCAGCTCAGGAGAGAAAAAGAAGGCAAAAACTATCTGAAGAGGCTGCAGAAATCTGAGTGCAGCTCACGAGGGAAAAGGAAGGCAAACACTGTGACCCGCGGGTCAGGATTTTTTCCAAAAAATGAAAAGTATCCAAAGCGTCTCAAACTCGCGTCATATGATGCCCGAGATCCGAAAGGGCAGAAAAAGTTTGCGGAACCTGTTTCCCTGCTCTAGATTCTGAACAAGCTGCAGAAATCTGAGTGCAGCTCAGGAGAGGAAAAGAAGGCAAAAACTCTGACCCGCGGGTCAGGATTTTTACAAAAAAATGAAAAGTATCCAAAGCATCTGAAACTGGCATCATATGATGGCCGCGATTCGAAACGGCTGAAAAAGTTTACGGAACCTGTTTCCCTGCTCTAGATTCTGAACCACCTGCAGAAACCTGAGTGCAGCTCAGGAGAGAAAAAGGAAACAAAAACTGTGACCCACGGGTCAGGATTTTTTCAAAAAAATGAAAAGTATCCAAAGCGTCTGAAAGTCGCGTCATATGATGCCCGAGATCCGAAAGGGCAGAAAAAGTTTGCGGAACCTGTTTCCCTGCTCTAGATTCTGAACAAGCTGCAGAAAACTGAGTGCAGCTCAGGAGAGAAAAAGAAGGCAAAAACTGTCTGAAGAAGCTGCAGAAATCTGAGTGCAGCTCAGGAGAGAAAAGGAAGGCAAAAACTGTGACCCGCGGGTCAGGATTTTTTCAAAAAAATGAAAAGTATCCAACGCATCTCAAACTCGCGTCATATGATGCCCGAGATCCGAAAGGGCAGAAAAAGTTTGTGAAACCTGATTCCCTGCTCTAGATTCTGAACAAGCTGCAGAAACCTGCGTGCAGCTCAGGAGAGAAAAAGAAGGCAAAAACTCTGACCCGCGGGTCAGGATTTTTTCAAAAAAATGAAAAGTATCCAAAGCGTCTCAAACTTGCGTCATATGATGCATGAGATCCGAAAGGGCAGAAAAAGTTTGCGGAACCTGTTTCCCTGCTCTAGATTCTGAACAAGCTGCAGAAACCTGAGTGCAGCTCAGGAGAGAAAAAGAAGGCAAAAACTGTGACCCGCGGGTCAGGATTTTTTCAAAAAAATGAAAAGTATACAAAGCGTCTCAAACTCGCGTCATATGATGCATGAGATCCGAAAGGGCAGAAAAAGTTTGCGGAACCTGTTTCCCTGCTCTAGATTCTGAACAAGCTGCAGAAACCTGCGTGCAGCTCAGGAGAGAAAAAGAAGGCAAAAACTGTCTGAAGAAGCTGCAGAAATCTGAGTGCAGCTCAGGAGAGAAAAGGAAGGCAAAAACTGTGACCCGCGGGTCAGGATTTTTTCAAAAAAATGAAAAGTATCCAAAGCATCTCAAACCCGCGTCATATGATGCCCGAGATCCGATAGGGCAGAAAAAGTTTGCGGAACCTGTTTCCCTACTCTAGATTCTGAACAAGCTGCAGAAACCTGAGTGCAGCTCAGGAGAGAAAAAGAATGCAAAAACTCTGACCCGAAAAACTCTGGTCAGGATTTTTTCAAAAAAATGAAAAGTATCCAAAGCGTCTCAAACTCGCGTCATATGATGCCCGAGATCCGAAAGGGCAGAAAAAGTTTGCGGAACCTGTTTCCCTACTCTAGATTCTGAACAAGCTGCAGAAACCTGAGTGCAGCTCAGGAGAGAAAAAGAATGCAAAAACTCTGACCCGAAAAACTCTGGTCAGGATTTTTTCAAAAAAATGAAAAGTATCCAAAGCGTCTCAAACTCGCGTCATATGATGCCCGAGATCAGAAAGGCAGAAAGAATTTGCGGAACCTGTTTCCCTGCTCTAGATTCTGAACAAGCTGCAGAAACCTGAGTGCAGCTCAGGAGAGAAAAAGAAGGCAAAAACTGTGACCCGCGGGTCAGGATTTTTTCAAAAAAATGAAAAGTATCCAAAGCTTCTCAAACTCACGTCATATGATGCCCGAGATCCGAAAGGGTAGAAAAATTTTGCGGAACCTGTTTCCCTGCTCTAGATTCTGAACAAGCTGCAGAAACCTGAGTGCAGCTCAGGAGAGAAAAAGAAGGCAAAAACTGTGACCCGCGGGTCAGGATTTTTTCAAAAAAATGAAAAGTATCCAAAGCATCTGAAACTGGCGTCATATGATGCCCGATATCCGAAACGGCAGAAAAAGTTTACGGAACCTGTTTCCCTGCTCTAGATTCTGAACAAGCTGCAGAAAACTGAGTGCAGCTGAGGAGAGAAAAAGAAGTCAAAAACTGTGACCAGCGGGTCAGGATTTTTTCAAAAAAATGAAAAGTATCCAAAGCGTCTCAAACTCGCATCATATCATGCATGAGATCCGAAAGGGCAGAAAAAGTTTGCGAAACCTGTTTCCCTGCTCTAGATTCTGAACAAGCTGCAGAAACCTGAGTGCAGCTCAGGAGAGAAAAAGAAGGCAAAAACTGTGACCCGCGGGTCAGGATTTTTTCAAAAAAATGAAAAGTATCCAAAGCGTCTCAAACTCGCGTCATATGATGCCCAAGATCCGAAAGGGCATAAAAAGTTTGCGGAACCTGTTTCCCTGCTCTAGATTCTGAACAAGCTGCAGAAACCTGCGTGCAGCTCAGGAGAGAAAAAGAAGGCAAAAACTGTCTGAAGAAGCTGCAGAAACCTGAGTGCAGCTCAGGAGAGAAAAAGAAGGCAAAAACTATCTGAAGAGGCTGCAGAAATCTGAGTGCAGCTCACGAGGGAAAAGGAAGGCAAACACTGTGACCCGCGGGTCAGGATTTTTTCCAAAAAATGAAAAGTATCCAAAGCGTCTCAAACTCGCGTCATATGATGCCCGAGATCCGAAAGGGCAGAAAAAGTTTGCGGAACCTGTTTCCCTGCTCTAGATTCTGAACAAGCTGCAGAAATCTGAGTGCAGCTCAGGAGAGAAAAAGAAGGCAAAAACTCTGACCCGCGGGTCAGGATTTTTGCAAAAAAATGAAAAGTATCCAAAGCATCTGAAACTGGCATCATATGATGGCCGCGATTCGAAACGGCTGAAAAAGTTTACGGAACCTGTTTCCCTGCTCTAGATTCTGAACCACCTGCAGAAACCTGAGTGCAGCTCAGGAGAGAAAAAGGAAACAAAAACTGTGACCCACGGGTCAGGATTTTTTCAAAAAAATGAAAAGTATCCAAAGCGTCTGAAAGTCGCGTCATATGATGCCCGAGATCCGAAAGGGCAGAAAAAGTTTGCAGAACCTGTTTCCCTGCTCTAGATTCTGAACAAGCTGCAGAAAACTGAGTGCAGCTCAGGAGAGAAAAAGAAGGCAAAAACTGTCTGAAGAAGCTGCAGAAATCTGAGTGCAGCTCAGGAGAGAAAAGGAAGGCAAAAACTGTGACCCGCGGGTCAGGATTTTTTCAAAAAAATGAAAAGTATCCAACGCATCTCAAACTCGCGTCATATGATGCCCGAGATCCGAAAGGGCAGAAAAAGTTTGTGAAACCTGATTCCCTGCTCTAGATTCTGAACAAGCTGCAGAAACCTGCGTGCAGCTCAGGAGAGAAAAAGAAGGCAAAAACTCTGACCCGCGGGTCAGGATTTTTTCAAAAAAATGAAAAGTATCCAAAGCGTCTCAAACTTGCGTCATATGATGCATGAGATCCGAAAGGGCAGAAAAAGTTTGCGGAACCTGTTTCCCTGCTCTAGATTCTGAACAAGCTGCAGAAACCTGAGTGCAGCTCAGGAGAGAAAAAGAAGGCAAAAACTGTGACCCGCGGGTCAGGATTTTTTCAAAAAAATGAAAAGTATACAAAGCGTCTCAAACTCGCGTCATATGATGCATGAGATCCGAAAGGGCAGAAAAAGTTTGCGGAACCTGTTTCCCTGCTCTAGATTCTGAACAAGCTGCAGAAACCTGCGTGCAGCTCAGGAGAGAAAAAGAAGGCAAAAACTGTCTGAAGAAGCTGCAGAAATCTGAGTGCAGCTCAGGAGAGAAAAGGAAGGCAAAAACTGTGACCCGCGGGTCAGGATTTTTTCAAAAAAATGAAAAGTATCCAAAGCATCTCAAACCCGCGTCATATGATGCCCGAGATCCGATAGGGCAGAAAAAGTTTGCGGAACCTGTTTCCCTACTCTAGATTCTGAACAAGCTGCAGAAACCTGAGTGCAGCTCAGGAGAGAAAAAGAATGCAAAAACTCTGACCCGAAAAACTCTGGTCAGGATTTTTTCAAAAAAATGAAAAGTATCCAAAGCGTCTCAAACTCGCGTCATATGATGCCCGAGATCCGAAAGGGCAGAAAAAGTTTGCGGAACCTGTTTCCCTACTCTAGATTCTGAACAAGCTGCAGAAACCTGAGTGCAGCTCAGGAGAGAAAAAGAATGCAAAAACTCTGACCCGAAAAACTCTGGTCAGGATTTTTTCAAAAAAATGAAAAGTATCCAAAGCGTCTCAAACTCGCGTCATATGATGCCCGAGATCAGAAAGGCAGAAAGAATTTGCGGAACCTGTTTCCCTGCTCTAGATTCTGAACAAGCTGCAGAAACCTGAGTGCAGCTCAGGAGAGAAAAAGAAGGCAAAAACTGTGACCCGCGGGTCAGGATTTTTTCAAAAAAATGAAAAGTATCCAAAGCATCTGAAACTGGCGTCATATGATGCCCGATATCCGAAACGGCAGAAAAAGTTTACGGAACCTGTTTCCCTGCTCTAGATTCTGAACAAGCTGCAGAAAACTGAGTGCAGCTCAGGAGAGAAAAAGAAGACAAAAACTGTGACCAGCGGGTCAGGATTTTTTCAAAAAATTGAAAAGTATCCAAAGCGTCTCAAACTCGCATCATATCATGCATGAGATCCGAAAGGGCAGAAAAAGTTTGCGAAACCTGTTTCCCTGCTCTAGATTCTGAACAAGCTGCAGAAACCTGAGTGCAGCTCAGGAGAGAAAAAGAAGGCAAAAACTGTGACCCGCGGGTCAGGATTTTTTCAAAAAAATGAAAAGTATCCAAAGCGTCTCAAACTCGCGTCATATGATGCCCAAGATCCGAAAGGGCATAAAAAGTTTGCGGAACCTGTTTCCCTGCTCTAGATTCTGAACAAGCTTCAGAAACCTGCGTGCAGCTCAGGAGAGAAAAAGAAGGCAAAAACTGTCTGAAGAAGCTGCAGAAACCTGAGTGCAGCTCAGGAGAGAAAAAGAAGGCAAAAACTATCTGAAGAGGCTGCAGAAATCTGAGTGCAGCTCACGAGAGAAAAGGAAGGCAAAAACTGTGACCCGCGGGTCATGCTTTTTTCCAAAAAATGAAAAGTATCCAAAGCGTCTCAAACTCGCGTCATATGATGCCCGAGATCCGAAAGGGCAGAAAAAGTTTGCAGAACCTGTTTCCCTGCTCTAGATTCTGAACAAGCTGCAGAAATCTGAGTGCAGCTCAGGAGAGAAAAAGAAGGCAAAAACTCTGACCCGCGGGTCAGGATTTTTTCAAAAAAATGAAAAGTATCCAAAGCGTCTCAAACTTGCGTCATATGATGCATGAGATCCGAAAGGGCAGAAAAAGTTTGCGGAACCTGTTTCCCTGCTCTAGATTCTGAACAAGCTGCAGAAACCTGAGTGCAGCTCAGGAGAGAAAAAGAAGGCAAAAACTGTGACCCGCGGGTCAGGATTTTTTCAAAAAAATGAAAAGTATACAAAGCGTCTCAAACTCGCGTCATATGATGCATGAGATCCGAAAGGGCAGAAAAAGTTTGCGGAACCTGTTTCCCTGCTCTAGATTCTGAACAAGCTGCAGAAACCTGCGTGCAGCTCAGGAGAGAAAAAGAAGGCAAAAACTGTCTGAAGAAGCTGCAGAAATCTGAGTGCAGCTCAGGAGAGAAAAGGAAGGCAAAAACTGTGACCCGCGGGTCAGGATTTTTTCAAAAAAATGAAAAGTATCCAAAGCATCTCAAACCCGCGTCATATGATGCCCGAGATCCGATAGGGCAGAAAAAGTTTGCGGAACCTGTTTCCCTACTCTAGATTCTGAACAAGCTGCAGAAACCTGAGTGCAGCTCAGGAGAGAAAAAGAATGCAAAAACTCTGACCCGAAAAACTCTGGTCAGGATTTTTTCAAAAAAATGAAAAGTATCCAAAGCGTCTCAAACTCGCGTCATATGATGCCCGAGATCCGAAAGGGCAGAAAAAGTTTGCGGAACCTGTTTCCCTACTCTAGATTCTGAACAAGCTGCAGAAACCTGAGTGCAGCTCAGGAGAGAAAAAGAATGCAAAAACTCTGACCCGAAAAACTCTGGTCAGGATTTTTTCAAAAAAATGAAAAGTATCCAAAGCGTCTCAAACTCGCGTCATATGATGCCCGAGATCAGAAAGGCAGAAAGAATTTGCGGAACCTGTTTCCCTGCTCTAGATTCTGAACAAGCTGCAGAAACCTGAGTGCAGCTCAGGAGAGAAAAAGAAGGCAAAAACTGTGACCCGCGGGTCAGGATTTTTTCAAAAAAATGAAAAGTATCCAAAGCTTCTCAAACTCACGTCATATGATGCCCGAGATCCGAAAGGGTAGAAAAATTTTGCGGAACCTGTTTCCCTGCTCTAGATTCTGAACAAGCTGCAGAAACCTGAGTGCAGCTCAGGAGAGAAAAAGAAGGCAAAAACTGTGACCCGCGGGTCAGGATTTTTTCAAAAAAATGAAAAGTATCCAAAGCATCTGAAACTGGCGTCATATGATGCCCGATATCCGAAACGGCAGAAAAAGTTTACGGAACCTGTTTCCCTGCTCTAGATTCTGAACAAGCTGCAGAAAACTGAGTGCAGCTGAGGAGAGAAAAAGAAGTCAAAAACTGTGACCAGCGGGTCAGGATTTTTTCAAAAAAATGAAAAGTATCCAAAGCGTCTCAAACTCGCATCATATCATGCATGAGATCCGAAAGGGCAGAAAAAGTTTGCGAAACCTGTTTCCCTGCTCTAGATTCTGAACAAGCTGCAGAAACCTGAGTGCAGCTCAGGAGAGAAAAAGAAGGCAAAAACTGTGACCCGCGGGTCAGGATTTTTTCAAAAAAATGAAAAGTATCCAAAGCGTCTCAAACTCGCGTCATATGATGCCCAAGATCCGAAAGGGCATAAAAAGTTTGCGGAACCTGTTTCCCTGCTCTAGATTCTGAACAAGCTGCAGAAACCTGCGTGCAGCTCAGGAGAGAAAAAGAAGGCAAAAACTGTCTGAAGAAGCTGCAGAAACCTGAGTGCAGCTCAGGAGAGAAAAAGAAGGCAAAAACTATCTGAAGAGGCTGCAGAAATCTGAGTGCAGCTCACGAGGGAAAAGGAAGGCAAACACTGTGACCCGCGGGTCAGGATTTTTTCCAAAAAATGAAAAGTATCCAAAGCGTCTCAAACTCGCGTCATATGATGCCCGAGATCCGAAAGGGCAGAAAAAGTTTGCGGAACCTGTTTCCCTGCTCTAGATTCTGAACAAGCTGCAGAAATCTGAGTGCAGCTCAGGAGAGGAAAAGAAGGCAAAAACTCTGACCCGCGGGTCAGGATTTTTACAAAAAAATGAAAAGTATCCAAAGCATCTGAAACTGGCATCATATGATGGCCGCGATTCGAAACGGCTGAAAAAGTTTACGGAACCTGTTTCCCTGCTCTAGATTCTGAACCACCTGCAGAAACCTGAGTGCAGCTCAGGAGAGAAAAAGGAAACAAAAACTGTGACCCACGGGTCAGGATTTTTTCAAAAAAATGAAAAGTATCCAAAGCGTCTGAAAGTCGCGTCATATGATGCCCGAGATCCGAAAGGGCAGAAAAAGTTTGCGGAACCTGTTTCCCTGCTCTAGATTCTGAACAAGCTGCAGAAAACTGAGTGCAGCTCAGGAGAGAAAAAGAAGGCAAAAACTGTCTGAAGAAGCTGCAGAAATCTGAGTGCAGCTCAGGAGAGAAAAGGAAGGCAAAAACTGTGACCCGCGGGTCAGGATTTTTTCAAAAAAATGAAAAGTATCCAACGCATCTCAAACTCGCGTCATATGATGCCCGAGATCCGAAAGGGCAGAAAAAGTTTGTGAAACCTGATTCCCTGCTCTAGATTCTGAACAAGCTGCAGAAACCTGCGTGCAGCTCAGGAGAGAAAAAGAAGGCAAAAACTCTGACCCGCGGGTCAGGATTTTTTCAAAAAAATGAAAAGTATCCAAAGCGTCTCAAACTTGCGTCATATGATGCATGAGATCCGAAAGGGCAGAAAAAGTTTGCGGAACCTGTTTCCCTGCTCTAGATTCTGAACAAGCTGCAGAAACCTGAGTGCAGCTCAGGAGAGAAAAAGAAGGCAAAAACTGTGACCCGCGGGTCAGGATTTTTTCAAAAAAATGAAAAGTATACAAAGCGTCTCAAACTCGCGTCATATGATGCATGAGATCCGAAAGGGCAGAAAAAGTTTGCGGAACCTGTTTCCCTGCTCTAGATTCTGAACAAGCTGCAGAAACCTGCGTGCAGCTCAGGAGAGAAAAAGAAGGCAAAAACTGTCTGAAGAAGCTGCAGAAATCTGAGTGCAGCTCAGGAGAGAAAAGGAAGGCAAAAACTGTGACCCGCGGGTCAGGATTTTTTCAAAAAAATGAAAAGTATCCAAAGCATCTCAAACCCGCGTCATATGATGCCCGAGATCCGATAGGGCAGAAAAAGTTTGCGGAACCTGTTTCCCTACTCTAGATTCTGAACAAGCTGCAGAAACCTGAGTGCAGCTCAGGAGAGAAAAAGAATGCAAAAACTCTGACCCGAAAAACTCTGGTCAGGATTTTTTCAAAAAAATGAAAAGTATCCAAAGCGTCTCAAACTCGCGTCATATGATGCCCGAGATCCGAAAGGGCAGAAAAAGTTTGCGGAACCTGTTTCCCTACTCTAGATTCTGAACAAGCTGCAGAAACCTGAGTGCAGCTCAGGAGAGAAAAAGAATGCAAAAACTCTGACCCGAAAAACTCTGGTCAGGATTTTTTCAAAAAAATGAAAAGTATCCAAAGCGTCTCAAACTCGCGTCATATGATGCCCGAGATCAGAAAGGCAGAAAGAATTTGCGGAACCTGTTTCCCTGCTCTAGATTCTGAACAAGCTGCAGAAACCTGAGTGCAGCTCAGGAGAGAAAAAGAAGGCAAAAACTGTGACCCGCGGGTCAGGATTTTTTCAAAAAAATGAAAAGTATCCAAAGCTTCTCAAACTCACGTCATATGATGCCCGAGATCCGAAAGGGTAGAAAAATTTTGCGGAACCTGTTTCCCTGCTCTAGATTCTGAACAAGCTGCAGAAACCTGAGTGCAGCTCAGGAGAGAAAAAGAAGGCAAAAACTGTGACCCGCGGGTCAGGATTTTTTCAAAAAAATGAAAAGTATCCAAAGCATCTGAAACTGGCGTCATATGATGCCCGATATCCGAAACGGCAGAAAAAGTTTACGGAACCTGTTTCCCTGCTCTAGATTCTGAACAAGCTGCAGAAAACTGAGTGCAGCTCAGGAGAGAAAAAGAAGTCAAAAACTGTGACCAGCGGGTCAGGATTTTTTCAAAAAAATGAAAAGTATCCAAAGCGTCTCAAACTCGCATCATATCATGCATGAGATCCGAAAGGGCAGAAAAAGTTTGCGAAACCTGTTTCCCTGCTCTAGATTCTGAACAAGCTGCAGAAACCTGAGTGCAGCTCAGGAGAGAAAAAGAAGGCAAAAACTGTGACCCGCGGGTCAGGATTTTTTCAAAAAAATGAAAAGTATCCAAAGCGTCTCAAACTCGCGTCATATGATGCCCAAGATCCGAAAGGGCATAAAAAGTTTGCGGAACCTGTTTCCCTGCTCTAGATTCTGAACAAGCTGCAGAAACCTGCGTGCAGCTCAGGAGAGAAAAAGAAGGCAAAAACTGTCTGAAGAAGCTGCAGAAACCTGAGTGCAGCTCAGGAGAGAAAAAGAAGGCAAAAACTATCTGAAGAGGCTGCAGAAATCTGAGTGCAGCTCACGAGGGAAAAGGAAGGCAAACACTGTGACCCGCGGGTCAGGATTTTTTCCAAAAAATGAAAAGTATCCAAAGCGTCTCAAACTCGCGTCATATGATGCCCGAGATCCGAAAGGGCAGAAAAAGTTTGCGGAACCTGTTTCCCTGCTCTAGATTCTGAACAAGCTGCAGAAATCTGAGTGCAGCTCAGGAGAGAAAAAGAAGGCAAAAACTCTGACCCGCGGGTCAGGATTTTTGCAAAAAAATGAAAAGTATCCAAAGCATCTGAAACTGGCATCATATGATGGCCGCGATTCGAAACGGCTGAAAAAGTTTACGGAACCTGTTTCCCTGCTCTAGATTCTGAACCACCTGCAGAAACCTGAGTGCAGCTCAGGAGAGAAAAAGGAAACAAAAACTGTGACCCACGGGTCAGGATTTTTTCAAAAAAATGAAAAGTATCCAAAGCGTCTGAAAGTCGCGTCATATGATGCCCGAGATCCGAAAGGGCAGAAAAAGTTTGCAGAACCTGTTTCCCTGCTCTAGATTCTGAACAAGCTGCAGAAAACTGAGTGCAGCTCAGGAGAGAAAAAGAAGGCAAAAACTGTCTGAAGAAGCTGCAGAAATCTGAGTGCAGCTCAGGAGAGAAAAGGAAGGCAAAAACTGTGACCCGCGGGTCAGGATTTTTTCAAAAAAATGAAAAGTATCCAACGCATCTCAAACTCGCGTCATATGATGCCCGAGATCCGAAAGGGCAGAAAAAGTTTGTGAAACCTGATTCCCTGCTCTAGATTCTGAACAAGCTGCAGAAACCTGCGTGCAGCTCAGGAGAGAAAAAGAAGGCAAAAACTCTGACCCGCGGGTCAGGATTTTTTCAAAAAAATGAAAAGTATCCAAAGCGTCTCAAACTTGCGTCATATGATGCATGAGATCCGAAAGGGCAGAAAAAGTTTGCGGAACCTGTTTCCCTGCTCTAGATTCTGAACAAGCTGCAGAAACCTGAGTGCAGCTCAGGAGAGAAAAAGAAGGCAAAAACTGTGACCCGCGGGTCAGGATTTTTTCAAAAAAATGAAAAGTATACAAAGCGTCTCAAACTCGCGTCATATGATGCATGAGATCCGAAAGGGCAGAAAAAGTTTGCGGAACCTGTTTCCCTGCTCTAGATTCTGAACAAGCTGCAGAAACCTGCGTGCAGCTCAGGAGAGAAAAAGAAGGCAAAAACTGTCTGAAGAAGCTGCAGAAATCTGAGTGCAGCTCAGGAGAGAAAAGGAAGGCAAAAACTGTGACCCGCGGGTCAGGATTTTTTCAAAAAAATGAAAAGTATCCAAAGCATCTCAAACCCGCGTCATATGATGCCCGAGATCCGATAGGGCAGAAAAAGTTTGCGGAACCTGTTTCCCTACTCTAGATTCTGAACAAGCTGCAGAAACCTGAGTGCAGCTCAGGAGAGAAAAAGAATGCAAAAACTCTGACCCGAAAAACTCTGGTCAGGATTTTTTCAAAAAAATGAAAAGTATCCAAAGCGTCTCAAACTCGCGTCATATGATGCCCGAGATCCGAAAGGGCAGAAAAAGTTTGCGGAACCTGTTTCCCTACTCTAGATTCTGAACAAGCTGCAGAAACCTGAGTGCAGCTCAGGAGAGAAAAAGAATGCAAAAACTCTGACCCGAAAAACTCTGGTCAGGATTTTTTCAAAAAAATGAAAAGTATCCAAAGCGTCTCAAACTCGCGTCATATGATGCCCGAGATCAGAAAGGCAGAAAGAATTTGCGGAACCTGTTTCCCTGCTCTAGATTCTGAACAAGCTGCAGAAACCTGAGTGCAGCTCAGGAGAGAAAAAGAAGGCAAAAACTGTGACCCGCGGGTCAGGATTTTTTCAAAAAAATGAAAAGTATCCAAAGCATCTGAAACTGGCGTCATATGATGCCCGATATCCGAAACGGCAGAAAAAGTTTACGGAACCTGTTTCCCTGCTCTAGATTCTGAACAAGCTGCAGAAAACTGAGTGCAGCTCAGGAGAGAAAAAGAAGACAAAAACTGTGACCAGCGGGTCAGGATTTTTTCAAAAAATTGAAAAGTATCCAAAGCGTCTCAAACTCGCATCATATCATGCATGAGATCCGAAAGGGCAGAAAAAGTTTGCGAAACCTGTTTCCCTGCTCTAGATTCTGAACAAGCTGCAGAAACCTGAGTGCAGCTCAGGAGAGAAAAAGAAGGCAAAAACTGTGACCCGCGGGTCAGGATTTTTTCAAAAAAATGAAAAGTATCCAAAGCGTCTCAAACTCGCGTCATATGATGCCCAAGATCCGAAAGGGCATAAAAAGTTTGCGGAACCTGTTTCCCTGCTCTAGATTCTGAACAAGCTTCAGAAACCTGCGTGCAGCTCAGGAGAGAAAAAGAAGGCAAAAACTGTCTGAAGAAGCTGCAGAAACCTGAGTGCAGCTCAGGAGAGAAAAAGAAGGCAAAAACTATCTGAAGAGGCTGCAGAAATCTGAGTGCAGCTCACGAGAGAAAAGGAAGGCAAAAACTGTGACCCGCGGGTCATGCTTTTTTCCAAAAAATGAAAAGTATCCAAAGCGTCTCAAACTCGCGTCATATGATGCCCGAGATCCGAAAGGGCAGAAAAAGTTTGCAGAACCTGTTTCCCTGCTCTAGATTCTGAACAAGCTGCAGAAATCTGAGTGCAGCTCAGGAGAGAAAAAGAAGGCAAAAACTCTGACCCGCGGGTCAGGATTTTTTCAAAAAAATGAAAAGTATCCAAAGCGTCTCAAACTTGCGTCATATGATGCATGAGATCCGAAAGGGCAGAAAAAGTTTGCGGAACCTGTTTCCCTGCTCTAGATTCTGAACAAGCTGCAGAAACCTGAGTGCAGCTCAGGAGAGAAAAAGAAGGCAAAAACTGTGACCCGCGGGTCAGGATTTTTTCAAAAAAATGAAAAGTATACAAAGCGTCTCAAACTCGCGTCATATGATGCATGAGATCCGAAAGGGCAGAAAAAGTTTGCGGAACCTGTTTCCCTGCTCTAGATTCTGAACAAGCTGCAGAAACCTGCGTGCAGCTCAGGAGAGAAAAAGAAGGCAAAAACTGTCTGAAGAAGCTGCAGAAATCTGAGTGCAGCTCAGGAGAGAAAAGGAAGGCAAAAACTGTGACCCGCGGGTCAGGATTTTTTCAAAAAAATGAAAAGTATCCAAAGCATCTCAAACCCGCGTCATATGATGCCCGAGATCCGATAGGGCAGAAAAAGTTTGCGGAACCTGTTTCCCTACTCTAGATTCTGAACAAGCTGCAGAAACCTGAGTGCAGCTCAGGAGAGAAAAAGAATGCAAAAACTCTGACCCGAAAAACTCTGGTCAGGATTTTTTCAAAAAAATGAAAAGTATCCAAAGCGTCTCAAACTCGCGTCATATGATGCCCGAGATCCGAAAGGGCAGAAAAAGTTTGCGGAACCTGTTTCCCTACTCTAGATTCTGAACAAGCTGCAGAAACCTGAGTGCAGCTCAGGAGAGAAAAAGAATGCAAAAACTCTGACCCGAAAAACTCTGGTCAGGATTTTTTCAAAAAAATGAAAAGTATCCAAAGCGTCTCAAACTCGCGTCATATGATGCCCGAGATCAGAAAGGCAGAAAGAATTTGCGGAACCTGTTTCCCTGCTCTAGATTCTGAACAAGCTGCAGAAACCTGAGTGCAGCTCAGGAGAGAAAAAGAAGGCAAAAACTGTGACCCGCGGGTCAGGATTTTTTCAAAAAAATGAAAAGTATCCAAAGCTTCTCAAACTCACGTCATATGATGCCCGAGATCCGAAAGGGTAGAAAAATTTTGCGGAACCTGTTTCCCTGCTCTAGATTCTGAACAAGCTGCAGAAACCTGAGTGCAGCTCAGGAGAGAAAAAGAAGGCAAAAACTGTGACCCGCGGGTCAGGATTTTTTCAAAAAAATGAAAAGTATCCAAAGCATCTGAAACTGGCGTCATATGATGCCCGATATCCGAAACGGCAGAAAAAGTTTACGGAACCTGTTTCCCTGCTCTAGATTCTGAACAAGCTGCAGAAAACTGAGTGCAGCTGAGGAGAGAAAAAGAAGTCAAAAACTGTGACCAGCGGGTCAGGATTTTTTCAAAAAAATGAAAAGTATCCAAAGCGTCTCAAACTCGCATCATATCATGCATGAGATCCGAAAGGGCAGAAAAAGTTTGCGAAACCTGTTTCCCTGCTCTAGATTCTGAACAAGCTGCAGAAACCTGAGTGCAGCTCAGGAGAGAAAAAGAAGGCAAAAACTGTGACCCGCGGGTCAGGATTTTTTCAAAAAAATGAAAAGTATCCAAAGCGTCTCAAACTCGCGTCATATGATGCCCAAGATCCGAAAGGGCATAAAAAGTTTGCGGAACCTGTTTCCCTGCTCTAGATTCTGAACAAGCTGCAGAAACCTGCGTGCAGCTCAGGAGAGAAAAAGAAGGCAAAAACTGTCTGAAGAAGCTGCAGAAACCTGAGTGCAGCTCAGGAGAGAAAAAGAAGGCAAAAACTATCTGAAGAGGCTGCAGAAATCTGAGTGCAGCTCACGAGGGAAAAGGAAGGCAAACACTGTGACCCGCGGGTCAGGATTTTTTCCAAAAAATGAAAAGTATCCAAAGCGTCTCAAACTCGCGTCATATGATGCCCGAGATCCGAAAGGGCAGAAAAAGTTTGCGGAACCTGTTTCCCTGCTCTAGATTCTGAACAAGCTGCAGAAATCTGAGTGCAGCTCAGGAGAGGAAAAGAAGGCAAAAACTCTGACCCGCGGGTCAGGATTTTTACAAAAAAATGAAAAGTATCCAAAGCATCTGAAACTGGCATCATATGATGGCCGCGATTCGAAACGGCTGAAAAAGTTTACGGAACCTGTTTCCCTGCTCTAGATTCTGAACCACCTGCAGAAACCTGAGTGCAGCTCAGGAGAGAAAAAGGAAACAAAAACTGTGACCCACGGGTCAGGATTTTTTCAAAAAAATGAAAAGTATCCAAAGCGTCTGAAAGTCGCGTCATATGATGCCCGAGATCCGAAAGGGCAGAAAAAGTTTGCGGAACCTGTTTCCCTGCTCTAGATTCTGAACAAGCTGCAGAAAACTGAGTGCAGCTCAGGAGAGAAAAAGAAGGCAAAAACTGTCTGAAGAAGCTGCAGAAATCTGAGTGCAGCTCAGGAGAGAAAAGGAAGGCAAAAACTGTGACCCGCGGGTCAGGATTTTTTCAAAAAAATGAAAAGTATCCAACGCATCTCAAACTCGCGTCATATGATGCCCGAGATCCGAAAGGGCAGAAAAAGTTTGTGAAACCTGATTCCCTGCTCTAGATTCTGAACAAGCTGCAGAAACCTGCGTGCAGCTCAGGAGAGAAAAAGAAGGCAAAAACTCTGACCCGCGGGTCAGGATTTTTTCAAAAAAATGAAAAGTATCCAAAGCGTCTCAAACTTGCGTCATATGATGCATGAGATCCGAAAGGGCAGAAAAAGTTTGCGGAACCTGTTTCCCTGCTCTAGATTCTGAACAAGCTGCAGAAACCTGAGTGCAGCTCAGGAGAGAAAAAGAAGGCAAAAACTGTGACCCGCGGGTCAGGATTTTTTCAAAAAAATGAAAAGTATACAAAGCGTCTCAAACTCGCGTCATATGATGCATGAGATCCGAAAGGGCAGAAAAAGTTTGCGGAACCTGTTTCCCTGCTCTAGATTCTGAACAAGCTGCAGAAACCTGCGTGCAGCTCAGGAGAGAAAAAGAAGGCAAAAACTGTCTGAAGAAGCTGCAGAAATCTGAGTGCAGCTCAGGAGAGAAAAGGAAGGCAAAAACTGTGACCCGCGGGTCAGGATTTTTTCAAAAAAATGAAAAGTATCCAAAGCATCTCAAACCCGCGTCATATGATGCCCGAGATCCGATAGGGCAGAAAAAGTTTGCGGAACCTGTTTCCCTACTCTAGATTCTGAACAAGCTGCAGAAACCTGAGTGCAGCTCAGGAGAGAAAAAGAATGCAAAAACTCTGACCCGAAAAACTCTGGTCAGGATTTTTTCAAAAAAATGAAAAGTATCCAAAGCGTCTCAAACTCGCGTCATATGATGCCCGAGATCCGAAAGGGCAGAAAAAGTTTGCGGAACCTGTTTCCCTACTCTAGATTCTGAACAAGCTGCAGAAACCTGAGTGCAGCTCAGGAGAGAAAAAGAATGCAAAAACTCTGACCCGAAAAACTCTGGTCAGGATTTTTTCAAAAAAATGAAAAGTATCCAAAGCGTCTCAAACTCGCGTCATATGATGCCCGAGATCAGAAAGGCAGAAAGAATTTGCGGAACCTGTTTCCCTGCTCTAGATTCTGAACAAGCTGCAGAAACCTGAGTGCAGCTCAGGAGAGAAAAAGAAGGCAAAAACTGTGACCCGCGGGTCAGGATTTTTTCAAAAAAATGAAAAGTATCCAAAGCTTCTCAAACTCACGTCATATGATGCCCGAGATCCGAAAGGGTAGAAAAATTTTGCGGAACCTGTTTCCCTGCTCTAGATTCTGAACAAGCTGCAGAAACCTGAGTGCAGCTCAGGAGAGAAAAAGAAGGCAAAAACTGTGACCCGCGGGTCAGGATTTTTTCAAAAAAATGAAAAGTATCCAAAGCATCTGAAACTGGCGTCATATGATGCCCGATATCCGAAACGGCAGAAAAAGTTTACGGAACCTGTTTCCCTGCTCTAGATTCTGAACAAGCTGCAGAAAACTGAGTGCAGCTGAGGAGAGAAAAAGAAGTCAAAAACTGTGACCAGCGGGTCAGGATTTTTTCAAAAAAATGAAAAGTATCCAAAGCGTCTCAAACTCGCATCATATCATGCATGAGATCCGAAAGGGCAGAAAAAGTTTGCGAAACCTGTTTCCCTGCTCTAGATTCTGAACAAGCTGCAGAAACCTGAGTGCAGCTCAGGAGAGAAAAAGAAGGCAAAAACTGTGACCCGCGGGTCAGGATTTTTTCAAAAAAATGAAAAGTATCCAAAGCGTCTCAAACTCGCGTCATATGATGCCCAAGATCCGAAAGGGCATAAAAAGTTTGCGGAACCTGTTTCCCTGCTCTAGATTCTGAACAAGCTGCAGAAACCTGCGTGCAGCTCAGGAGAGAAAAAGAAGGCAAAAACTGTCTGAAGAAGCTGCAGAAACCTGAGTGCAGCTCAGGAGAGAAAAAGAAGGCAAAAACTATCTGAAGAGGCTGCAGAAATCTGAGTGCAGCTCACGAGGGAAAAGGAAGGCAAACACTGTGACCCGCGGGTCAGGATTTTTTCCAAAAAATGAAAAGTATCCAAAGCGTCTCAAACTCGCGTCATATGATGCCCGAGATCCGAAAGGGCAGAAAAAGTTTGCGGAACCTGTTTCCCTGCTCTAGATTCTGAACAAGCTGCAGAAATCTGAGTGCAGCTCAGGAGAGAAAAAGAAGGCAAAAACTCTGACCCGCGGGTCAGGATTTTTACAAAAAAATGAAAAGTATCCAAAGCATCTGAAACTGGCATCATATGATGGCCGCGATTCGAAACGGCTGAAAAAGTTTACGGAACCTGTTTCCCTGCTCTAGATTCTGAACCACCTGCAGAAACCTGAGTGCAGCTCAGGAGAGAAAAAGGAAACAAAAACTGTGACCCACGGGTCAGGATTTTTTCAAAAAAATGAAAAGTATCCAAAGCGTCTGAAAGTCGCGTCATATGATGCCCGAGATCCGAAAGGGCAGAGAAAGTTTGCGGAACCTGTTTCCCTGCTCTAGATTCTGAACAAGCTGCAGAAAACTGAGTGCAGCTCAGGAGAGAAAAAGAAGGCAAAAACTGTCTGAAGAAGCTGCAGAAATCTGAGTGCAGCTCAGGAGAGAAAAGGAAGGCAAAAACTCTGACCCGCGGGTCAGGATTTTTTCAAAAAAATGAAAAGTATCCAAAGCATCTCAAACTCGCGTCATATGATGCCCGAGATCCAAAAGGGCAGAAAAAGTTTGTGAAACCTGATTCCCTGCTCTAGATTCTGAACAAGCTGCAGAAACCTGCGTGCAGCTCAGGAGAGAAAAAGAAGGCAAAAACTCTGACCCGCGGGTCAGGATTTTTTCAAAAAAATGAAAAGTATCCAAAGCGTCTCAAACTTGCGTCATATGATGCATGAGATCCGAAAGGGCAGAAAAAGTTTGCGGAACCTGTTTCCCTGCTCTAGATTCTGAACAAGCTGCAGAAACCTGAGTGCAGCTCAGGAGAGAAAAAGAAGGCAAAAACTGTGACCCGCGGGTCAGGATTTTTTCAAAAAAATGAAAAGTATACAAAGCGTCTCAAACTCGCGTCATATGATGCATGAGATCCGAAAGGGCAGAAAAAGTTTGCGGAACCTGTTTCCCTGCTCTAGATTCTGAACAAGCTGCAGAAACCTGCGTGCAGCTCAGGAGAGAAAAGGAAGGCAAAAACTGTGACCCGCGGGTCAGGATTTTTTCAAAAAAATGAAAAGTATCCAAAGCATCTCAAACCCGCGTCATATGATGCCCGAGATCCGATAGGGCAGAAAAAGTTTGCGGAACCTGTTTCCCTACTCTAGATTCTGAACAAGCTGCAGAAACCTGAGTGCAGCTCAGGAGAGAAAAAGAATGCAAAAACTCTGACCCGAAAAACTCTGGTCAGGATTTTTTCAAAAAAATGAAAAGTATCCAAAGCGTCTCAAACTCGCGTCATATGATGCCCGAGATCCGAAAGGGCAGAAAAAGTTTGCGGAACCTGTTTCCCTACTCTAGATTCTGAACAAGCTGCAGAAACCTGAGTGCAGCTCAGCAGAGAAAAAGAATGCAAAAACTCTGACCCGAAAAACTCTGGTCAGGATTTTTTCAAAAAAATGAAAAGTATCCAAAGCGTCTCAAACTCGCGTCATATGATGCCCGAGATCAGAAAGGGCAGAAAGAATTTGCGGAACCTGTTTCCCTGCTCTAGATTCTGAACAAGCTGCAGAAACATGAGTGCAGCTCAGGAGAGAAAAAGAAGGCAAAAACTGTGACCCGCGGCTCAGGATTTTTTCAAAATAATGAAAAGTATCCAAAGCATCTGAAACTGGTGTCATATGATGCCCGAGATCCGAAACGGCAGAAAAAGTTTACGGAACCTGTTCCCCTGCTCTAGATTCTGAACAAGCTGCAGAAACCTGAGTGCAGCTCAGGAGAGAAAAAGAAGGCAAAAACTGTGACCCGCGGGTCAGGATTTTTTCAAAAAAATGAAAAGTATCCAAAGCTTCTCAAACTCACGTCATATGATGCCCGAGATCCGAAAGGGAAGAAAAATTTGGCGGAACCTGTTTCCCTGCTCTAGATTCTGAACAAGCTGCAGAAACCTGAGTGCAGCTCAGGAGAGAAAAAGAAGGCAAAAACTGTGACCCGCGGGTCAGGATTTTTTCAAAAAAATGAAAAGTATCCAAAGCATCTGAAACTGGCGTCATATGATGCCCGATATCCGAAAGGGCAGAAAAAGTTTACGGAACCTGTTTCCCTGCTCTAGATTCTGAACAAGCTGCAGAAAACTGAGTGCAGCTCAGGAGAGAAAAAGAAGGCAAAAACTGTGACCCGCGGGTCAGGATTTTTTCAAAAAAATGAAAAGTATCCAAAGCGTCTCAAACTCGCGTCATATGATGCCCAAGATCCGAAAGGGCATAAAAAGTTTGCGGAACCTGTTTCCCTGCTCTAGATTCTGAACAAGCTGCAGAAACCTGCGTGCAGCTCAGGAGAGAAAAAGAAGGCAAAAACTGTCTGAAGAAGCTGCAGAAACCTGAGTGCAGCTCAGGAGAGAAAAAGAAGGCAAAAACTATCTGAAGAGGCTGCAGAAATCTGAGTGCAGCTCACGAGAGAAAAGGAAGGCAAAAACTGTGACCCGCGGGTCAGGATTTTTTCCAAAAAATGAAAAGTATCCAAAGCGTCTCAAACTCGCGTCATATGATGCCCGAGATCCGAAAGGGCAGAAAAAGTTTGCAGAACCTGTTTCCCTGCTCTAGATTCTGAACAAGCTGCAGAAATCTGAGTGCAGCTCAGGAGAGAAAAAGAAGGCAAAAACTCTGACCCGCGGGTCAGGATTTTTACAAAAAAATGAAAAGTATCCAAAGCATCTGAAACTGGCATCATATGATGGCCGCGATTCGAAACGGCTGAAAAAGTTTACGGAACCTGTTTCCCTGCTCTAGATTCTGAACCACCTGCAGAAACCTGAGTGCAGCTCAGGAGAGAAAAAGGAAACAAAAACTGTGACCCACGGGTCAGGATTTTTTCAAAAAAATGAAAAGTATCCAAAGCGTCTGAAAGTCGCGTCATATGATGCCCGAGATCCGAAAGGGCAGAAAAAGTTTGCGGAACCTGTTTCCCTGCTCTAGATTCTGAACAAGCTGCAGAAAACTGAGTGCAGCTCAGGAGAGAAAAAGAAGGCAAAAACTGTCTGAAGAAGCTGCAGAAATCTGAGTGCAGCTCAGGAGAGAAAAGGAAGGCAAAAACTGTGACCCGCGGGTCAGGATTTTTTCAAAAAAATGAAAAGTATCCAAAGCATCTCAAACTCGCGTCATATGATGCCCGAGATCCGAAAGGGCAGAAAAAGTTTGTGAAACCTGATTCCCTGCTCTAGATTCTGAACAAGCTGCAGAAACCTGCGTGCAGCTCAGGAGAGAAAAAGAAGGCAAAAACTCTGACCCGCGGGTCAGGATTTTTTCAAAAAAATGAAAAGTATCCAAAGCATCTCAAACTGGCGTCATATGATGCCCGAGATCCGAAAGGGCAGAAAAATTTTGCGGAACCTGTTTCCCTGCTCTAGATTCTGAACAAGCTGCAGAAACCTGCGTGCAGCTCAGGAGAGAAAAAGAAGGCAAAAACTGTCTGAAGAAGCTGCAGAAATCTGAGTGCAGCTCAGGAGAGAAAAGGAAGGCAAAAACTGTGACCCGCGGGTCAGGATTTTTTCAAAAAAATGAAAAGTATCCAAAGCATCTCAAACCCGCGTCATATGATGCCCGAGATCCGATAGGGCAGAAAAAGTTTGTGAAACCTGTTTCCCTGCTCTAGATTCTGAACAAGCTGCAGAAACCTGAGTGCAGCTCAGGAGAGAAAAAGAAGGCAAAAACTGTGACCCGCGGGTCAGGATTTTTTCAAAAAAATGAAAAGTATCCAAAGCATCTGAAAGTGGCGTCATATGATGCCCGAGATCCGAAACGGCAGAAAAAGTTTACGGAACCTGTTTCCCTGCTCTTGATTCTGAACAAGCTGCAGAAACCTGCGTGCAGCTCAGGAGAGAAAAAGAAGGCAAAAACTGTGACCCGCGGGTCAGGATTTTTTCAAAAAAATGAAAAGTATCCAAAGCGTCTCAAACTCGCGTCATATGATGCCCGAGATCCGAAAGGGCAGAAAAAGTTTGCGGAACCTGTTTCCCTACTCTAGATTCTGAACAAGCTACAGAAACCTGAGTGCAGCTCAGGAGAGAAAAAGAATGCAAAAACTCTGACCCGAAAAACTCTGGTCAGGATTTTTTCAAAAAAATGAAAAGTATCCAAAGCGTCTCAAACTCGCGTCATATGATGCCCGAGATCAGAAAGGGCAGAAAGAATTTGTGGAACCTGTTTCCCTGCTCTAGATTCTGAACAAGCTGCAGAAACCTGAGTGCAGCTCAGGAGAGAAAGAGAAGGCAAAAACTGTGACCCGCGGGTCAGGATTTTTTCAAAAAAATGAAAAGTATCCAAAGCATCTGAAACTGGCGTCATATGATGCCCGATATCCGAAACGGCAGAAAAAGTTTACGGAACCTGTTTCCCTGCTCTAGATTCTGAACAAGCTGCAGAAAACTGAGTGCAGCTCAGGAGAGAAAAAGAAGACAAAAACTGTGACCAGCGGGTCAGGATTTTTTCAAAAAAATGAAAAGTATCCAAAGCATCTCAAACTCGCGTCATATGATGCCCAAGATCCGAAAGGGCAGAAAAAGTTTGCGGAACCTGTTTCCCTGCTCTAGATTCTGAACAAGCTGCAGAAACCTGCGTGCAGCTCAGGAGAGAAAAAGAAGGCAAAAACTGTCTGAAGAAGCTGCAGAAACCTGAGTGCAGCTCTGGAGAGAAAAAGAAGGCAAAAACTATCTGAAGAAGCTGCAGAAATCTGAGTGCAGCTCACGAGAGAAAAGGAAGGCAAAAACTGTGACCCGCGGGTCAGGATTTTTTCCAAAAAATGAAAAGTATCCAAAGCGTCTCAAACTCGCGTCATATGATGCCCGAGATCCGAAAGGGCAGAAAAAGTTTGCAGAACCTGTTTCCCTGCTCTAGATTCTGAACAAGCTGCAGAAATCTGAGTGCAGCTCAGGAGAGAAAAAGAAGGCAAAAACTCTGACCCGCGGGTCAGGATTTTTACAAAAAAATGAAAAGTATCCAAAGCATCTGAAACTGGCATCATATGATGGCCGCGATTCGAAACGGCTGAAAAAGTTTACGGAAGCTGAAAAAGTTTACGGAACCTGTTTCCCTGCTCTAGATTCTGAACAAGCTGCAGAAACCTGAGTGCAGCTCAGGAGAGAAAAAGGAAACAAAAACTGTGACCCACGGGTCAGGATTTTTTCAAAAAAATGAAAAGTATCCAAAGCGTCTGAAACTCGCGTCATATGATGCCCGAGATCCGAAAGGGCAGAAAAAGTTTGCGGAACCTGTTTCCCTGCTCTAGATTCTGAACAAGCTGCAGAAAACTGAGTGCAGCTCAGGAGAGAAAAAGAAGGCAAAAACTGTCTGAAGAAGCTGCAGAAATCTGAGTGCAGCTCAGGAGAGAAAAGGAAGGCAAAAACTGTGACCCGCGGGTCAGGATTTTTTCAAAAAAATGAAAAGTATCCAAAGCATCTCAAACTCGCGTCATATGATGCCCGAGATCCGAAAGGGCAGAAAAAGTTTGTGAAACCTGATGCCCTGCTCTAGATTCTGAACAAGCTGCAGAAACCTGCGTGCAGCTCAGGAGAGAAAAAGAAGGCAAAAACTCTGACCCGCGGGTCAGGATTTTTTCAAAAAAATGAAAAGTATCCAAAGCGTCTCAAACTCGCGTCATATGATGCCCGAGATCCGAAAGGGCAGAAAAAGTTTGCGGAACCTGTTTCCCTGCTCTAGATTCTGAACAAGCTGCAGAAACCTGCGTGCAGCTCAGGAGAGAAAAAGAATGCAAAAACTGTGACCCGCGGGTCAGGATTTTTTCAAAAAAATGAAAAGTACCCAAAGCGTCTCAAACTCGCATCATATGATGCATGAGTTCCGAAAGGGCAGAAAAAGTTTGTGAAACCTGATTCCCTGCTCTAGATTCTGAACAAGCTGCAGAAACCTGCGTGCAGCTCAGGAGAGAAAAAGAAGGCAAAAACTCTGACCCGCGGGTCAGGATTTTTTCAAAAAAATGAAAAGTATCCAAAGCATCTGAAACTGGCGTCATATGATGCCCAAGATCCGAAAGGGCAGAAAAATTTTGCGGAACCTGTTTCCCTGCTCTAGATTCTGAACAAGCTGCAGAAACGTGCGTGCAGCTCAGGAGAGAAAAAGAATGCAAAAACTGTGACCCGCGGGTCAGGATTTTTTCAAAAAAATGAAAAGTACCCAAAGCGTCTCAAACTCGCATCATATGATGCATGAGTTCCGAAAGGGCAGAAAAAGTTTGTGGAACCTGTTTCCCTGCTCTAGATTCTGAACAAGCTGCAGAAACCTGAGTGCAGCTCAGGAGAGAAAAAGAAGGCAAAAACTGTCTGAAGAAGCTGCAGAAATCTGAGTGCAGCTCAGGAGAGAAAAGGAAGGCAAAAACTGTGACCCGCGGGTCAGGATTTTTTCAAAAAAATGAAAAGTATCCAAAGCATCTCAAACTCGCGTCATACGATGCCCGAGATCCGATAGGGCAGAAAAAGTTTGTGAAACCTGTTTCCCTGCTCTAGATTCTGAACAAGCTGCAGAAACCTGAGTGCAGCTCAGGAGAGAAAAAGAAGGCAAAAACTCTGACCCGTGAGAAAAAGAATGCAAAAACTGTGACCAGCAGGTCAGGATTTTTTCAAAAAAATGAAAAGTACCCAAAGCGTCTCAAACTCGCATCATATGATGCATGAGTTCCGAAAGGGCAGAAAAAGTTTGTGAAACCTGTTTCCCTGCTCTAGATTCTGAACAAGCTGCAGAAACCTGAGTGCAGCTCAGGAGAGAAAAAGAAGGCAAAAACTGTCTGAAGAAGCTGCAGAAATCTGAGTGCAGCTCAGGAGAGAAAAGGAAGGCAAAAACTGTGACCCGCGGGTCAGGATTTTTTCAAAAAAATGAAAACTATCCAAAGCATCTGAAACTGGCATCATATGATGCCCGAGATCCGAAACGGCAGAAAAAGTTTACGGAACCTGTTTCCCTGCTCTAGATTCTGAACAAGCTGCAGAAACCTGCGTGCAGCTCAGGAGAGAAAAAGAAGACAAAAACTGTGAACCGCGGGTCAGGATTTTTTCAAAAAAATGAAAAGTATCCAAAGCGTCTCAAACTCGCGTCATATGATGCCCGAGATCAGAAAGGGCAGAAAGAATTTGCGGAACCGGTTTCCCTGCTCTAGATTCTGAACAAGCTGCAGAAACATGAGTGCAGCTCAGGAGAGAAAAAGAAGGCAAAAACTGTCTGAAGAAGCTGCAGAAATCTGAGTGCAGCTCAGGAGAGAAAAGGAAGGCAAAAACTGTGACCCGCGGGTCAGGATTTTTTCAAAAAAATGAAAAGTATCCAAAGCATCTGAAAGTGGCGTCATATGATGCCCGAGATCCGAAACGGCAGAAAAAGTTTACGGAACCTGTTTCCCTGCTCTTGATTCTGAACAAGCTGCAGAAACCTGAGTGCAGCTCAGGAGAGAAAAAGAATGCAAATACTCTGACCCGAAAAACTCTGGTCAGGATTTTTTCAAAAAAATGAAAAGTATCCAAAGCGTCTCAAACTCGCGTCATATGATGCCCGAGATCAGAAAGGGCAGAAAGAATTTGCGGAACCTGTTTCCCTGCTCTAGATCCTGAACAAGCTGCAGAAACCTGAGTGCAGCTCAGGAGAGAAAAAGAAGGCAAAAACTGTGACCCGCGGGTCAGGATTTTTTCAAAAAAATGAAAAGTATCCAAAGCGTCTCAAACTCGCGTCATATGATGCCCAAGATCCGAAAGGGCAGAAAAAGTTTGCGGAACCTGTTTCCCTGCTCTAGATTCTGAACAAGCTGCAGAAACCTGCGTGCAGCTCAGGAGAGAAAAAGAAGGCAAAAACTGTCTGAAGAAGCTGCAGAAACCTGAGTGCAGCTCAGGAGAGAAAAAGAAGGCAAAAACTATCTGAAGAAGCTGCAGAAATCTGAGTGCAGCTCACGAGAGAAAAGGAAGGCAAAAACTGTGACCCGCGGGTCAGGATTTTTTCCAAAAAATGAAAAGTATCCAAAGCGTCTGAAACTCGCGTCATATGATGCCCGAGATCCGAAAGGGCAGAAAAAGTTTGCGGAACCTGTTTCCCTGCTCTAGATTCTGAACAAGCTGCAGAAAACTGAGTGCAGCTCAGGAGAGAAAAAAAAGGCAAAAACTGTCTGAAGAAGCTGCAGAAATCTGAGTGCAGCTCAGGAGAGAAAAGGAAGGCAAAAACTCTGACCCACGGGTCAGGATTTTTTCAAAAAAATGAAAACTATCCAAAGCATCTGAAACTGGCATCATATGATGCCCGAGATCCGAAACGGCAGAAAAAGTTTACGGAACCTGTTTCCCTGCTCTAGATTCTGAACAAGCTGCAGAAACCTGCGTGCAGCTCAGGAGAGAAAAAGAAGACAAAAACTGTGACCCGCGGGTCAGGATTTTTTCAAAAAAATGAAAAGTATCCAAAGCGTCTCAAACTCGCGTCATATGATGCCCGAGATCCGAAAGGGCAGAAAAAGTTTGCGGAACCTGTTTCCCTGCTCTAGATTCTGAACAAGCTGCAGAAACCTGAGTGCAGCTCAGGAGAGAAAAAGAAGGCAAAAACTGTGACCCGCGGGTCAGGATTTTTTCAAAAAAATGAAAAGTATCCAAAGCATCTGAAAGTGGCGTCATATGATGCCCGAGATCCGAAACGGCAGAAAAAGTTTACGGAACCTGTTTCCCTGCTCTTGATTCTGAACAAGCTGCAGAAACCTGCATGCAGCTCAGGAGAGAAAAAGAAGGCAAAAACTGTGACCCGCGGGTCAGGATTTTTTCAAAAAAATGAAAAGTATCCAAAGCGTCTCAAACTCGCGTCATATGATGCCCGAGATCCGAAAGGGCAGAAAAAGTTTGCGGAACCTGTTTCCCTACTCTAGATTCTGAACAAGCTGCAGAAACCTGAGTGCAGCTTAGGAGAGAAAAAGAATGCAAAAACTCTGACCCGAAAAACTCTGGTCAGGATTTTTTCAAAAAAATGAAAAGTATCCAAAGCGTCTCAAACTCGCGTCATATGATGCCCGAGATCAGAAAGGTAGAAAGAATTTGCGGAACCTGTTTCCCTGCTCTAGATTCTGAACAAGCTGCAGAAACCTGAGTGCAGCTCAGGAGAGAAAAAGAAGGCAAAAACTGTGACCCGCGGGTCAGGATTTTTTCAAAAAAATGAAAAGTATCCAAAGCTTCTCAAACTCACGTCATATGATGCCCGAGATCCGAAAGGGTAGAAAAATTTTGCGGAACCTGTTTCCCTGCTCTAGATTCTGAACAAGCTGCAGAAACCTGAGTGCAGCTCAGGAGAGAAAAAGAAGGCAAAAACTGTGACCCGCGGGTCAGGATTTTTTCAAAAAAATGAAAAGTATCCAAAGCGTCTCAAACTCGCGTCATATGATGCCCAAGATCCGAAAGGGCATAAAAAGTTTGCGGAACCTGTTTCCCTGCTCTAGATTCTGAACAAGCTGCAGAAAACTGAGTGCAGCTCAGGAGAGAAAAAGAAGGCAAAAACTGTCTGAAGAAGCTGCAGAAATCTGAGTGCAGCTCAGGAGAGAAAAGGAAGGCAAAAACTGTGACCCGCGGGTCAGGATTTTTTCAAAAAAATGAAAAGTATCCAACGCATCTCAAACTCGCGTCATATGATGCCCGAGATCCGAAAGGGCAGAAAAAGTTTGTGAAACCTGATTCCCTGCTCTAGATTCTGAACAAGCTGCCCAAACCTGCGTGCAGCTCAGGAGAGAAAAAGAAGGCAAAAACTCTGACCCGCGGGTCAGGATTTTTTCAAAAAAATGAAAAGTATCCAAAGCATCTCAAACTGGCGTCATATGATGCCCGAGATCCGAAAGGGCAGAAAAATTTTGCGGAACCTGTTTCCCTGCTCTAGATTCTGAACAAGCTGCAGAAACCTGCGTGCAGCTCAGGAGAGAAAAAGAAGGCAAAAACTCTGACCTGAAAAACTCTGGTCAGGATTTTTTCAAAAAAATGAAAAGTATCCAAAGCGTCTCAAACTTGCGTCATATGATGCATGAGATCCGAAAGGGCAGAAAAAGTTTGCGGAACCTGTTTCCCTGCTCTAGATTCTGAACAAGCTGCAGAAACCTGAGTGCAGCTCAGGAGAGAAAAAGAAGGCAAAAACTGTGACCCGCGGGTCAGGATTTTTTCAAAAAAATGAAAAGTATACAAAGCGTCTCAAACTCGCGTCATATGATGCATGAGATCCGAAAGGGCAGAAAAAGTTTGCGGAACCTGTTTCCCTGCTCTAGATTCTGAACAAGCTGCAGAAACCTGCGTGCAGCTCAGGAGAGAAAAATTAGGCAAAAACTGTCTGAAGAAGCTGCAGAAATCTGAGTGCAGCTCAGGAGAGAAAAGGAAGGCAAAAACTGTGACCCGCGGGTCAGGATTTTTTCAAAAAAATGAAAAGTATCCAAAGCATCTCAAACCCGCGTCATATGATGCCCGAGATCCGATAGGGCAGAAAAAGTTTGCGGAACCTGTTTCCCTACTCTAGATTCTGAACAAGCTGCAGAAACCTGAGTGCAGCTCAGGAGAGAAAAAGAATGCAAAAACTCTGACCCGAAAAACTCTGGTCAGGATTTTTTCAAAAAAATGAAAAGTATCCAAAGCGTCTCAAACTCGCGTCATATGATGCCCGAGATCCGAAAAGGCAGAAAAAGTTTGCGGAACCTGTTTCCCTACTCTAGATTCTGAACAAGCTGCAGAAACCTGAGTGCAGCTCAGCAGAGAAAAAGAATGCAAAAACTCTGACCCGAAAAACTCTGGTCAGGATTTTTTCAAAAAAATGAAAAGTATCCAAAGCGTCTCAAACTCGTGTCATATGATGCCCGAGATCAGAAAGGGCAGAAAGAATTTGCGGAACCTGTTTCCCTGCTCTAGATTCTGAACAAGCTGCAGAAACATGAGTGCAGCTCAGGAGAGAAAAAGAAGGCAAAAACTGTCTGAAGAAGCTGCAGAAATCTGAGTGCAGCTCAGGAGAGAAAAGGAAGGCAAAAACTGTGACCCGCGGCTCAGGATTTTTTCAAAATAATGAAAAGTATCCAAAGCATCTGAAACTGGTGTCATATGATGCCCGAGATCCGAAACGGCAGAAAAAGTTTACGGAACCTGTTCCCCTGCTCTAGATTCTGAACAAGCTGCAGAAACCTGAGTGCAGCTCAGGAGAGAAAAAGAAGGCAAAAACTGTGACCCGCGGGTCAGGATTTTTTCAAAAAAATGAAAAGTATCCAAAGCTTCTCAAACTCACGTCATATGATGCCCGAGATCCGAAAGGGTAGAAAAATTTGGCGGAACCTGTTTCCCTGCTCTAGATTCTGAACAAGCTGCAGAAACCTGAGTGCAGCTCAGGAGAGAAAAAGAAGGCAAAAACTGTGACCCGCGGGTCAGGATTTTTTCAAAAAAATGAAAAGTATCCAAAGCATCTGAAACTGGCGTCATATGATGCCCGATATCCGAAACGGCAGAAAAAGTTTACGGAACCTGTTTCCCTGCTCTAGATTCTGAACAAGCTGCAGAAAACTGAGTGCAGCTCAGGAGAGAAAAAGAAGACAAAAACTGTGACCAGCGGGTCAGGATTTTTTCAAAAAAATGAAAAGTATCCAAAGCGTCTCAAACTCGCATCATATCATGCATGAGATCCGAAAGGGCAGAAAAAGTTTGCGAAACCTGTTTCCCTGCTCTAGATTCTGAACAAGCTGCAGAAACCTGAGTGCAGCTCAGGAGAGAAAAAGAAGGCAAAAACTGTGACCCGCGGGTCAGGATTTTTTCAAAAAAATGAAAAGTATCCAAAGCGTCTCAAACTCGCGTCATATGATGCCCAAGATCCGAAAGGGCATAAAAAGTTTGCGGAACCTGTTTCCCTGCTCTAGATTCTGAACAAGCTGCAGAAACCTGCGTGCAGCTCAGGAGAGAAAAAGAAGGCAAAAACTGTCTGAAGAAGCTGCAGAAACCTGAGTGCAGCTCAGGAGAGAAAAAGAAGGCAAAAACTATCTGAAGAGGCTGCAGAAATCTGAGTGCAGCTCACGAGAGAAAAGGAAGGCAAAAACTGTGACCCGCGGGTCAGGATTTTTTCCAAAAAATGAAAAGTATCCAAAGCGTCTCAAACTCGCGTCATATGATGCCCGAGATCCGAAAGGGCAGAAAAAGTTTGCAGAACCTGTTTCCCTGCTCTAGATTCTGAACAAGCTGCAGAAATCTGAGTGCAGCTCAGGAGAGAAAAAGAAGGCAAAAACTCTGACCCGCGGGTCAGGATTTTTACAAAAAAATGAAAAGTATCCAAAGCATCTGAAACTGGCATCATATGATGGCCGCGATTCGAAACGGCTGAAAAAGTTTACGGAACCTGTTTCCCTGCTCTAGATTCTGAACCACCTGCAGAAACCTGAGTGCAGCTCAGGAGAGAAAAAGGAAACAAAAACTGTGACCCACGGGTCAGGATTTTTTCAAAAAAATGAAAAGTATCCAAAGCGTCTGAAAGTCGCGTCATATGATGCCCGAGATCCGAAAGGGCAGAAAAAGTTTGCGGAACCTGTTTCCCTGCTCTAGATTCTGAACAAGCTGCAGAAAACTGAGTGCAGCTCAGGAGAGAAAAAGAAGGCAAAAACTGTCTGAAGAAGCTGCAGAAATCTGAGTGCAGCTCAGGAGAGAAAAGGAAGGCAAAAACTGTGACCCGCGGGTCAGGATTTTTTCAAAAAAATGAAAAGTATCCAAAGCATCTCAAACTCGCGTCATATGATGCCCGAGATCCGAAAGGGCAGAAAAAGTTTGTGAAACCTGATTCCCTGCTCTAGATTCTGAACAAGCTGCAGAAACCTGCGTGCAGCTCAGGAGAGAAAAAGAAGGCAAAAACTCTGACCCGCGGGTCAGGATTTTTTCAAAAAAATGAAAAGTATCCAAAGCATCTCAAACTGGCGTCATATGATGCCCGAGATCCGAAAGGGCAGAAAAATTTTGCGGAACCTGTTTCCCTGCTCTAGATTCTGAACAAGCTGCAGAAACCTGCGTGCAGCTCAGGAGAGAAAAAGAAGGCAAAAACTGTCTGAAGAAGCTGCAGAAATCTGAGTGCAGCTCAGGAGAGAAAAGGAAGGCAAAAACTGTGACCCGCGGGTCAGGATTTTTTCAAAAAAATGAAAAGTATCCAAAGCATCTCAAACCCGCGTCATATGATGCCCGAGATCCGATAGGGCAGAAAAAGTTTGTGAAACCTGTTTCCCTGCTCTAGATTCTGAACAAGCTGCAGAAACCTGAGTGCAGCTCAGGAGAGAAAAAGAAGGCAAAAACTGTGACCCGCGGGTCAGGATTTTTTCAAAAAAATGAAAACTATCCAAAGCATCTGAAACTGGCATCATATGATGCCCGAGATCCGAAACGGCAGAAAAAGTTTACGGAACCTGTTTCCCTGCTCTAGATTCTGAACAAGCTGCAGAAACCTGCGTGCAGCTCAGGAGAGAAAAAGAAGACAAAAACTGTGAACCGCGGGTCAGGATTTTTTCAAAAAAATGAGAAGTATCCAAAGCGTCTCAAACTCGCGTCATATGATGCCCGAGATCCGAAAGGGCAGAAAAAGTTTGCGGAACCTGTTTCCCTACTCTAGATTCTGAACAAGCTGCAGAAACCTGAGTGCAGCTCAGGAGAGAAAAAGAATGCAAAAACTCTGACCCGAAAAACTCTGGTCAGGATTTTTCAAAAAAATGAAAAGTATCCAAAGCGTCTCAAACTCGCGTCATATGATGCCCGAGATCAGAAAGGGCAGAAAGAATTTGCGGAACCTGTTTCCCTGCTCTAGATTCTGAACAAGCTGCAGAAACCTTAGTGCAGCTCAGGAGAGAAAAAGAAGGCAAAAACTGTCTGAAGAAGCTGCAGAAATCTGAGTGCAGCTCAGGAGAGAAAAAGAAGGCAAAAACTATCTGAAGAAGCTGCAGAAATCTGAGTGCAGCTCACGAGAGAAAAGGAAACAAAAACTGTGACCCACGGGTCAGGATTTTTTCAAAAAAATGAAAAGTATCCAAAGCGTCTGAAAGTCGCGTCATATGATGCCCGAGATCCGAAAGGGCAGAAAAAGTTTGCGGAACCTGTTTCCCTGCTCTAGATTCTGAACAAGCTGCAGAAAACTGAGTGCAGCTCAGGAGAGAAAAAGAAGGCAAAAACTGTCTGAAGAAGCTGCAGAAATCTGAGTGCAGCTCAGGAGAGAAAAGGAAGGCAAAAACTGTGACCCGCGGGTCAGGATTTTTTCAAAAAAATGAAAAGTATCCAAAGCATCTCAAACTCGCGTCATATGATGCCCGAGATCCGAAAGGGCAGAAAAAGTTTGTGAAACCTGATTCCCTGCTCTAGATTCTGAACAAGCTGCAGAAACCTGCGTGCAGCTCAGGAGAGAAAAAGAAGGCAAAAACTCTGACCCGCGGGTCAGGATTTTTTCAAAAAAATGAAAAGTATCCAAAGCATCTCAAACTTGCGTCATATGATGCCCGAGATCCGAAAGGGCAGAAAAATTTTGCGGAACCTGTTTCCCTGCTCTAGATTCTGAACAAGCTGCAGAAACCTGAGTGCAGCTCAGGAGAGAAAAAGAAGGCAAAAACTGGGACCCGCGGGTCAGGATTTTTTCAAAAAAATGAAAAGTATACAAAGCGTCTCAAACTCGCGTCATATGATGCATGAGATCCGAAAGGGCAGAAAAAGTTTGCGGAACCTGTTTCCCTGCTCTAGATTCTGAACAAGCTGCAGAAACCTGCGTGCAGCTCAGGAGAGAAAAAGAAGGCAAAAACTGTCTGAAGAAGCTGCAGAAATCTGAGTGCAGCTCAGGAGAGAAAAGGAAGGCAAAAACTGTGACCCGCGGGTCAGGATTTTTTCAAAAAAATGAAAAGTATCCAAAGCATCTCAAACCCGCGTCATATGATGCCCGAGATCCGATAGGGCAGAAAAAGTTTGCGGAACCTGTTTCCCTACTCTAGATTCTGAACAAACTGCAGAAACCTGAGTGCAGCTCAGGAGAGAAAAAGAATGCAAAAACTCTGACCCGAAAAACTCTGGTCAGGATTTTTTCAAAAAAATGAAAAGTATCCAAAGCGTCTCAAACTCGCGTCATATGATGCCCGAGATCCGAAAGGGCAGAAAAAGTTTGCGGAACCTGTTTCCCTACTCTAGATTCTGAACAAGCTGCAGAAACCTGAGTGCAGCTCAGCAGAGAAAAAGAATGCAAAAACTCTGACCCGAAAAACTCTGGTCAGGATTTTTTCAAAAAAATGAAAAGTATCCAAAGCGTCTCAAACTCGCGTCATATGATGCCCGAGATCAGAAAGGGCAGAAAGAATTTGCGGAACCTGTTTCCCTGCTCTAGATTCTGAACAAGCTGCAGAAACATGAGTGCAGCTCAGGAGAGAAAAAGAAGGCAAAAACTGTCTGAAGAAGCTGCAGAAATCTGAGTGCAGCTCAGGAGAGAAAAGGAAGGCAAAAACTGTGACCCGCGGGTCAGGATTTTTTCAAAATAATGAAAAGTATCCAAAGCATCTGAAACTGGTGTCATACGATGCCCGAGATCCGAAACGGCAGAAAAAGTTTACGGAACCTGTTTCCCTGCTCTAGATTCTGAACAAGCTGCAGAAACCTGAGTGCAGCTCAGGACAGAAAAAGAAGACAAAAATTGTGACCCGCGGGTCAGGATTTTTTCAAAAAAATGAAAAGTATCCAAAGCGTCTCAAACTCGCGTCATATGATGCCCGAGATCCGAAAGGGCAGGAAAAGTTTGCGGAACCTGTTTCCCTGCTCTAGATTCTGAACAAGCTGCAGAAACCTGAGTGCAGCTCAGGAGAGAAAAAGAAGGCAAAAACTGTGACCCGCGGGTCAGGATTTTTTCAAAAAAATGAAAAGTATCCAAAGCATCTGAAAGTGGCGTCATATGATGCCCGAGATCCGAAACGGCAGAAAAAGTTTACGGAACCTGTTTCCCTGCTCTTGATTCTGAACAAGCTGCAGAAACCTGCATGCAGCTCAGGAGAGAAAAAGAAGGCAAAAACTGTGACCCGCGGGTCAGGATTTTTTCAAAAAAATGAAAAGTATCCAAAGCGTCTCAAACTCGCGTCATATGATGCCCGAGATCCGAAAGGGCAGAAAAAGTTTGCGGAACCTGTTTGCCTACTCTAGATTCTGAACAAGCTGCAGAAACCTGAGTGCAGCTCAGGAGAGAAAAAGAATGCAAAAACTCTGACCCGAAAAACTCTGGTCATGATTTTTTCAAAAAAATGAAAAGTATCCAAAGCATCTGAAACTGGCGTCATATGATGCCCGAGATCAGAAAGGCAGAAAGAATTTGCGGAACCTGTTTCCCTGCTCTAGATTCTGAACAAGCTGCAGAAACCTGAGTGCAGCTCAGGAGAGAAAAAGAAGGCAAAAACTGTGACCCGCGGGTCAGGATTTTTTCAAAAAAATGAAAAGTATCCAAAGCTTCTCAAACTCACGTCATATGATGCCCGAGATCCGAAAGGGTAGAAAAATTTGGCGGAACCTGTTTCCCTGCTCTAGATTCTGAACAAGATGCAGAAACCTGAGTGCAGCTCAGGAGAGAAAAAGAAGGCAAAAACTGTGACCCGCGGGTCAGGATTTTTTCAAAAAAATGAAAAGTATCCAAAGCGTCTCAAACTCGCGTCATATGATGCCCAAGATCCGAAAGGGCATAAAAAGTTTGCGGAACCTGTTTCCCTGCTCTAGATTCTGAACAAGCTGCAGAAACCTGCGTGCAGCTCAGGAGAGAAAAAGAAGGCAAAAACTGTCTGAAGAAGCTGCAGAAATCTGAGTGCAGCTCACGAGAGAAAAGGAAGGCAAAAACTGTGACCCGCGGGTCAGGATTTTTTCCAAAAAATGAAAAGTATCCAAAGCGTCTCAAACTCGCGTCATATGATGCCCGAGATCCGAAAGGGCAGAAAAAGTTTGCAGAACCTGTTTCCCTGCTTTAGATTCTGAACAAGCTGCAGAAATCTGAGTGCAGCTCAGGAGAGAAAAAGAAGGCAAAAACTCTGACCCGCGGGTCAGGATTTTTACAAAAAAATGAAAAGTATCCAAAGCATCTGAAACTGGCATCATATGATGGCCGCGATTCGAAACGGCTGAAAAAGTTTACGGAACCTGTTTCCCTGCTCTAGATTCTGAACCACCTGCAGAAACCTGAGTGCAGCTCAGGAGAGAAAAAGGAAACAAAAACTGTGACCCACGGGTCAGGATTTTTTCAAAAAAATGAAAAGTATCCAAAGCGTCTGAAAGTCGCGTCATATGATGCCCGAGATCCGAAAGGGCAGAAAAAGTTTGCGGAACCTGTTTCCCTGCTCTAGATTCTGAACAAGCTGCAGAAAACTGAGTGCAGCTCAGGAGAGAAAAAGAAGGCAAAAACTGTCTGAAGAAGCTGCAGAAATCTGAGTGCAGCTCAGGAGAGAAAAGGAAGGCAAAAACTGTGACCCGCGGGTCAGGATTTTTTCAAAAAAATGAAAAGTATCCAAAGCATCTCAAACTCGCGTCATATGATGCCCGAGATCCGAAAGGGCAGAAAAAGTTTGTGAAACCTGATTCCCTGCTCTAGATTCTGAACAAGCTGCAGAAACCTGCGTGCAGCTCAGGAGAGAAAAAGAAGGCAAAAACTCTGACCCGCGGGTCAGGATTTTTTCAAAAAAATGAAAAGTATCCAAAGCATCTCAAACTGGCGTCCTATGATGCCCGAGATCCGAAAGGGCAGAAATATTTTGCGGAACCTGTTTCCCTGCTCTAGATTCTGAACAAGCTGCAGAAAACTGCGTGCAGCTCAGGAGAGAAAAAGAAGGCAAAAACTCTGACCTGAAAAACTCTGGTCAGGATTTTTTCAAAAAAATGAAAAGTATCCAAAGCGTCTCAAACTTGCGTCATATGATGCATGAGATCCGAAAGGGCAGAAAAAGTTTGCGGAACCTGTTTCCCTGCTCTAGATTCTGAACAAGCTGCAGAAACCTGAGTGCAGCTCAGGAGAGAAAAAGAAGGCAAAAACTGTGACCCGCGGGTCAGGATTTTTTCAAAAAAATGAAAAGTATACAAAGCGTCTCAAACTCGCGTCATATGATGCATGAGATCCGAAAGGGCAGAAAAAGTTTGCGGAACCTGTTTCCCTGCTCTAGATTCTGAACAAGCTGCAGAAACCTGCGTGCAGCTCAGGAGAGAAAAAGAAGGCAAAAACTGGGACCCGCGGGTCAGGATTTTTTCAAAAAAATGAAAAGTATACAAAGCGTCTCAAACTCGCGTCATATGATGCATGAGATCCGAAAGGGCAGAAAAAGTTTGCGGAACCTGTTTCCCTGCTCTAGATTCTGAACAAGCTGCAGAAACCTGCGTGCAGCTCAGGAGAGAAAAAGAAGGCAAAAACTCTGACCCGAAAAACTCTGGTCAGGATTTTTTCAAAAAAATGAAAAGTATCCAAAGCGTCTCAAACTCGCGTCATATGATGCCCGAGATCAGAAAGGGCAGAAAGAATTTGCGGAACCTGTTTCCCTGCTCTAGATTCTGAACAAGCTGCAGAAACCTGAGTGCAGCTCAGGAGAGAAAAAGAAGGCAAAAACTGTGACCCGCGGCTCAGGATTTTTTCAAAAAAATGGGAAGTATCCAAAGCGTTTCAAACTCGCGTCATATGATGCCCGAGATCCGAAAGGGCAGAAAAAAATTGCGGAACCTGTTTCCCTGCTCTAGATTCTGAACAAGCTGCAGAAACCTGAGTGCAGCTCAGGAGAGAAAAAGCAGGCAAAAAGTGTGACCCGCGGGTCAGGATTTTTTCAAAAAAATGAAAAGTATCGAAAGCGTCTCAAACTCGTGTCATATGATGCCCGAGATCCGAAAGGGCAGAAAAGGTTTGCGGATCCTGTTTCCCTGCTCTAGATTCTGAACAAGCTACAAGAAACCTGAGTGCACCTCAGGAGAGAAAAAGCAGGAAAAAAGTGTGACCCGCGGGTCAGGATTTTTTCAAAACAATGAAAAGTATCCAAAGCGTCTCAAACTCGCGTCATATGATGCCCGAGATCCGAAAGGGCAGAAAAAGTTTGCGGAACCTGTTTCCCTGCTCTAGATTCTGAACAAGCTGCAGAAACCTGAGTGCAGCTCAGGAGAGAAAAAGAAGGCAAAAACTGTCTGAAGAAGCTGCAGAAATCTGAGTGCAGCTCAGGAGAGAAAAAGAAGGCAAAAACTGTGAACTGCGGGTCAGGATTTTTTCAAAAAAATGAAAAGTATCCAAAGCGTCTCAAACTCGCGTCATATGATGCCCGAGATCCGAAAGGGCAGAAAAAGTTTGCGGAACCTGTTTCCCTGCTCTAGATTCTGAACAAGCTGCAGAAACCTGTGTGCAGCTCAGGAGAGAAAAAGAATGCAAAAACTCTGACCCGAAAAACTCTGGTCAGGATTTTTTCAAAAAAATGAAAAGTATCCAAAGCGTCTCAAACTCGCGTCATATGATGCCCGAGATCCAAAAGGGCAGAAAAAGTTTGCGGAACCTGTTTCCCTGCTCTAGATTCTGAACAAGCTGCAGAAACCTGAGTGCAGCTCAGGAGAGAAAAAGCAGGCAAAAAGTGTGACCAGCGGGTCAGGATTTTTTCAAAAAAATGAAAAGTATCCAAAGCGTCTCAAACTCGAGTCATATGATGCCCGAGATCCGAAAGGGCAGAAGAAGTTTGCGGAACCTGTTTCCCTGCTCTAGATTCTGAACAAGCTACAAGAAACCTGAGTGCTGCTCAGGAGAGAAAAAGCAGGCAAAAAGTGTGACCCGCGGGTCAGGATTTTTTCAAAAAAATGAGAAGTATCGAAAACGTCTCAAACTCGCGTCATATGATGCCCGAGATCCGAAAGGGCAGAAAAAGTTTGCGGAACCTGTTTCCCTGCTCTAGATTCTGAACAAGCTGCAGAAATGTGAGTGCACCTCAGCAGAGAAAAA
The DNA here is from genome assembly GCF_030035675.1 of Rhineura floridana. Lineage (NCBI taxonomy): Eukaryota > Metazoa > Chordata > Lepidosauria > Squamata > Rhineuridae > Rhineura > Rhineura floridana. The sequence goes on along the minus strand of NC_084488.1, from coordinate 21,339,029 downwards.
GCAGGCAAAAAGTGTGACCCGCGGGTCAGGATTTTTTCAAAAAAATGAAAAGTATCGAAAGCGTCTCAAACTCGTGTCATATGATGCCCGAGATTCGAAAGGGCAGAAAAGGTTTGCGGATCCTGTTTCCCTGCTCTAGATTCTGAACAAGCTACAAGAAACCTGAGTGCACCTCAGGAGAGAAAAAGCAGGCAAAAAGTGTGACCCGCGGGTCAGGATTTTTTCAAAAAAATGAAAAGTATCCAAAGCGTCTCAAACTCGCGTCATATGGTGCCCGAGATCCGAAAGGGCAGAAAAAGTTTGCGGAACCTGTTTCCCTGCTCTAGATTCTGAACAAGCTGCAGAAACCTGAGTGCAGCTCAGGAGAGAAAAAGCAGGCAAAAAGTGTGACCCGCGGGTCAGGATTTTTTCAAAAAAATGAAAAGTATCGAAAGCGTCTCAAACTCGTGTCATATGATGCCCGAGATCCGAAAGGGCAGAAAAGGTTTGCAGATCCTGTTTCCCTGCTCTAGATTCTGAACAAGCTACAAGAAACCTGAGTGCACCTCAGGAGAGAAAAAGCAGGAAAAAAGTGTGACCCGCGGGTCAGGATTTTTTCAAAACAATGAAAAGTATCCAAAGCGTCTCAAACTCGCGTCATATGATGCCCGAGATCCGAAAGGGCAGAAAAAGTTTGCGGAACCTGTTTCCCTGCTCTAGATTCTGAACAAGCTGCAGAAACCTGAGTGCAGCTCAGGAGAGAAAAAGAAGGCAAAAACTGTCTGAAGAAGCTGCAGAAATCTGAGTGCAGCTCAGGAGAGAAAAGGAAGGCGAAAACTGTGACCCGCGGGTCAGGATTTTTTCAAAAAAATGAAAAGTATCCAAAGCGTCTCAAACTCGCGTCATATGATGCATGAGATCCGAAAGGGCAGAAAAAGTTTGCGGAACCTGTTTCCCTGCTCTAGATTCTGAACAAGCTGCAGAAACCTGAGTGCAGCTCAGGAGAGAAAAAGAAGGCAAAAACTCTGACCCGAAAAACTCTGGTCAGGATTTCTTCAAAAAAATGAAAAGTATCCAAAGCGTCTCAAACTCGCGTCATATGATGCCCGAGATCAGAAAGGGCAGAAAGAATTTGCGGAACCTGTTTCCCTGCTCTAGATTCTGAACAAGCTGCAGAAACCTGAGTGCAGCTCAGGAGAGACAAAGAAGGCAAAAACTGTGACCCGCGGGTCAGGATTTTTTCAAAAAAATGAAAAGTATCCAAAGCATCTCAAACTCGCATCATATGACGCATGAGATCCGAAAGGGCAGAAAAAGTTTGCGGAACCTGTTTCCCTGCTCTAGATTCTGAACAAGCTGCAGAAACCTGCGTGCAGCTCAGGAGAGAAAAAGAAGGCAAAAACTGTCTGAAGAAGCTGCAGAAATCTGAGTGCAGCTCAGGAGAGAAAAGGAAGGCAAAAACTGTGACCCGCGGGTCAGGATTTTTTCAAAAAAATGAAAAGTATCCAAAGCATCTCAAACCCGCGTCATATGATGCCCGAGATCCGATAGGGCAGAAAGAATTTGCGGAACCTGTTTCCCTGCTCTAGATTCTGAACAAGCTGCAGAAACCTGAGTGCAGCTCAGGAGAGACAAAGAAGGCAAAAACTGTGACCCGCGGGTCAGGATTTTTTCAAAAAAATGAAAAGTTTCCAAAGCATCTGAAACTGGCGTCATATGATGCCCGAGATCCGAAACGGCAGAAAAAGTTTACGGAACCTGTTTCCCTGCTCTAGATTCTGAACAAGCTGCAGAAACCTGAGTGCAGCTCAGGAGAGAAAAAGAAGGCAAAAACTGTGAACTGGGGGTCAGGATTTTTTCAAAAAAATGAAAAGTATCCAAAGCGTCTCAAACTCGCGTCATATGATGCCCGAGATCCGAAAGGGCAGAAAAAGTTTGCGGAACCTGTTTCCCTGCTCTAGATTCTGAACAAGCTGCAGAAACCTGTGTGCAGCTCAGGAGAGAAAAAGAATGCAAAAACTCTGACCCGAAAAACTCTGGTCAGGATTTTTTCAAAAAAATGAAAAGTATCCAAAGCGTCTCAAACTCGCGTCATATGATGCCCGAGATCAGAAAGGGCAGAAAGAATTTGCGGAACCTGTTTCCCTGCTCTAGATTCTGAACAAGCTGCAGAAACCTGAGTGCAGCTCAGGAGAGAAAAAGAAGGCAAAAACTGTGACCCGCGGCTCAGGATTTTTTCAAAAAAATGGGAAGTATCCAAAGCGTTTCAAACTCGCGTCATATGATGCCCGAGATCCGAAAGGGCAGAAAAAAATTGCGGAACCTGTTTCCCTGCTCTAGATTCTGAACAAGCTGCAGAAACCTGAGTGCAGCTCAGGAGAGAAAAAGCAGGCAAAAAGTGTGACCCGCGGGTCAGGATTTTTTCAAAAAAATGAAAAGTATCGAAAGCGTCTCAAACTCGTGTCATATGATGCCCGAGATCCGAAAGGGCAGAAAAGGTTTGCGGATCCTGTTTCCCTGCTCTAGATTCTGAACAAGCTACAAGAAACCTGAGTGCACCTCAGGAGAGAAAAAGCAGGCAAAAAGTGTGACCCGCGGGTCAGGATTTTTTCAAAAAAATGAAAAGTATCCAAAGCGTCTCAAACTCGCGTCATATGGTGCCCGAGATCCGAAAGGGCAGAAAAAGTTTGCGGAACCTGTTTCCCTGCTCTAGATTCTGAACAAGCTGCAGAAACCTGAGTGCAGCTCAGGAGAGAAAAAGCAGGCAAAAAGTGTGACCCGCGGGTCAGGATTTTTTCAAAAAAATGAAAAGTATCGAAAGCGTCTCAAACTCGTGTCATATGATGCCCGAGATCCGAAAGGGCAGAAAAGGTTTGCAGATCCTGTTTCCCTGCTCTAGATTCTGAACAAGCTACAAGAAACCTGAGTGCACCTCAGGAGAGAAAAAGCAGGAAAAAAGTGTGACCCGCGGGTCAGGATTTTTTCAAAACAATGAAAAGTATCCAAAGCGTCTCAAACTCGCGTCATATGATGCCCGAGATCCGAAAGGGCAGAAAAAGTTTGCGGAACCTGTTTCCCTGCTCTAGATTCTGAACAAGCTGCAGAAACCTGAGTGCAGCTCAGGAGAGAAAAAGAAGGCAAAAACTGTCTGAAGAAGCTGCAGAAATCTGAGTGCAGCTCAGGAGAGAAAAGGAAGGCGAAAACTGTGACCCGCGGGTCAGGATTTTTTCAAAAAAATGAAAAGTATCCAAAGCGTCTCAAACGCGCGTCATATGATGCATGAGATCCGAAAGGGCAGAAAAAGTTTGCGGAACCTGTTTCCCTGCTCTAGATTCTGAACAAGCTGCAGAAACCTGAGTGCAGCTCAGGAGAGAAAAAGAAGGCGAAAACTGTGACCCGCGGGTCAGGATTTTTTCAAAAAAATGAAAAGTATACAAAGCGTCTCAAACTCGCGTCATATGATGCATGAGATCCGAAAGGGCAGAAAAAGTTTGCGGAACCTGTTTCCCTGCTCTAGATTCTGAACAAGCTGCAGAAACCTGCGTGCAGCTCAGGAGAGAAAAAGAAGGCAAAAACTGGGACCCGCGGGTCAGGATTTTTTCAAAAAAATGAAAAGTATACAAAGCGTCTCAAACTCGCGTCATATGATGCATGAGATCCGAAAGGGCAGAAAAAGTTTGCGGAACCTGTTTCCCTGCTCTAGATTCTGAACAAGCTGCAGAAACCTGCGTGCAGCTCAGGAGAGAAAAAGAAGGCAAAAACTGGGACCCGCGGGTCAGGATTTTTTCAAAAAAATGAAAAGTATACAAAGCGTCTCAAACTCGCGTCATATGATGCATGAGATCCGAAAGGGCAGAAAAAGTTTGCGGAACCTGTTTCCCTGCTCTAGATTCTGAACAAGCTGCAGAAACCTGCGTGCAGCTCAGGAGAGAAAAAGAAGGCAAAAACTGTCTGAAGAAGCTGCAGAAATCTGAGTGCAGCTCAGGAGAGAAAAGGAAGGCGAAAACTGTGACCCGCGGGTCAGGATTTTTTCAAAAAAATGAAAAGTATCCAAAGCGTCTCAAACGCGCGTCATATGATGCATGAGATCCGAAAGGGCAGAAAAAGTTTGCGGAACCTGTTTCCCTGCTCTAGATTCTGAACAAGCTGCAGAAACCTGAGTGCAGCTCAGGAGAGAAAAAGAAGGCGAAAACTGTGACCCGCGGGTCAGGATTTTTTCAAAAAAATGAAAAGTATACAAAGCGTCTCAAACTCGCGTCATATGATGCATGAGATCCGAAAGGGCAGAAAAAGTTTGCGGAACCTGTTTCCCTGCTCTAGATTCTGAACAAGCTGCAGAAACCTGCGTGCAGCTCAGGAGAGAAAAAGAAGGCAAAAACTGGGACCCGCGGGTCAGGATTTTTTCAAAAAAATGAAAAGTATACAAAGCGTCTCAAACTCGCGTCATATGATGCATGAGATCCGAAAGGGCAGAAAAAGTTTGCGGAACCTGTTTCCCTGCTCTAGATTCTGAACAAGCTGCAGAAACCTGCGTGCAGCTCAGGAGAGAAAAAGAAGGCAAAAACTGGGACCCGCGGGTCAGGATTTTTTCAAAAAAATGAAAAGTATACAAAGCGTCTCAAACTCGCGTCATATGATGCATGAGATCCGAAAGGGCAGAAAAAGTTTGCGGAACCTGTTTCCCTGCTCTAGATTCTGAACAAGCTGCAGAAACCTGCGTGCAGCTCAGGAGAGAAAAAGAAGGCAAAAACTGTCTGAAGAAGCTGCAGAAATCTGAGTGCAGCTCAGGAGAGAAAAGGAAGGCAAAAACTGTGACCCGCGGGTCAGGATTTTTTCAAAAAAATGAAAAGTATCCAAAGCATCTCAAACCCGCGTCATATGATGCCCGAGATCCGATAGGGCAGAAAAAGTTTGCAGAACCTGTTTCCCTGCTCTAGATTCTGTACAAGCTGCAGAAACCTGAGTGCAGCTCAGGAGAGAAAAAGAAGGCAAAAACTCTGACCCGAAAAACTCTGGTCAGGATTTTTTCAAAAAAATGAAAAGTATCCAAAGCGTCTCAAACTCGCGTCATATGATGCCCGAGATCAGAAAGGGCAGAAAGAATTTGCGGAACCTGTTTCCCTGCTCTAGATTCTGAACAAGCTGCAGAAACCTGAGTGCAGCTCAGGAGAGACAAAGAAGGCAAAAACTGTGACCCGCGGGTCAGGATTTTTTCAAAAAAATGAAAAGTATCCAAAGCATCTCAAACTCGCATCATATGACGCATGAGATCCGAAAGGGCAGAAAAAGTTTGCGGAACCTGTTTCCCTGCTCTAGATTCTGAACAAGCTGCAGAAACCTGAGTGCAGCTCAGGAGAGAAAAAGAAGGCAAAAACTGTGACCCGCGGCTCAGGATTTTTTCAAAAAAATGGGAAGTATCCAAAGCGTTTCAAACTCGCGTCATATGATGCCCGAGATCCGAAAGGGCAGAAAAAAATTGCGGAACCTGTTTCCCTGCTCTAGATTCTGAACAAGCTGCAGAAACCTGAGTGCAGCTCAGGAGAGAAAAAGAAGGCAAAAACTGTCTGAAGAAGCTGCAGAAATCTGAGTGCAGCTCAGGAGAGAAAAAGAAGGCAAAAACTCAGACCCGAAAAACTCTGGTCAGGATTTTTTCAAAAAAATGAAAAGTATCCAAAGCGTCTCAAACTCGCGTCATATGGTGCCCGAGATCCGAAAGGGCAGAAAAAGTTTGCAGAACCTGTTTCCCTGCTCTAGATTCTGAACAAGCTGCAGAAACCTGAGTGCAGCTCAGGAGAGAAAAAGCAGGCAAAAACTGTGACCCGCGGGTCAGGATTTTTTCAAAAAAATGAAAAGTATCCAAAGCGTCTCAAACTCGTGTCATATGATGCCCGAGATCCGAAAGGGCAGAAAAGGTTTGCAGATCCTGTTTCCCTGCTCTAGATTCTGAACAAGCTACAAGAAACCTGAGTGCACCTCAGGAGAGAAAAAGCAGGAAAAAAGTGTGACCCGCGGGTCAGGATTTTTTCAAAACAATGAAAAGTATCCAAAGCGTCTCAAACTCGCGTCATATGATGCCCGAGATCCGAAAGGGCAGAAAAAGTTTGCGGAACCTGTTTCCCTGCTCTAGATTCTGAACAAGCTGCAGAAACCTGAGTGCAGCTCAGGAGAGAAAAAGAAGGCAAAAACTGTCTGAAGAAGCTGCAGAAATCTGAGTGCAGCTCAGGAGAGAAAAGGAAGGCGAGAACTGTCTGAAGAAGCTGCAGAAACCTGAGTGCACCTCAGGAGAGAAAAAGCAGGAAAAAAGTGTGACCCGCGGGTCAGGATTTTTTCAAAACAATGAAAAGTATCCAAAGCGTCTCAAACTCGCGTCATATGATGCCCGAGATCCGAAAGGGCAGAAAAAGTTTGCGGAACCTGTTTCCCTGCTCTAGATTCTGAACAAGCTGCAGAAACCTGAGTGCAGCTCAGGAGAGAAAAAGAAGGCGAAAACTGTGACCCGCGGGTCAGGATTTTTTCAAAAAAATGAAAAGTATACAAAGCGTCTCAAACTCGCGTCATATGATGCATGAGATCCGAAAGGGCAGAAAAAGTTTGCGGAACCTGTTTCCCTGCTCTAGATTCTGAACAAGCTGCAGAAACCTGCGTGCAGCTCAGGAGAGAAAAAGAAGGCAAAAACTGGGACCCGCGGGTCAGGATTTTTTCAAAAAAATGAAAAGTATACAAAGCGTCTCAAACTCGCGTCATATGATGCATGAGATCCGAAAGGGCAGAAAAAGTTTGCGGAACCTGTTTCCCTGCTCTAGATTCTGAACAAGCTGCAGAAACCTGCGTGCAGCTCAGGAGAGAAAAAGAAGGCAAAAACTGGGACCCGCGGGTCAGGATTTTTTCAAAAAAATGAAAAGTATACAAAGCGTCTCAAACTCGCGTCATATGATGCATGAGATCCGAAAGGGCAGAAAAAGTTTGCGGAACCTGTTTCCCTGCTCTAGATTCTGAACAAGCTGCAGAAACCTGCGTGCAGCTCAGGAGAGAAAAAGAAGGCAAAAACTGTCTGAAGAAGCTGCAGAAATCTGAGTGCAGCTCAGGAGAGAAAAGGAAGGCAAAAACTGTGACCCGCGGGTCAGGATTTTTTCAAAAAAATGAAAAGTATCCAAAGCATCTCAAACCCGCGTCATATGATGCCCGAGATCCGATAGGGCAGAAAAAGTTTGCAGAACCTGTTTCCCTGCTCTAGATTCTGAACAAGCTGCAGAAACCTGAGTGCAGCTCAGGAGAGATAAAGAAGGCAAAAACTCTGACCCCAAAAACTCTGGTCAGGATTTTTTCAAAAAAATGAAAAGTATCCAAAGCGTCTCAAACTCGCGTCATATGATGCCCGAGATCAGAAAGGGCAGAAAGAATTTGCGGAACCTGTTTCCCTGCTCTAGATTCTGAACAAGCTGCAGAAACCTGAGTGCAGCTCAGGAGAGACAAAGAAGGCAAAAACTGTGACCCGCGGGTCAGGATTTTTTCAAAAAAATGAAAAGTATCCAAAGCATCTCAAACTCGCATCATATGATGCCCGAGATCCGAAAGGGCAGAAAAAGTTTGCGGAACCTGTTTCCCTGCTCTAGATTCTGAACAAGCTGCAGAAACCTGTGTGCAGCTCAGGAGAGAAAAAGAATGCAAAAACTCTGACCCGAAAAACTCTGGTCAGGATTTTTTTCAAAAAAATGAAAAGTATCCAAAGCGTCTCAAACTCGCGTCATATGATGCCCGAGATCCAAAAGGGCAGAAAAAGTTTGCGGAACCTGTTTCCCTGCTCTAGATTCTGAACAAGCTGCAGAAACCTGAGTGCAGCTCAGGAGAGACAAAGAAGGCAAAAACTCTGACCCGCGGGTCAGGATTTTTACAAAAAAATGAAAAGTATCCAAAGCATCTGAAACTGGCATCATATGATGGCCGCGATTCGAAACGGCTGAAAAAGTTTACGGAACCTGTTTCCCTGCTCTAGATTCTGAACCACCTGCAGAAACCTGAGTGCAGCTCAGGAGAGAAAAAGGAAACAAAAACTGTGACCCACGGGTCAGGATTTTTTCAAAAAAATGAAAAGTATCCAAAGCGTCTGAAAGTCGCGTCATATGATGCCCGAGATCCGAAAGGGCAGAAAGTTTGCGGAACCTGTTTCCCTGCTCTAGATTCTGAACAAGCTGCAGAAAACTGAGTGCAGCTCAGGAGAGAAAAAGAAGGCAAAAACTGTCTGAAGAAGCTGCAGAAATCTGAGTGCAGCTCAGGAGAGAAAAGGAAGGCAAAAACTGTGACCCGCGGGTCAGGATTTTTTCAAAAAAATGAAAAGTATCCAAAGCATCTCAAACTCGCGTCATATGATGCCCGAGATCCGAAAGGGCAGAAAAAGTTTGTGAAACCTGATTCCCTGCTCTAGATTATGAACAAGCTGCAGAAAGCTGCGTGCAGCTCAGGAGAGAAAAAGAAGGCAAAAACTCTGACCTGAAAAACTCTGGTCAGGATTTTTTCAAAAAAATGAAAAGTATCCAAAGCGTCTCAAACTTGCGTCATATGATGCATGAGATCCGAAAGGGCAGAAAAAGTTTGCGGAACCTGTTTCCCTGCTCTAGATTCTGAACAAGCTGCAGAAACCTGAGTGCAGCTCAGGAGAGAAAAAGAAGGCAAAAACTGTGACCCGCGGGTCAGGATTTTTTCAAAAAAATGAAAAGTATACAAAGCGTCTCAAACTCGCGTCATATGATGCATGAGATCCGAAAGGGCAGAAAAAGTTTGCGGAACCTGTTTCCCTGCTCTAGATTCTGAACAAGCTGCAGAAACCTGCGTGCAGCTCAGGAGAGAAAAAGAAGGCAAAAACTGGGACCCGCGGGTCAGGATTTTTTCAAAAAAATGAAAAGTATACAAAGCGTCTCAAACTCGCGTCATATGATGCATGAGATCCGAAAGGGCAGAAAAAGTTTGCGGAACCTGTTTCCCTGCTCTAGATTCTGAACAAGCTGCAGAAACCTGCGTGCAGCTCAGGAGAGAAAAAGAAGGCAAAAACTCTGACCCGAAAAACTCTGGTCAGGATTTTTTCAAAAAAATGAAAAGTATCCAAAGCGTCTCAAACTCGCGTCATATGATGCCCGAGATCAGAAAGGGCAGAAAGAATTTGCGGAACCTGTTTCCCTGCTCTAGATTCTGAACAAGCTGCAGAAACCTGAGTGCAGCTCAGGAGAGAAAAAGAAGGCAAAAACTGTGACCCGCGGCTCAGGATTTTTTCAAAAAAATGGGAAGTATCCAAAGCGCTTCAAACTCGCGTCATATGATGCCCGAGATCCGAAAGGGCAGAAAAAGATTGCGGAACCTGTTTCCCTGCTCTAGATTCTGAACAAGCTGCAGAAATGTGAGTGCACCTCAGCAGAGAAAAAGCAGGCAAAAAGTGTGACCCGCGGGTCAGGATTTTTTCAAAAAAATGAAAAGTATCGAAAGCGTCTCAAACTCGTGTCATATGATGCCCGAGATCCGAAAGGGCAGAAAAGGTTTGCGGATCCTGTTTCCCTGCTCTAGATTCTGAACAAGCTACAAGAAACCTGAGTGCACCTCAGGAGAGAAAAAGCAGGCAAAAAGTGTGACCCGCGGGTCAGGATTTTTTCAAAAAAATGAAAAGTATCCAAAGCGTCTCAAACTCGCGTCATATGGTGCCCGAGATCCGAAAGGGCAGAAAAAGTTTGCGGAACCTGTTTCCCTGCTCTAGATTCTGAACAAGCTGCAGAAACCTGAGTGCAGCTCAGGAGAGAAAAAGCAGGCAAAAAGTGTGACCCGCGGGTCAGGATTTTTTTAAAAAAATGAAAAGTATCGAAAGCGTCTCAAACTCGTGTCATATGATGCCCGAGATCCGAAAGGGCAGAAAAGGTTTGCAGATCCTGTTTCCCTGCTCTAGATTCTGAACAAGCTACAAGAAACCTGAGTGCACCTCAGGAGAGAAAAAGCAGGAAAAAAGTGTGACCCGCGGGTCAGGATTTTTTCAAAACAATGAAAAGTATCCAAAGCATCTCAAACTCGCGTCATATGATGCCCGAGATCCGAAAGGGCAGAAAAAGTTTGCGGAACCTGTTTCCCTGCTCTAGATTCTGAACAAGCTGCAGAAACCTGAGTGCAGCTCAGGAGAGAAAAAGAAGGCAAAAACTGTCTGAAGAAGCTGCAGAAATCTGAGTGCAGCTCAGGAGAGAAAAGGAAGGCGAAAACTGTGACCCGCGGGTCAGGATTTTTTCAAAAAAATGAAAAGTATCCAAAGCGTCTCAAACGCGCGTCATATGATGCATGAGATCCGAAAGGGCAGAAAAAGTTTGCGGAACCTGTTTCCCTGCTCTAGATTCTGAACAAGCTGCAGAAACCTGAGTGCAGCTCAGGAGAGAAAAAGAAGGCGAAAACTGTGACCCGCGGGTCAGGATTTTTTCAAAAAAATGAAAAGTATACAAAGCGTCTCAAACTCGCGTCATATGATGCATGAGATCCGAAAGGGCAGAAAAAGTTTGCGGAACCTGTTTCCCTGCTCTAGATTCTGAACAAGCTGCAGAAACCTGCGTGCAGCTCAGGAGAGAAAAAGAAGGCAAAAACTGGGACCCGCGGGTCAGGATTTTTTCAAAAAAATGAAAAGTATACAAAGCGTCTCAAACTCGCGTCATATGATGCATGAGATCCGAAAGGGCAGAAAAAGTTTGCGGAACCTGTTTCCCTGCTCTAGATTCTGAACAAGCTGCAGAAACCTGCGTGCAGCTCAGGAGAGAAAAAGAAGGCAAAAACTGGGACCCGCGGGTCAGGATTTTTTCAAAAAAATGAAAAGTATACAAAGCGTCTCAAACTCGCGTCATATGATGCATGAGATCCGAAAGGGCAGAAAAAGTTTGCGGAACCTGTTTCCCTGCTCTAGATTCTGAACAAGCTGCAGAAACCTGCGTGCAGCTCAGGAGAGAAAAAGAAGGCAAAAACTGTCTGAAGAAGCTGCAGAAATCTGAGTGCAGCTCAGGAGAGAAAAGGAAGGCAAAAACTGTGACCCGCGGGTCAGGATTTTTTCAAAAAAATGAAAAGTATCCAAAGCATCTCAAACCCACGTCATATGATGCCCGAGATCCGATAGGGCAGAAAAAGTTTGCAGAACCTGTTTCCCTGCTCTAGATTCTGAACAAGCTGCAGAAACCTGAGTGCAGCTCAGGAGAGAAAAAGAAGGCAAAAACTCTGACCCGAAAAACTCTGGTCAGGATTTTTTCAAAAAAATGAAAAGTATCCAAAGCGTCTCAAACTCGCGTCATATGATGCCCGAGATCAGAAAGGGCAGAAAGAATTTGCGGAACCTGTTTCCCTGCTCTAGATTCTGAACAAGCTGCAGAAACCTGAGTGCAGCTCAGGAGAGACAAAGAAGGCAAAAACTGTGACCCGCGGGTCAGGATTTTTTCAAAAAAATGAAAAGTATCCAAAGCATCTCAAACTCGCATCATATGACGCATGAGATCCGAAAGGGCAGAAAAAGTTTGCGGAACCTGTTTCCCTGCTCTAGATTCTGAACAAGCTGCAGAAACCTGAGTGCAGCTCAGGAGAGAAAAAGAAGGCAAAAACTGTGAACTGCGGGTCAGGATTTTTTCAAAAAAATGAAAAGTATCCAAAGCGTCACAAACTCGCGTCATATGATGCCCGAGATCCGAAAGGGCAGAAAAAGTTTGCGGAACCTGTTTCCCTGCTCTAGATTCTGAACAAGCTGCAGAAACCTGTGTGCAGCTCAGGAGAGAAAAAGAATGCAAAAACTCTGACCCGAAAAACTCTGGTCAGGATTTTTTCAAAAAAATGAAAAGTATCCAAAGCGTCTCAAACTCGCGTCATATGATGCCCGAGATCCAAAAGGGCAGAAAAAGTTTGCGGAACCTGTTTCCCTGCTCTAGATTCTGAACAAGCTGCAGAAACCTGAGTGCAGCTCAGGAGAGACAAAGAAGGCAAAAACTCTGACCCGCGGGTCAGGATTTTTACAAAAAAATGAAAAGTATCCAAAGCATCTGAAACTGGCATCATATGATGGCCGCGATTCGAAACGGCTGAAAAAGTTTACGGAACCTGTTTCCCTGCTCTAGATTCTGAACCACCTGCAGAAACCTGAGTGCAGCTCAGGAGAGAAAAAGGAAACAAAAACTGTGACCCACGGGTCAGGATTTTTTCAAAAAAATGAGAAGTATCCAAAGCGTCTGAAAGTCGCGTCATATGATGCCCGAGATCCGAAAGGGCAGAAAAAGTTTGCGGAACCTGTTTCCCTGCTCTAGATTCTGAACAAGCTGCAGAAAACTGAGTGCAGCTCAGGAGAGAAAAAGAAGGCAAAAACTGTCTGAAGAAGCTGCAGAAATCTGAGTGCAGCTCAGGAGAGAAAAGGAAGGCAAAAACTGTGACCCGCGGGTCAGGATTTTTCAAAAAAATGAAAAGTATCCAAAGCATCTCAAACTCGCGTCATATGATGCCCGAGATCCGAAAGGGCAGAAAAAGTTTGTGAAACCTGATTCCCTGCTCTAGATTCTGAACAAGCTGCAGAAACCTGCGTGCAGCTCAGGAGAGAAAAAGAAGGCAAAAACTCTGACCCGCGGGTCAGGATTTTTTCAAAAAAATGAAAAGTATCCAAAGCATCTCAAACTGGCGTCATATGATGCCCGAGATCTGAAAGGGCAGAAAAATTTTGCGGAACCTGTTTCCCTGCTCTAGATTCTGAACAAGCTGCAGAAAACTGCGTGCAGCTCAGGAGAGAAAAAGAAGGCAAAAACTCTGACCTGAAAAACTCTGGTCAGGATTTTTTCAAAAAAATGAAAAGTATCCAAAGCGTCTCAAACTTGCGTCATATGATGCATGAGATCCGAAAGGGCAGAAAAAGTTTGCGGAACCTGTTTCCCTGCTCTAGATTCTGAACAAGCTGCAGAAACCTGAGTGCAGCTCAGGAGAGAAAAAGAAGGCAAAAACTGTGACCCGCGGGTCAGGATTTTTTCAAAAAAATGAGAAGTATACAAAGCGTCTCAAACTCGCGTCATATGATGCATGAGATCCGAAAGGGCAGAAAAAGTTTGCGGAACCTGTTTCCCTGCTCTAGATTCTGAACAAGCTGCAGAAACCTGCGTGCAGCTCAGGAGAGAAAAAGAAGGCAAAAACTGGGACCCGCGGGTCAGGATTTTTTCAAAAAAATGAAAAGTATACAAAGCGTCTCAAACTCGCGTCATATGATGCATGAGATCCGAAAGGGCAGAAAAAGTTTGCGGAACCTGTTTCCCTGCTCTAGATTCTGAACAAGCTGCAGAAAGCTGCGTGCAGCTCAGGAGAGAAAAAGAAGGCAAAAACTCTGACCCGAAAAACTCTGGTCAGGATTTTTTCAAAAAAATGAAAAGTATCCAAAGCGTCTCAAACTCGCGTCATATGATGCCCGAGATCAGAAAGGGCAGAAAGAATTTGCGGAACCTGTTTCCCTGCTCTAGATTCTGAACAAGCTGCAGAAACCTGAGTGCAGCTCAGGAGAGAAAAAGAAGGCAAAAACTGTGACCCGCGGCTCAGGATTTTTTCAAAAAAATGGGAAGTATCCAAAGCGTCTCAAACTCGCGTCATATGATGCCCGAGATCCGAAAGGGCAGAAAAAGTTTGCGGAACCTGTTTCCCTGCTCTAGATTCTGAACAAGCTGCAGAAACCTGAGTGCAGCTCAGGAGAGAAAAAGCAGGCAAAAAGTGTGACCCGCGGGTCAGGATTTTTTCAAAAAAATGAAAAGTATCGAAAGCGTCTCAAACTCGTGTCATATGATGCCCGAGATCCGAAAGGGCAGAAAAGGTTTGCGGATCCTGTTTCCCTGCTCTAGATTCTGAACAAGCTACAAGAAACCTGAGTGCACCTCAGGAGAGAAAAAGCAGGCAAAAAGTGTGACCCGCGGGTCAGGATTTTTTCAAAACAATGAAAAGTATCCAAAGCGTCTCAAACTCGCGTCATATGATGCCCGAGATCCGAAAGGGCAGAAAAAGTTTGCGGAACCTGTTTCCCTGCTCTAGATTCTGAACAAGCTGCAGAAACCTGAGTGCAGCTCAGGAGAGAAAAAGAAGGCAAAAACTGTCTGAAGAAGCTGCAGAAATCTGAGTGCAGCTCAGGAGAGAAAAGGAAGGCGAAAACTGTGACCCGCGGGTCAGGATTTTTTCAAAAAAATGAAAAGTATCCAAAGCGTCTCAAACGCGCGTCATATGATGCATGAGATCCGAAAGGGCAGAAAAAGTTTGCGGAACCTGTTTCCCTGCTCTAGATTCTGAACAAGCTGCAGAAACCTGAGTGCAGCTCAGGAGAGAAAAAGAAGGCGAAAACTGTGACCCGCGGGTCAGGATTTTTTCAAAAAAATGAAAAGTATCCAAAGCGTCTCAAACTCGCGTCATATGATGCATGAGATCCGAAAGGGCAGAAAAAGTTTGCGGAACCTGTTTCCCTGCTCTAGATTCTGAACAAGCTGCAGAAACCTGCGTGCAGCTCAGGAGAGAAAAAGAAGGCAAAAACTGGGACCCGCGGGTCAGGATTTTTTCAAAAAAATGAAAAGTATACAAAGCGTCTCAAACTCGCGTCATATGATGCATGAGATCCGAAAGGGCAGAAAAAGTTTGCGGAACCTGTTTCCCTGCTCTAGATTCTGAACAAGCTGCAGAAACCTGCGTGCAGCTCAGGAGAGAAAAAGAAGGCAAAAACTGGGACCCGCGGGTCAGGATTTTTTCAAAAAAATGAAAAGTATACAAAGCGTCTCAAACTCGCGTCATATGATGCATGAGATCCGAAAGGGCAGAAAAAGTTTGCGGAACCTGTTTCCCTGCTCTAGATTCTGAACAAGCTGCAGAAACCTGCGTGCAGCTCAGGAGAGAAAAAGAAGGCAAAAACTGTCTGAAGAAGCTGCAGAAATCTGAGTGCAGCTCAGGAGAGAAAAGGAAGGCAAAAACTGTGACCCGCGGGTCAGGATTTTTTCAAAAAAATGAAAAGTATCCAAAGCATCTCAAACCCGCGTCATATGATGCCCGAGATCCGATAGGGCAGAAAAAGTTTGCAGAACCTGTTTCCCTGCTCTAGATTCTGAACAAGCTGCAGAAACCTGAGTGCAGCTCAGGAGAGAAAAAGAAGGCAAAAACTCTGACCCGAAAAACTCTGGTCAGGATTTTTTCAAAAAAATGAAAAGTATCCAAAGCGTCTCAAACTCGCGTCATATGATGCCCGAGATCAGAAAGGGCAGAAAGAATTTGCGGAACCTGTTTCCCTGCTCTAGATTCTGAACAAGCTGCAGAAACCTGAGTGCAGCTCAGGAGAGACAAAGAAGGCCAAAACTGTGACCCGCGGGTCAGGATTTTTTCAAAAAAATGAAAAGTATCCAAAGCATCTCAAACTCGCATCATATGACGCATGAGATCCGAAAGGGCAGAAAAAGTTTGCGGAACATGTTTCCCTGCTCTAGATTCTGAACAAGCTGCAGAAACCTGCGTGCAGCTCAGGAGAGAAAAAGAAGGCAAAAACTGTCTGAAGATGCTGCAGAAATCTGAGTGCAGCTCAGGAGAGAAAAGGAAGGCAAAAACTGTGACCCGCGGGTCAGGATTTTTTCAAAAAAATGAAAAGTATCCAAAGCATCTCAAACCCGCGTCATATGATGCCCGAGATCCGATAGGGCAGAAAAAGTTTGCAGAACCTGTTTCCCTGCTCTAGATTCTGAACAAGCTGCAGAAACCTGAGTGCAGCTCAGGAGAGAAAAAGAAGGCAAAAACTCTGACCCGAAAAACTCTGGTCAGGATTTTTTCAAAAAAATGAAAAGTATCCAAAGCGTCTCAAACTCGCGTCATATGATGCCCGAGATCCAAAAGGGCAGAAAAAGTTTGCGGAACCTGTTTCCCTGCTCTAGATTCTGAACAAGCTGCAGAAACCTGAGTGCAGCTCAGGAGAGAAAAAGCAGGCAAAAAGTGTGACCAGCGGGTCAGGATTTTTTCAACAAAATGAAAAGTATCCAAAGCGTCTCAAACTCGCGTCATATGGTGCCCGAGATCCGAAAGGGCAGAAAAAGTTTGCAGAACCTGTTTCCCTGCTCTAGATTCTGAACAAGCTGCAGAAACCTGAGTGCAGCTCAGGAGAAAAAAAGCAGGCAAAAAGTGTGACCCGCGGGTCAGGATTTTTTCAAAAAAATGAAAAGTATCCAAAGCGTCTCAAACTCGAGTCATATGATGCCCGAGATCCGAAAGGGCAGAAAAAGTTTGCGGAACCTGTTTCCCTGCTCTAGATTCTGAACAAGCTACAAGAAACCTGAGTGCTGCTCAGGAGAGAAAAAGCAGGCAAAAAGTGTGACCCGCGGGTCAGGATTTTTTCAAAAAAATGAGAAGTATCGAAAACGTCTCAAACTCGCATCATATGATGCCCGAGATCCGAAAGGGCAGAAAAAGTTTGCGGAACCTGTTTCCCTGCTCTAGATTCTGAACAAGCTGCAGAAATGTGAGTGCACCTCAGCAGAGAAAAAGCAGGCAAAAAGTGTGACCCGCGGGTCAGGATTTTTTCAAAAAAATGAAAAGTATCGAAAGCGTCTCAAACTCGTGTCATATGATGCCCGAGATCCGAAAGGGCAGAAAAGGTTTGCGGATCCTGTTTCCCTGCTCTAGATTCTGAACAAGCTACAAGAAACCTGAGTGCACCTCAGGAGAGAAAAAGCAGGCAAAAAGTGTGACCCGCGGGTCAGGATTTTTTCAAAAAAATGAAAAGTATCCAAAGCATCTCAAACTCGCGTCATATGGTGCCCGAGATCCGAAAGGGCAGAAAAAGTTTGCGGAACCTGTTTCCCTGCTCTAGATTCTGAACAAGCTGCAGAAACCTGAGTGCAGCTCAGGAGAGAAAAAGCAGGCAAAAAGTGTGACCCGCGGGTCAGGATTTTTTCAAAAAAATGAAAAGTATCGAAAGCGTCTCAAACTCGTGTCATATGATGCCCGAGATCCGAAAGGGCAGAAAAGGTTTGCAGATCCTGTTTCCCTGCTCTAGATTCTGAACAAGCTACAAGAAACCTGAGTGCACCTCAGGAGAGAAAAAGCAGGAAAAAAGTGTGACCCGCGGGTCAGGATTTTTTCAAAACAATGAAAAGTATCCAAAGCGTCTCAAACTCGCGTCATATGATGCCCGAGATCCGAAAGGGCAGAAAAAGTTTGCGGAACCTGTTTCCCTGCTCTAGATTCTGAACAAGCTGCAGAAACCTGAGTGCAGCTCAGGAGAGAAAAAGAAGGCAAAAACTGTCTGAAGAAGCTGCAGAAATCTGAGTGCAGCTCAGGAGAGAAAAGGAAGGCGAAAACTGTGACCCGCGGGTCAGGATTTTTTCAAAAAAATGAAAAGTATCCAAAGCGTCTCAAACGCGCGTCATATGATGCATGAGATCCGAAAGGGCAGAAAAAGTTTGCGGAACCTGTTTCCCTGCTCTAGATTCTGAACAAGCTGCAGAAACCTGAGTGCAGCTCAGGAGAGAAAAAGAAGGCGAAAACTGTGACCCGCGGGTCAGGATTTTTTCAAAAAAATGAAAAGTATACAAAGCGTCTCAAACTCGCGTCATATGATGCATGAGATCCGAAAGGGCAGAAAAAGTTTGCGGAACCTGTTTCCCTGCTCTAGATTCTGAACAAGCTGCAGAAACCTGCGTGCAGCTCAGGAGAGAAAAAGAAGGCAAAAACTGGGACCCGCGGGTCAGGATTTTTTCAAAAAAATGAAAAGTATACAAAGCGTCTCAAACTCGCGTCATATGATGCATGAGATCCGAAAGGGCAGAAAAAGTTTGCGGAACCTGTTTCCCTGCTCTAGATTCTGAACAAGCTGCAGAAACCTGCGTGCAGCTCAGGAGAGAAAAAGAAGGCAAAAACTGGGACCCGCGGGTCAGGATTTTTTCAAAAAAATGAAAAGTATACAAAGCGTCTCAAACTCGCGTCATATGATGCATGAGATCCGAAAGGGCAGAAAAAGTTTGCGGAACCTGTTTCCCTGCTCTAGATTCTGAACAAGCTGCAGAAACCTGCGTGCAGCTCAGGAGAGAAAAAGAAGGCAAAAACTGTCTGAAGAAGCTGCAGAAATCTGAGTGCAGCTCAGGAGAGAAAAGGAAGGCAAAAACTGTGACCCGCGGGTCAGGATTTTTTCAAAAAAATGAAAAGTATCCAAAGCATCTCAAACCCGCGTCATATGATGCCCGAGATCCGATAGGGCAGAAAAAGTTTGCAGAACCTGTTTCCCTGCTCTAGATTCTGAACAAGCTGCAGAAACCTGAGTGCAGCTCAGGAGAGAAAAAGAAGGCAAAAACTCTGACCCGAAAAACTCTGGTCAGGATTTTTTCAAAAAAATGAAAAGTATCCAAAGCGTCTCAAACTCGCGTCATATGATGCCCGAGATCAGAAAGGGCAGAAAGAATTTGCGGAACCTGTTTCCCTGCTCTAGATTCTGAACAAGCTGCAGAAACCTGAGTGCAGCTCAGGAGAGACAAAGAAGGCAAAAACTGTGACCCGCGGGTCAGGATTTTTTCAAAAAAATGAAAAGTATCCAAAGCATCTCAAACTCGCATCATATGACGCATGAGATCCGAAAGGGCAGAAAAAGTTTGCAGAACCTGTTTCCCTGCTCTAGATTCTGAACAAGCTGCAGAAACCTGCGTGCAGCTCAGGAGAGAAAAAGAAGGCAAAAACTGTCTGAAGATGCTGCAGAAATCTGAGTGCAGCTCAGGAGAGAAAAGGAAGGCAAAAACTGTGACCCGCGGGTCAGGATTTTTTCAAAAAAATGAAAAGTATCCAAAGCATCTCAAACCCGCGTCATATGATGCCCGAGATCCGATAGGGCAGAAAAAGTTTGCAGAACCTGTTTCCCTGCTCTAGATTCTGAACAAGCTGCAGAAACCTGAGTGCAGCTCAGGAGAGAAAAAGAAGGCAAAAACTCTGACCCGAAAAACTCTGGTCAGGATTTTTTCAAAAAAATGAAAAGTATCCAAAGCGTCTCAAACTCGCGTCATATGATGCCCGAGATCAGAAAGGGCAGAAAGAATTTGCGGAACCTGTTTCCCTGCTCTAGATTCTGAACAAGCTGCAGAAACCTGAGTGCAGCTCAGGAGAGACAAAGAAGGCAAAAACTGTGACCCGCGGGTCAGGATTTTTTCAAAAAAATGAAAAGTTTCCAAAGCATCTGAAACTGGCGTCATATGATGCCCGAGATCCGAAACGGCAGAAAAAGTTTACGGAACCTGTTTCCCTGCTCTAGATTCTGAACAAGCTGCAGAAACCTGAGTGCAGCTCAGGAGAGAAAAAGAAGGCAAAAACTGTGAACTGCGGGTCAGGATTTTTTCAAAAAAATGAAAAGTATCCAAAGCGTCTCAAACTCGCGTCATATGATGCCCGAGATCCGAAAGGGCAGAAAAAGTTTGCGGAACCTGTTTCCCTGCTCTAGATTCTGAACAAGCTGCAGAAACCTGTGTGCAGCTCAGGAGAGAAAAAGAATGCAAAAACTCTGACCCGAAAAACTCTGGTCAGGATTTTTTCAAAAAAATGAAAAGTATCCAAAGCGTCTCAAACTCGCGTCATATGATGCCCGAGATCAGAAAGGGCAGAAAGAATTTGCGGAACCTGTTTCCCTGCTCTAGATTCTGAACAAGCTGCAGAAACCTGAGTGCAGCTCAGGAGAGAAAAAGAAGGCAAAAACTGTGACCCGCGGCTCAGGATTTTTTCAAAAAAATGGGAAGTATCCAAAGCGTTTCAAACTCGCGTCATATGATGCCCGAGATCCGAAAGGGCAGAAAAAAATTGCGGAACCTGTTTCCCTGCTCTAGATTCTGAACAAGCTGCAGAAACCTGAGTGCAGCTCAGGAGAGAAAAAGCAGGCAAAAAGTGTGACCCGCGGGTCAGGATTTTTTCAAAAAAATGAAAAGTATCGAAAGCGTCTCAAACTCGTGTCATATGATGCCCGAGATCCGAAAGGGCAGAAAAGGTTTGCGGATCCTGTTTCCCTGCTCTAGATTCTGAAAAACTACAAGAAACCTGAGTGCAGCTCAGGAGAGAAAAAGAAGGCAAAAACTGTCTGAAGAAGCTGCAGAAATCTGAGTGCAGCTCAGGAGAGAAAAGGAAGGCGAAAACTGTGACCCGCGGGTCAGGATTTTTTCAAAAAAATGAAAAGTATCCAAAGCGTCTCAAACGCGCGTCATATGATGCATGAGATCCGAAAGGGAAGAAAAAGTTTGCGGAACCTGTTTCCCTGCTCTAGATTCTGAACAAGCTGCAGAAACCTGAGTGCAGCTCAGGAGAGAAAAAGAAGGCGAAAACTGTGACCCGCGGGTCAGGATTTTTTCAAAAAAATGAAAAGTATACAAAGCGTCTCAAACTCGCGTCATATGATGCATGAGATCCGAAAGGGCAGAAAAAGTTTGCGGAACCTGTTTCCCTGCTCTAGATTCTGAACAAGCTGCAGAAACCTGCGTGCAGCTCAGGAGAGAAAAAGAAGGCAAAAACTGGGACCCGCGGGTCAGGATTTTTTCAAAAAAATGAAAAGTATACAAAGCGTCTCAAACTCGCGTCATATGATGCATGAGATCCGAAAGGGCAGAAAAAGTTTGCGGAACCTGTTTCCCTGCTCTAGATTCTGAACAAGCTGCAGAAACCTGCGTGCAGCTCAGGAGAGAAAAAGAAGGCAAAAACTGGGACCCGCGGGTCAGGATTTTTTCAAAAAAATGAAAAGTATACAAAGCGTCTCAAACTCGCGTCATATGATGCATGAGATCCGAAAGGGCAGAAAAAGTTTGCGGAACCTGTTTCCCTGCTCTAGATTCTGAACAAGCTGCAGAAACCTGCGTGCAGCTCAGGAGAGAAAAAGAAGGCAAAAACTGTCTGAAGAAGCTGCAGAAATCTGAGTGCAGCTCAGGAGAGAAAAGGAAGGCAAAAACTGTGACCCGCGGGTCAGGATTTTTTCAAAAAAATGAAAAGTATCCAAAGCATCTCAAACCCGCGTCATATGATGCCCGAGATCCGATAGGGCAGAAAAAGTTTGCAGAACCTGTTTCCCTGCTCTAGATTCTGAACAAGCTGCAGAAACCTGAGTGCAGCTCAGGAGAGAAAAAGAAGGCAAAAACTCTGACCCGAAAAACTCTGGTCAGGATTTTTTCAAAAAAATGAAAAGTGTCCAAAGCGTCTCAAACTCGCGTCATATGATGCCCGAGATCAGAAAGGGCAGAAAGAATTTGCGGAACCTGTTTCCCTGCTCTAGATTCTGAACAAGCTGCAGAAACCTGAGTGCAGCTCAGGAGAGACAAAGAAGGCAAAAACTGTGACCCGCGGGTCAGGATTTTTTCAAAAAAATGAAAAGTATCCAAAGCATCTCAAACTCGCATCATATGACGCATGAGATCCGAAAGGGCAGAAAAAGTTTGCGGAACCTGTTTCCCTGCTCTAGATTCTGAACAAGCTGCAGAAACCTGAGTGCAGCTCAGGAGAGAAAAAGAAGGCAAAAACTGTGAACTGCGGGTCAGGATTTTTTCAAAAAAATGAAAAGTATCCAAAGCGTCTCAAACTCGCGTCATATGATGCCCGAGATCCGAAAGGGCAGAAAAAGTTTGTGGAACCTGTTTCCCTGCTCTAGATTCTGAACAAGCTGCAGAAACCTGTGTGCAGCTCAGGAGAGAAAAAGAATGCAAAAACTCTGACCCGAAAAACTCTGGTCAGGATTTTTTCAAAAAAATGAAAAGTATCCAAAGCGTCTCAAACTCGCGTCATATGATGCCCGAGATCCAAAAGGGCAGAAAAAGTTTGCGGAACCTGTTTCCCTGCTCTAGATTCTGAACAAGCTGCAGAAACCTGAGTGCAGCTCAGGAGAGAAAAAGCAGGCAAAAAGTGTGACCAGCGGGTCAGGATTTTTTCAACAAAATGAAAAGTATCCAAAGCGTCTCAAACTCGCGTCATATGGTGCCCGAGATCCGAAAGGGCAGAAAAAGTTTGCAGAACTGTTTCCCTGCTCTAGATTCTGAACAAGCTGCAGAAACCTGAGTGCAGCTCAGGAGAAAAAAAGCAGGCAAAAAGTGTGACCCGCGGGTCAGGATTTTTTCAAAAAAATGAAAAGTATCCAAAGCGTCTCAAACTCGAGTCATATGATGCCCGAGATCCGAAAGGGCAGAAAAAGTTTGCGGAACCTGTTTCCCTGCTCTAGATTCTGAACAAGCTACAAGAAACCTGAGTGCTGCTCAGGAGAGAAAAAGCAGGCAAAAAGTGTGACCCGCGGGTCAGGATTTTTTCAAAAAAATGAGAAGTATCGAAAACGTCTCAAACTCGCGTCATATGATGCCCGAGATCCGAAAGGGCAGAAAAAGTTTGCGGAACCTGTTTTCCTGCTCTAGATTCTGAACAAGCTGCAGAAATGTGAGTGCACCTCAGCAGAGAAAAAGCAGGCAAAAAGTGTGACCCGCGGGTCAGGATTTTTTCAAAAAAATGAAAAGTATCGAAAGCATCTCAAACTCGTGTCATATGATGCCCGAGATCCGAAAGGGCAGAAAAGGTTTGCGGATCCTGTTTCCCTGCTCTAGATTCTGAACAAGCTACAAGAAACCTGAGTGCACCTCAGGAGAGAAAAAGCAGGCAAAAATGTGACCCGCGGGTCAGGATTTTTTCAAAAAAATGAAAAGTATCCAAAGCGTCTCAAACTCGCGTCATATGGTGCCCGAGATCCGAAAGGGCAGAAAAAGTTTGCGGAACCTGTTTCCCTGCTCTAGATTCTGAACAAGCTGCAGAAACCTGAGTGCAGCTCAGGAGAGAAAAAGCAGGCAAAAAGTGTGACCCGCGGGTCAGGATTTTTTCAACAAAATGAAAAGTATCCAAAGCGTCTCAAACTCGCGTCATATGGTGCCCGAGATCCGAAAGGGCAGAAAAAGTTTGCAGAACTGTTTCCCTGCTCTAGATTCTGAACAAGCTGCAGAAACCTGAGTGCAGCTCAGGAGAAAAAAAGCAGGCAAAAAGTGTGACCCGCGGGTCAGGATTTTTTCAAAAAAATGAAAAGTATCCAAAGCGTCTCAAACTCGAGTCATATGATGCCCGAGATCCGAAAGGGCAGAAAAAGTTTGCGGAACCTGTTTCCCTGCTCTAGATTCTGAACAAGCTACAAGAAACCTGAGTGCTGCTCAGGAGAGAAAAAGCAGGCAAAAAGTGTGACCCGCGGGTCAGGATTTTTTCAAAAAAATGAGAAGTATCGAAAACGTCTCAAACTCGCGTCATATGATGCCCGAGATCCGAAAGGGCAGAAAAAGTTTGCGGAACCTGTTTCCCTGCTCTAGATTCTGAACAAGCTGCAGAAATGTGAGTGCACCTCAGCAGAGAAAAAGCAGGCAAAAAGTGTGACCCGCGGGTCAGGATTTTTTCAAAAAAATGAAAAGTATCGAAAGCGTCTCAAACTCGTGTCATATGATGCCCGAGATCCGAAAGGGCAGAAAAGGTTTGCAGATCCTGTTTCCCTGCTCTAGATTCTGAACAAGCTACAAGAAACCTGAGTGCACCTCAGGAGAGAAAAAGCAGGCAAAAATGTGACCCGCGGGTCAGGATTTTTTCAAAAAAATGAAAAGTATCCAAAGCGTCTCAAACTCGCGTCATATGGTGCCCGAGATCCGAAAGGGCAGAAAAAGTTTGCGGAACCTGTTTCCCTGCTCTAGATTCTGAACAAGCTGCAGAAACCTGAGTGCAGCTCAGGAGAGAAAAAGCAGGCAAAAAGTGTGACCCGCGGGTCAGGATTTTTTCAAAAAAATGAAAAGTATCGAAAGCGTCTCAAACTCGTGTCATATGATGCCCGAGATCCGAAAGGGCAGAAAAGGTTTGCAGATCCTGTTTCCCTGCTCTAGATTCTGAACAAGCTACAAGAAACCTGAGTGCACCTCAGGAGAGAAAAAGCAGGAAAAAAGTGTGACCCGCGGGTCAGGATTTTTTCAAAACAATGAAAAGTATCCAAAGCGTCTCAAACTCGCGTCATATGATGCCCGAGATCCGAAAGGGCAGAAAAAGTTTGCGGAACCTGTTTCCCTGCTCTAGATTCTGAACAAGCTGCAGAAACCTGAGTGCAGCTCAGGAGAGAAAAAGAAGGCAAAAACTGTCTGAAGAAGCTGCAGAAATCTGAGTGCAGCTCAGGAGAGAAAAGGAAGGCGAAAACTGTGACCCGCGGGTCAGGATTTTTTCAAAAAAATGAAAAGTATCCAAAGCGTCTCAAACGCGCGTCATATGATGCATGAGATCCGAAAGGGCAGAAAAAGTTTGCGGAACCTGTTTCCCTGCTCTAGATTCTGAACAAGCTGCAGAAACCTGAGTGCAGCTCAGGAGAGAAAAAGAAGGCGAAAACTGTGACCCGCGGGTCAGGATTTTTTCAAAAAAATGAAAAGTATACAAAGCGTCTCAAACTCGCGTCATATGATGCATGAGATCCGAAAGGGCAGAAAAAGTTTGCGGAACCTGTTTCCCTGCTCTAGATTCTGAACAAGCTGCAGAAACCTGCGTGCAGCTCAGGAGAGAAAAAGAAGGCAAAAACTGGGACCCGCGGGTCAGGATTTTTTCAAAAAAATGAAAAGTATACAAAGCGTCTCAAACTCGCGTCATATGATGCATGAGATCCGAAAGGGCAGAAAAAGTTTGCGGAACCTGTTTCCCTGCTCTAGATTCTGAACAAGCTGCAGAAACCTGCGTGCAGCTCAGGAGAGAAAAAGAAGGCAAAAACTGGGACCCGCGGGTCAGGATTTTTTCAAAAAAATGAAAAGTATACAAAGCGTCTCAAACTCGCGTCATATGATGCATGAGATCCGAAAGGGCAGAAAAAGTTTGCGGAACCTGTTTCCCTGCTCTAGATTCTGAACAAGCTGCAGAAACCTGCGTGCAGCTCAGGAGAGAAAAAGAAGGCAAAAACTGTCTGAAGAAGCTGCAGAAATCTGAGTGCAGCTCAGGAGAGAAAAGGAAGGCAAAAACTGTGACCCGCGGGTCAGGATTTTTTCAAAAAAATGAAAAGTATCCAAAGCATCTCAAACCCGCGTCATATGATGCCCGAGATCCGATAGGGCAGAAAAAGTTTGCAGAACCTGTTTCCCTGCTCTAGATTCTGAACAAGCTGCAGAAACCTGAGTGCAGCTCAGGAAAGAAAAAGAAGGCAAAAACTCTGACCCGAAAAACTCTGGTCAGGATTTTTTCAAAAAAATGAAAAGTATCCAAAGCGTCTCAAACTCGCGTCATATGATGCCCGAGATCAGAAAGGGCAGAAAGAATTTGCGGAACCTGTTTCCCTGCTCTAGATTCTGAACAAGCTGCAGAAACCTGAGTGCAGCTCAGGAGAGACAAAGAAGGCAAAAACTGTGACCCGCGGGTCAGGATTTTTTCAAAAAAATGAAAAGTTTCCAAAGCATCTGAAACTGGCGTCATATGATGCCCGAGATCCGAAACGGCAGAAAAAGTTTACGGAACCTGTTTCCCTGCTCTAGATTCTGAACAAGCTGCAGAAACCTGAGTGCAGCTCAGGAGAGAAAAAGAAGGCAAAAACTGTGAACTGCGGGTCAGGATTTTTTCAAAAAAATGAAAAGTATCCAAAGCGTCTCAAACTCGCGTCATATGATGCCCGAGATCCGAAAGGGCAGAAAAAGTTTGCGGAACCTGTTTCCCTGCTCTAGATTCTGAACAAGCTGCAGAAACCTGTGTGCAGCTCAGGAGAGAAAAAGAATGCAAAAACTCTGACCCGAAAAACTCTGGTCAGGATTTTTTCAAAAAAATGAAAAGTATCCAAAGCGTCTCAAACTCGCGTCATATGATGCCCGAGATCAGAAAGGGCAGAAAGAATTTGCGGAACCTGTTTCCCTGCTCTAGATTCTGAACAAGCTGCAGAAACCTGAGTGCAGCTCAGGAGAGAAAAAGAAGGCAAAAACTGTGACCCGCGGCTCAGGATTTTTTCAAAAAAATGGGAAGTATCCAAAGCGTTTCAAACTCGCGTCATATGATGCCCGAGATCCGAAAGGGCAGAAAAAAATTGCGGAACCTGTTTCCCTGCTCTAGATTCTGAACAAGCTGCAGAAACCTGAGTGCAGCTCAGGAGAGAAATAGCAGGCAAAAAGTGTGACCCGCGGGTCAGGATTTTTTCAAAAAAATGAAAAGTATCGAAAGCGTCTCAAACTCGTGTCATATGATGCCCGAGATCCGAAAGGGCAGAAAAGGTTTGCGGATCCTGTTTCCCTGCTCTAGATTCTGAACAAGCTACAAGAAACCTGAGTGCACCTCAGGAGAGAAAAAGCAGGCAAAAAGTGTGACCCGCGGGTCAGGATTTTTTCAAAAAAATGAAAAGTATCCAAAGCGTCTCAAACTCGCGTCATATGGTGCCCGAGATCCGAAAGGGCAGAAAAAGTTTGCGGAACCTGTTTCCCTGCTCTAGATTCAGAACAAGCTGCAGAAACCTGAGTGCAGCTCAGGAGAGAAAAAGCAGGCAAAAAGTGTGACCCGCGGGTCAGGATTTTTTCAAAAAAATGAAAAGTATCGAAAGCGTCTCAAACTCGTGTCATATGATGCCCGAGATCCGAAAGGGCAGAAAAGGTTTGCAGATCCTGTTTCCCTGCTCTAGATTCTGAACAAGCTACAAGAAACCTGAGTGCACCTCAGGAGAGAAAAAGCAGGAAAAAAGTGTGACCCGCGGGTCAGGATTTTTTCAAAACAATGAAAAGTATCCAAAGCGTCTCAAACTCGCGTCATATGATGCCCGAGATCCGAAAGGGCAGAAAAAGTTTGCGGAACCTGTTTCCCTGCTCTAGATTCTGAACAAGCTGCAGAAACCTGAGTGCAGCTCAGGAGAGAAAAAGAAGGCAAAAACTGTCTGAAGAAGCTGCAGAAATCTGAGTGCAGCTCAGGAGAGAAAAGGAAGGCGAAAACTGTGACCCGCGGGTCAGGATTTTTTCAAAAAAATGAAAAGTATCCAAAGCGTCTCAAACGCGCGTCATATGATGCATGAGATCCGAAAGGGCAGAAAAAGTTTGCGGAACCTGTTTCCCTGCTCTAGATTCTGAACAAGCTGCAGAAACCTGAGTGCAGCTCAGGAGAGAAAAAGAAGGCGAAAACTGTGACCCGCGGGTCAGGATTTTTTCAAAAAAATGAAAAGTATACAAAGCGTCTCAAACTCGCGTCATATGATGCATGAGATCCGAAAGGGCAGAAAAAGTTTGCGGAACCTGTTTCCCTGCTCTAGATTCTGAACA
The DNA here is from genome assembly GCF_030035675.1 of Rhineura floridana. NCBI lineage: Eukaryota > Metazoa > Chordata > Lepidosauria > Squamata > Rhineuridae > Rhineura > Rhineura floridana. Next base: position 21,311,823 of record NC_084488.1, on the reverse strand, counting down.
AGCTGCAGAAACCTGCGTGCAGCTCAGGAGAGAAAAAGAAGGCAAAAACTGGGACCCGCGGGTCAGGATTTTTTCAAAAAAATGAAAAGTATACAAAGCGTCTCAAACTCGCGTCATATGATGCATGAGATCCGAAAGGGCAGAAAAAGTTTGCGGAACCTGTTTCCCTGCTCTAGATTCTGAACAAGCTGCAGAAACCTGCGTGCAGCTCAGGAGAGAAAAAGAAGGCAAAAACTGGGACCCGCGGGTCAGGATTTTTTCAAAAAAATGAAAAGTATACAAAGCGTCTCAAACTCGCGTCATATGATGCATGAGATCCGAAAGGGCAGAAAAAGTTTGCGGAACCTGTTTCCCTGCTCTAGATTCTGAACAAGCTGCAGAAACCTGCGTGCAGCTCAGGAGAGAAAAAGAAGGCAAAAACTGTCTGAAGAAGCTGCAGAAATCTGAGTGCAGCTCAGGAGAGAAAAGGAAGGCAAAAACTGTGACCCGCGGGTCAGGATTTTTTCAAAAAAATGAAAAGTATCCAAAGCATCTCAAACCCGCGTCATATGATGCCCGAGATCCGATAGGGCAGAAAAAGTTTGCAGAACCTGTTTCCCTGCTCTAGATTCTGAACAAGCTGCAGAAACCTGAGTGCAGCTCAGGAAAGAAAAAGAAGGCAAAAACTCTGACCCGAAAAACTCTGGTCAGGATTTTTTCAAAAAAATGAAAAGTATCCAAAGCGTCTCAAACTCGCGTCATATGATGCCCGAGATCAGAAAGGGCAGAAAGAATTTGCGGAACCTGTTTCCCTGCTCTAGATTCTGAACAAGCTGCAGAAACCTGAGTGCAGCTCAGGAGAGAAAAAGAAGGCAAAACCTGTGAACTGCGGGTCAGGATTTTTTCAAAAAAATGAAAAGTATCCAAAGCGTCTCAAACTCGCGTCATATGATGCCCGAGATCCGAAAGGGCAGAAAAAGTTTGCGGAACCTGTTTCCCTGCTCTAGATTCTGAACAAGCTGCAGAAACCTGTGTGCAGCTCAGGAGAGAAAAAGAATGCAAAAACTCTGACCCGAAAAACTCTGGTCAGGATTTTTTCAAAAAAATGAAAAGTATCCAAAGCGTCTCAAACTCGCGTCATATGATGCCCGAGATCAGAAAGGGCAGAAAGAATTTGCGGAACCTGTTTCCCTGCTCTAGATTCTGAACAAGCTGCAGAAACCTGAGTGCAGCTCAGGAGAGAAAAAGAAGGCAAAAACTGTGACCCGCGGCTCAGGATTTTTTCAAAAAAATGGGAAGTATCCAAAGCGTTTCAAACTCGCGTCATATGATGCCCGAGATCCGAAAGGGCAGAAAAAAATTGCGGAACCTGTTTCCCTGCTCTAGATTCTGAACAAGCTGCAGAAACCTGAGTGCAGCTCAGGAGAGAAATAGCAGGCAAAAAGTGTGACCCGCGGGTCAGGATTTTTTCAAAAAAATGAAAAGTATCGAAAGCGTCTCAAACTCGTGTCATATGATGCCCGAGATCCGAAAGGGCAGAAAAGGTTTGCGGATCCTGTTTCCCTGCTCTAGATTCTGAACAAGCTACAAGAAACCTGAGTGCACCTCAGGAGAGAAAAAGCAGGCAAAAAGTGTGACCCGCGGGTCAGGATTTTTTCAAAAAAATGAAAAGTATCCAAAGCGTCTCAAACTCGCGTCATATGGTGCCCGAGATCCGAAAGGGCAGAAAAAGTTTGCGGAACCTGTTTCCCTGCTCTAGATTCAGAACAAGCTGCAGAAACCTGAGTGCAGCTCAGGAGAGAAAAAGCAGGCAAAAAGTGTGACCCGCGGGTCAGGATTTTTTCAAAAAAATGAAAAGTATCGAAAGCGTCTCAAACTCGTGTCATATGATGCCCGAGATCCGAAAGGGCAGAAAAGGTTTGCAGATCCTGTTTCCCTGCTCTAGATTCTGAACAAGCTACAAGAAACCTGAGTGCACCTCAGGAGAGAAAAAGCAGGAAAAAACTATGACCCGAAAAACTCTGGTCAGGATTTTTTCAAAAAAATGAAAAGTGTCCAAAGCGTCTCAAACTCGCGTCATATGATGCCCGAGATCAGAAAGGGCAGAAAGAATTTGCGGAACCTGTTTCCCTGCTCTAGATTCTGAACAAGCTGCAGAAACCTGAGTGCAGCTCAGGAGAGACAAAGAAGGCAAAAACTGTGACCCGCGGGTCAGGATTTTTTCAAGAAAATGAAAAGTATCCAAAGCATCTCAAACTCGCATCATATGACGCATGAGATCCGAAAGGGCAGAAAAAGTTTGCGGAACCTGTTTCCCTGCTCTAGATTCTGAACAAGCTGCAGAAACCTGCGTGCAGCTCAGGAGAGAAAAAGAAGGCAAAAACTGTCTGAAGAAGCTGCAGAAATCTGAGTGCAGCTCAGGAGAGAAAAGGAAGGCAAAAACTGTGACCCGCAGGTCAGGATTTTTTCAAAAAAATGAAAAGTATCCAAAGCATCTCAAACCCGCGTCATATGATGCCCGAGATCCGATAGGGCAGAAAAAGTTTGCAGAACCTGTTTCCCTGCTCTAGATTCTGAACAAGCTGCAGAAACCTGAGTGCAGCTCAGGAGAGAAAAAGAAGGCAAAAACTCTGACCTGAAAAACTCTGGTCAGGATTTTTTCAAAAAAATGAAAAGTATCCAAAGCGTCTCAAACTCGCGTCATATGATGCCCGAGATCAGAAAGGGCAGAAAGAATTTGCGGAACCTGTTTCCCTGCTCTAGATTCTGAACAAGCTGCAGAAACCTGAGTGCAGCTCAGGAGAGAAAAAGAAGGCAAAAACTCTGACCCGCGGGTCAGTCTTTTTTCAAAAAAATGAAAAGTATCCAAAGCGTCTCAAACGCGCGTCATATGATGCCCGAGATCCGAAAGGGCAGAAAAAGTTTGCGGAACCTGTTTCCCTGCTCTAGATTCTTAACAAGCTGCAGAAACCTGAGTGCAGCTCAGGAGAGAAAAAGAATGCAAAAACTCTGACCCGAAAAAGTCTGGTCAGGATTTTTTCAAAAAAATGAAAAGTATCCAAAGCGTCTCAAACTCGCGTCATATGATGCCCGAGATCAGAAAGGGCAGAAAGAATTTGCGGAACCTGTTTCCCTGCTCTAGATTCTGAACAAGCTGCAGAAACCTGAGTGCAGCTCAGGAGAGAAAAAGAAGGCAAAAACTGTGACCCGCGGGTCTGGATTTTTTCAAAAAAATGAAAAGTATCCAAAGCGTCTCAAACGCGCGTCATATGATGCCCGAGATCCGAAAGGGCAGAAAAAGTTTGCAGAACCTGTTTCCCTGCTCTAGATTCTGAACAAGCTGCAGAAACCTGAGTGCAGCTCAGGAGAGAAAAAGAATGCAAAAACTCTGACCCGAAAAACTCTGGTCAGGATTTTTTCAAAAAAATGAAAAGTATCCAAAGCGTCTCAAACTCGTGTCATATGATGCCCGAGATCAGAAAGCGCAGAAAGAATTTGCGGAACCTGTTTCCCTGCTCTAGATTCTGAACAAGCTGCAGAAACCTGAGTGCAGCTCAGGAGAGAAAAAGAAGGCAAAAACTGTGACCCGCGGGTCAGAATTTTTTCAAAAAAATGAAAAGTATCCAAAGCGTCTCAAACGCGCGTCATATGATGCCGGAGATCCGAAAGGGCAGAAAAAGTTTGCAGAACCTGTTTCCCTGCTCTAGATTCTGAACAAGCTGCAGAAACCTGAGTGCAGCTCAGGAGAGAAAAAGAAGGCAAAAACTCTGACCCGAAAAACTCTGGTCAGGATTTTTTCAAAAAAATGAAAAGTATCCAAAGCGTCTCAAACTCGCGTCATATGATGCCCGAGATCAGAAAGGGCAGAAAGAATTTGCGGAACCTGTTTCCCTGCTCTAGATTCTGAACAAGCTACAGAAACCTGAGTGCAGCTCAGGAGAGACAAAGAAGGCAAAACTGTGACCCGCGGGTCAGGATTTTTTCAAAAAAATGAAAAGTATCCAAAGCATCTCAACCTCGCATCATATGACGCATGAGATCCGAAAGGGCAGAAAAAGTTTGCAGAACCTGTTTCCCTGCTCTAGATTCTGAACAAGCTGCAGAAACCTGAGTGTAGCTCAGGAGAGAAAAAGAAGGCAAAAACTGTGACCCGCGGGTCAGGATTTTTTCAAAAAAATGAAAAGTATCCAAAGCGTCTCAAACTCGCGTCATATGATGCCCGAGATCCGAAAGGGCAGAAAAAGTTTGCGGAACCTGTTTCCCTGCTCTAGATTCTGAACAAGCTGCAGAAACCTGAGTGCAGCTCAGGAGAGAAAAAGAAGGCAAAAACTGTGACCCGCGGGTCTGGATTTTTTCAAAAAAATGAAAAGTATCCAAAGCGTCTCAAACTCGCGTCATATGATGCCCGAGATCCGAAAGGGCAGAAAAGATTGCGGAACCTGTTTCCCTGCTCTAGATTCTTAACAAGCTGCAGAAACCTGAGTGCAGCTCAGGAGAGAAATAGCAGGCAAAAAGTGTGACCCGCGGGTCAGGATTTTTTCAAAAAAATGAAAAGTATCGAAAGCGTCTCAAACTCGTGTCATATGATGCCCGAGATCCGAAAGGGCAGAAAAGGTTTGCGGATCCTGTTTCCCTGCTCTAGATTCTGAACAAGCTACAAGAAACCTGAGTGCACCTCAGGAGAGAAAAAGCAGGCAAAAAGTGTGACCCGCGGGTCAGGATTTTTTCAAAAAAATGAAAAGTATCCAAAGCGTCTCAAACTCGCGTCATATGGTGCCCGAGATCCGAAAGGGCAGAAAAAGTTTGCGGAACCTGTTTCCCTGCTCTAGATTCAGAACAAGCTGCAGAAACCTGAGTGCAGCTCAGGAGAGAAAAAGCAGGCAAAAAGTGTGACCCGCGGGTCAGGATTTTTTCAAAAAAATGAAAAGTATCGAAAGCGTCTCAAACTCGTGTCATATGATGCCCGAGATCCGAAAGGGCAGAAAAGGTTTGCAGATCCTGTTTCCCTGCTCTAGATTCTGAACAAGCTACAAGAAACCTGAGTGCACCTCAGGAGAGAAAAAGCAGGAAAAAAGTGTGACCCGCGGGTCAGGATTTTTTCAAAACAATGAAAAGTATCCAAAGCGTCTCAAACTCGCGTCATATGATGCCCGAGATCCGAAAGGGCAGAAAAAGTTTGCGGAACCTGTTTCCCTGCTCTAGATTCTGAACAAGCTGCAGAAACCTGCGTGCAGCTCAGGAGAGAAAAAGAAGGCAAAAACTGGGACCCGCGGGTCAGGATTTTTTCAAAAAAATGAAAAGTATACAAAGCGTCTCAAACTCGCGTCATATGATGCATGAGATCCGAAAGGGCAGAAAAAGTTTGCGGAACCTGTTTCCCTGCTCTAGATTCTGAACAAGCTGCAGAAACCTGCGTGCAGCTCAGGAGAGAAAAAGAAGGCAAAAACTGGGACCCGCGGGTCAGGATTTTTTCAAAAAAATGAAAAGTATACAAAGCGTCTCAAACTCGCGTCATATGATGCATGAGATCCGAAAGGGCAGAAAAAGTTTGCGGAACCTGTTTCCCTGCTCTAGATTCTGAACAAGCTGCAGAAACCTGCGTGCAGCTCAGGAGAGAAAAAGAAGGCAAAAACTGTCTGAAGAAGCTGCAGAAATCTGAGTGCAGCTCAGGAGAGAAAAGGAAGGCAAAAACTGTGACCCGCGGGTCAGGATTTTTTCAAAAAAATGAAAAGTATCCAAAGCATCTCAAACCCGCGTCATATGATGCCCGAGATCCGATAGGGCAGAAAAAGTTTGCAGAACCTGTTTCCCTGCTCTAGATTCTGAACAAGCTGCAGAAACCTGAGTGCAGCTCAGGAGAGAAAAAGAAGGCAAAAACTATGACCCGAAAAACTCTGGTCAGGATTTTTTCAAAAAAATGAAAAGTGTCCAAAGCGTCTCAAACTCACGTCATATGATGCCCGAGATCAGAAAGGGCAGAAAGAATTTGCGGAACCTGTTTCCCTGCTCTAGATTCTGAACAAGCTGCAGAAACCTGAGTGCAGCTCAGGAGAGACAAAGAAGGCAAAAACTGTGACCCGCGGGTCAGGATTTTTTCAAGAAAATGAAAAGTATCCAAAGCATCTCAAACTCGCATCATATGACGCATGAGATCCGAAAGGGCAGAAAAAGTTTGCGGAACCTGTTTCCCTGCTCTAGATTCTGAACAAGCTGCAGAAACCTGCGTGCAGCTCAGGAGAGAAAAAGAAGGCAAAAACTGTCTGAAGAAGCTGCAGAAATCTGAGTGCAGCTCAGGAGAGAAAAGGAAGGCAAAAACTGTGACCCGCAGGTCAGGATTTTTTCAAAAAAATGAAAAGTATCCAAAGCATCTCAAACCCGCGTCATATGATGCCCGAGATCCGATAGGGCAGAAAAAGTTTGCAGAACCTGTTTCCCTGCTCTAGATTCTGAACAAGCTGCAGAAACCTGAGTGCAGCTCAGGAGAGAAAAAGAAGGCAAAAACTCTGACCCGAAAAACTCTGGTCAGGATTTTTTCAAAAAAATGAAAAGTATCCAAAGCGTCTCAAACTCGCGTCATATGATGCCCGAGATCAGAAAGGGCAGAAAGAATTTGCGGAACCTGTTTCCCTGCTCTAGATTCTGAACAAGCTGCAGAAACCTGAGTGCAGCTCAGGAGAGACAAAGAAGGCAAAAACTGTGACCCGCGGGTCAGGATTTTTTCAAAAAAATGAAAAGTATCCAAAGCATCTCAAACTCGCATCATATGACGCATGAGATCCGAAAGGGCAGAAAAAGTTTGCGGAACCTGTTTCCCTGCTCTAGATTCTGAACAAGCTGCAGAAACCTGAGTGCAGCTCAGGAGAGAAAAAGAAGGCAAAAACTGTGACCCGCGTGTCTGGATTTTTTCAAAAAAATGAAAAGTATCCAAAGCGTCTCAAACTCGCGTCATATGATGCCCGAGATCCGAAAGGTCAGAAAAGTTTGCGGAACCTGTTTCCCTGCTCTAGATTCTGAACAAGCTGCAGAAACCTGAGTGCAGCTCAGGAGAGAAAAAGAAGGCAAAAACTCTGACCCGCGGGTCAGTCTTTTTTCAAAAAAATGAAAAGTATCCAAAGCGTCTCAAACGCACGTCATATGATGCCCGAGATCCGAAAGGGCAGAAAAAGTTTGCGGAACCTGTTTCCCTGCTCTAGATTCTTAACAAGCTGCAGAAACCTGAGTGCAGCTCAGGAGAGAAAAAGAATGCAAAAACTCTGACCCGAAAAAGTCTGGTCTGGATTTTTTCAAAAAAATGAAAAGTATCCAAAGCGTCTCAAACGCGCGTCATATGATGCCCGAGATCCGAAAGGGCAGAAAAAGTTTGCAGAACCTGTTTCCCTGCTCTAGATTCTGAACAAGCTGCAGAAACCTGAGTGCAGCTCAGGAGAGAAAAAGAATGCAAAAACTCTGACCCGAAAAACTCTGGTCAGGATTTTTTCAAAAAAATGAAAAGTATCCAAAGCGTCTCAAACTCGTGTCATATGATGCCCGAGATCAGAAAGCGCAGAAAGAATTTGCGGAACCTGTTTCCCTGCTCTAGATTCTGAACAAGCTGCAGAAACCTGAGTGCAGCTCAGGAGAGAAAAAGAAGGCAAAAACTGTGACCCGCGGGTCAGAATTTTTTCAAAAAAATGAAAAGTATCCAAAGCGTCTCAAACGCGCGTCATATGATGCCGGAGATCCGAAAGGGCAGAAAAAGTTTGCAGAACCTGTTTCCCTGCTCTAGATTCTGAACAAGCTGCAGAAACCTGAGTGCAGCTCAGGAGAGAAAAAGAAGGCAAAAACTCTGACCCGAAAAACTCTGGTCAGGATTTTTTCAAAAAAATGAAAAGTATCCAAAGCGTCTCAAACTCGCGTCATATGATGCCCGAGATCAGAAAGGGCAGAAAGAATTTGCGGAACCTGTTTCCCTGCTCTAGATTCTGAACAAGCTACAGAAACCTGAGTGCAGCTCAGGAGAGACAAAGAAGGCAAAACTGTGACCCGCGGGTCAGGATTTTTTCAAAAAAATGAAAAGTATCCAAAGCATCTCAAACTCGCATCATATGACGCATGAGATCCGAAAGGGCAGAAAAAGTTTGCAGAACCTGTTTCCCTGCTCTAGATTCTGAACAAGCTGCAGAAACCTGAGTGTAGCTCAGGAGAGAAAAAGAAGGCAAAAACTGTGACCCGCGGGTCAGGATTTTTTCAAAAAAATGAAAAGTATCCAAAGCGTCTCAAACTCGCGTCATATGATGCCCGAGATCCGAAAGGGCAGAAAAAGTTTGCGGAACCTGTTTCCCTGCTCTAGATTCTGAACAAGCTGCAGAAACCTGAGTGCAGCTCAGGAGAGAAAAAGAAGGCAAAAACTGTGACCCGCGGGTCTGGATTTTTTCAAAAAAATGAAAAGTATCCAAAGCGTCTCAAACTCGCGTCATATGATGCCCGAGATCCGAAAGGGCAGAAAAGATTGCGGAACCTGTTTCCCTGCTCTAGATTCTTAACAAGCTGCAGAAACCTGAGTGCAGCTCAGGAGAGAAAAAGAATGCAAAAACTCTGACCCGAAAAACTCTGGTCAGGATTTTTTTTAAAAAAATGAAAAGTATCCAAAGCGTCTCAAACTCGCGTCATATGATGCCCGAGATCAGAAAGGGCAGAAAAAGTTTGCAGAACCTGTTTCTCTGCTCTAGATTCTGAACAAGCTGCAGAAACCTGAGTGCAGCTCTGGAGAGAAAAAGAAGGCAAAAACTCTGACACGAAAAACTCTGGTCAGGATTTTTTCAAAAAAATGAAAAGTATCCAAAGCATCTCAAACTCGCATCATATGACGCATGAGATCCGAAAGGGCAGAAAAAGTTTGCGGAACCTGTTTCCCTGCTCTAGATTCTGAACAAGCTGCAGAAACCTGAGTGCAGCTCAGGAGAGAAAAAGAAGGCAAAAACTGTGACCCGCGGGTCTGGATTTTTTCAAATAAATGAAAAGTATCCAAAGCGTCTCAAACGCGCGTCATATGATGCCCGAGATCCGAAAGGGCAGAAAAAGTTTGCGGAACCTGTTTCCCTGCTCTAGATTCTGAACAAGCTGCAGAAACCTGAGTGCAGCTCAGGAGAGAAAAAGAAGGCAAAAACTGTGACCCGCGGGTCAGGATTTTTTCAAAAAAATGAAAAGTATCCAAAGCGTCTCAAACGCACGTCATATGATGCCCGAGATCCGAAAGGGCAGAAAAAGTTTGCGGAACCTGTTTCCCTGCTCTAGATTCTGAACAAGCTGCAGAAACCTGAGTGCAGCTCAGGAGAGAAAAAGAAGGCAAAAACTGTGACCCGCGGGTCAGGATTTTTTCAAAAAAATGAAAAGTATCCAAAGCGTCTCAAACGCGCGTCATATGATGCCCGAGATCCGAAAGGGCAGAAAAAGTTTGCAGAACCTGTTTCCCTGCTCTAGATTCTGAACAAGCTGCAGAAACCTGAGTGCAGCTCAGGAGAGAAAAAGAAGGCAAAAACTCTGACCCGAAAAACTCTGGTCAGGATTTTTTCAAAAAAATGAAAAGTATCCAAAGCGTCTCAAACTCGCGTCATATGATGCCCGAGATCAGAAAGGGCAGAAAGAATTTGCGGAACCTGTTTCCCTGCTCTAGATTCTGAACAAGCTACAGAAACCTGAGTGCAGCTCAGGAGAGACAAAGAAGGCAAAACTGTGACCCGCGGGTCAGGATTTTTTCAAAAAAATGAAAAGTATCCAAAGCATCTCAAACTCGCATCATATGACGCATGAGATCCGAAAGGGCAGAAAAAGTTTGCAGAACCTGTTTCCCTGCTCTAGATTCTGAACAAGCTGCAGAAACCTGAGTGTAGCTCAGGAGAGAAAAAGAAGGCAAAAACTGTGACCCGCGGGTCAGGATTTTTTCAAAAAAATGAAAAGTATCCAAAGCGTCTCAAACTCGCGTCATATGATGCCCGAGATCCGAAAGGGCAGAAAAAGTTTGCGGAACCTGTTTCCCTGCTCTAGATTCTGAACAAGCTGCAGAAATCTGAGTGCAGCTCAGGAGAGAAAAAGAAGGCAAAAACTGTGACCCGCGGGTCAGGATTTTTTCAAAAAAATGAAAAGTATCCAAAGCGTCTCAAACTCGCATCATATGATGCCCGAGATCCGAAAGGGCAGAAAAAGTTTGCGGAACCTGTTTCCCTGCTCTAGATTCTGAACAAGCTGCAGAAACCTGAGTGCAGCTCAGGAGAGAAAAAGAATGCAAAAACTCTGACCCGAAAAACTCTGGTCAGGATTTTTTCAAAAAAATGAAAAGTATCCAAAGCGTCTCAAACTCGCGTCATATGGTGACCGAGATCAGAAAGGGCAGGAAAAGTTTGCGGAACCTGTTTCCCTGCTCTAGATTCTGAACAAGCTGCAGAAACCTGAGTGCAGCTCAGGAGAGAAAAAGAAGGCAAAAACTGTGACCCGCGGGTCAGGATATTTATAAAAAAATGAAAAGTATCCAAAGCGTCTCAAGCTCGTGTCATATGATGCCCGAGATCCGAAAGGGCAGAAAAAGTTTGCGGAACCTGTTTCCCTGCTCTAGATTCTGAACAAGCTGCAGAAACCTGAGTGCAGCTCAGGAGAGAAAAAGAAGGCAAAAACTGTGACCCGCGGCTCAGGATTTTTTCAAAAAAATGGGAAGTATCCAAAGCGTTTCAAACTCGTGTCATATGATGCCCGAGATCCGAAAGGGCAGAAAAAAATTGCGGAACCTGTTTCCCTGCTCTAGATTCTGAACAAGCTGCAGAAACCTGAGTGCAGCTCAGGAGAGAAAAAGAAGGCAAAAACTGTCTGAAGAAGCTGCAGAAATCTGAGTGCAGCTCAGGAGAGAAAAAGAAGGCAAAAACTCAGACCCGAAAAACTCTGGTCAGGATTTTTTCAAAAAAATGAAAAGTATCCAAAGCGTCTCAAACTCGCGTCATATGATGCCCGAGATCCGAAAGGGCAGAAAAAGTTTGCGGAACCTGTTTCCCTGCTCTAGATTCTGAACAAGCTGCAGAAACCTGCGTGCAGCTCAGGAGAGAAAAAGAAGGCAAAAACTGTGACCCGCGGGTTAGGATTTTTTCAAAAAAATGGGAAGTATCCAAAGCGTCTCAAACTCGCGTCATATGATGCCCGAGATCCGAAAGGTCAGAAAAAGTTTGCGGAACCTGTTTCCCTGCTCTAGATTCTGAACAAGCTGCAGAAACCTGAGTGCAGCTCAGGAGATAAAAAGAAGTCAAAAAGTGTGACCCGCGGGTCAGGATTTTTTCAAAAAAATGAAAAGTATCCAAAGCGTCTCAAACTCGTATCATATTATGCCCGAGATCTGAAAGGCCAGAAAAAGTTTGCGGAACCTGTTTCCCTGCTCTAGATTCTGAGCAAGCTACAAGAAACCTGAGTGCACCTCAGGAGAGAAAAAGCAGGCAAAAAGTGTGACCCGCGGGTCAGGATTTTTTCAAATAATAAAAAGTATCCAAAGCGTCTCAAACTCGAGTCATATGATGCCCGAGATCCGAAAGGGCAGAAAAAGTTTGCGGAACCTGTTTCCCTGCTCTAGATTCTGAACAAGCTGCAGAAACCTGAGTGCAGCTCAGGAGAGAAAAAGAAGGCAAAAAGTGTGACCCGCGGGTCAGGATTTTTTCAAAAAAATGAAAAGTATCCAAAGCGTCTCAAACTCACGTCATATGATGCCCGAGATCCGAAAGGGCAGAAAAAGTTTGCGGAACCTGTTTCCCTGCTCTAGATTCTGAACAAGCTGCAGAAACCTGAGTGCAGCTCAGGAGAGAAAAAGCAGGGAAAAAGTGTGACCCGCGGGTCAGGATTTTTTCAAAAAAATGAAAAGTATCCAAAGCATCTAAAACTCGCGTCATATGATGCCCGAGATCCGAAAGGGCAGAAAAAGTTTGCGGAACCTGTTTCCCTGCTCTAGATTCTGAACAAGCTGCAGAAACCTGAGTGCAGCTCAGGAGAGAAAAAGTAGGAAAAAAGTGTGACCCGCGGGTCAGGATTTTTTCAAAAAAATGAAAAGTATCCAAAGCGTCTCAAACTCGAGTCATATGATGCCCGAGATGCGAAAGGGCAGAAAAAGTTTGCGGAACCTGTTTCCCTGCTCTAGATTCGGAACAGGCTACAAGAAACCTGAGTGTACCTCAGGAGAGAATAAGCAGGGCAAAAGTGTGACCCGCGGGTCACGATTTTTTTTAAAAAATGAAAAGTATCCAAAGCATCTCAAACTCACGTCATATGATGCCCAAGATCCGAAAGGGAAGAAAAAGTTTGCGGAACCTGTTTCCCTGCTCTAGATTCTGAACAAGCTGCAAAAACCTGAGTGCAGCTCAGTAGAGAAAAAGCAGGCAAAAAGTGTGACCCGCGGGTCAGGATTTTTTCAAATAAATGAAAAGTATCCAAAGCGTCTCAAACTCGCGTCATATGGTGACCGAGATCCGAAAGGGCAGAAAAAGTTTGCGGAACCTGTTTCCCTGCTCTAGATTCTGAACAAGCTGCAGAAACCTGAGTGCAGCTCAGGAGAGAAAAAGCAGGGAAAAAGTGTGACCCACGGGTCAGGATTTTTTCAAAAAAATGAAAAGTATCCAAAGCATCTAAAACTCGCGTCATATGATGCCCGAGATCCGAAAGGGCAGAAAAAGTTTGCGGAACCTGTTTCCCTGCTCTAGATTCTGAACAAGCTGCAGAAACCTGAGTGCAGCTCAGGAGAGAAAAAGTAGGAAAAAAGTGTGACCCGCGGGTCAGGATTTTTTCAAAAAAATGAAAAGTATCCAAAGCGTCTCAAACTCGAGTCATATGATGCCCGAGATGCGAAAGGGCAGAAAAAGTTTGCGGAACCTGTTTCCCTGCTCTAGATTCGGAACAGGCTACAAGAAACCTGAGTGTACCTCAGGAGAGAATAAGCAGGGCAAAAGTGTGACCCGCGGGTCACGATTTTTTTTAAAAAATGAAAAGTATCCAAAGCATCTCAAACTCACGTCATATGATGCCCAAGATCCGAAAGGGAAGAAAAAGTTTGCGGAACCTGTTTCCCTGCTCTAGATTCTGAACAAGCTGCAAAAACCTGAGTGCAGCTCAGTAGAGAAAAAGCAGGCAAAAAGTGTGACCCGCGGGTCAGGATTTTTTCAAATAAATGAAAAGTATCCAAAGCGTCTCAAACTCGCGTCATATGGTGACCGAGATCCGAAAGGGCAGAAAAAGTTTGCGGAACCTGTTTCCCTGCTCTAGATTCTGAACAAGCTGCAGAAACCTGAGTGCAGCTCAGGAGAGAAAAAGAAGGCAAAAACTGTGACCCGCGGGTCAGGATATTTATAAAAAAATGAAAAGTATCCAAAGCGTCTCAAGCTCGTGTCATATGATGCCCGAGATCCGAAAGGGCAGAAAAAGTTTGCGGAACCTGTTTCCCTGCTCTAGATTCTGAACAAGCTGCAGAAACCTGAGTGCAGCTCAGGAGAGAAAAAGAAGGCAAAAACTGTGACCCGCGGCTCAGGATTTTTTCAAAAAAATGGGAAGTATCCAAAGCGTTTCAAACTCGTGTCATATGATGCCCGAGATCCGAAAGGGCAGAAAAAAATTGCGGAACCTGTTTCCCTGCTCTAGATTCTGAACAAGCTGCAGAAACCTGAGTGCAGCTCAGGAGAGAAAAAGAAGGCAAAAACTGTCTGAAGAAGCTGCAGAAATCTGAGTGCAGCTCAGGAGAGAAAAAGAAGGCAAAAACTCAGACCCGAAAAACTCTGGTCAGGATTTTTTCAAAAAAATGAAAAGTATCCAAAGCGTCTCAAACTCGCGTCATATGATGCCCGAGATCCGAAAGGGCAGAAAAAGTTTGCGGAACCTGTTTCCCTGCTCTAGATTCTGAACAAGCTGCAGAAACCTGCGTGCAGCTCAGGAGAGAAAAAGAAGGCAAAAACTGTGACCCGCGGGTTAGGATTTTTTCAAAAAAATGGGAAGTATCCAAAGCGTCTCAAACTCGCGTCATATGATGCCCGAGATCCGAAAGGTCAGAAAAAGTTTGCGGAACCTGTTTCCCTGCTCTAGATTCTGAACAAGCTGCAGAAACCTGAGTGCAGCTCAGGAGATAAAAAGAAGTCAAAAAGTGTGACCCGCGGGTCAGGATTTTTTCAAAAAAATGAAAAGTATCCAAAGCGTCTCAAGCTCGTGTCATATGATGCCCGAGATCCGAAAGGGCAGAAAAAGTTTGCGGAACCTGTTTCCCTGCTCTAGATTCTGAACAAGCTGCAGAAACCTGAGTGCAGCTCAGGAGAGAAAAAGAAGGCAAAAACTGTGACCCGCGGCTCAGGATTTTTTCAAAAAAATGGGAAGTATCCAAAGCGTTTCAAACTCGTGTCATATGATGCCCGAGATCCGAAAGGGCAGAAAAAAATTGCGGAACCTGTTTCCCTGCTCTAGATTCTGAACAAGCTGCAGAAACCTGAGTGCAGCTCAGGAGAGAAAAAGAAGGCAAAAACTGTCTGAAGAAGCTGCAGAAATCTGAGTGCAGCTCAGGAGAGAAAAAGAAGGCAAAAACTCAGACCCGAAAAACTCTGGTCAGGATTTTTTCAAAAAAATGAAAAGTATCCAAAGCGTCTCAAACTCGCGTCATATGATGCCCGAGATCCGAAAGGGCAGAAAAAGTTTGCGGAACCTGTTTCCCTGCTCTAGATTCTGAACAAGCTGCAGAAACCTGCGTGCAGCTCAGGAGAGAAAAAGAAGGCAAAAACTGTGACCCGCGGGTTAGGATTTTTTCAAAAAAATGGGAAGTATCCAAAGCGTCTCAAACTCGCGTCATATGATGCCCGAGATCCGAAAGGTCAGAAAAAGTTTGCGGAACCTGTTTCCCTGCTCTAGATTCTGAACAAGCTGCAGAAACCTGAGTGCAGCTCAGGAGAGAAAAAGAAGGCAAAAAGTGTGACCCGCGGGTCAGGATTTTTTCAAAAAAATGAAAAGTATCCAAAGCGTCTCAAACTCACGTCATATGATGCCCGAGATCCGAAAGGGCAGAAAAAGTTTGCGGAACCTGTTTCCCTGCTCTAGATTCTGAACAAGCTGCAGAAACCTGAGTGCAACTCAGGAGAGAAAAAGCAGGGAAAAAGTGTGACCCGCGGGTCAGGATTTTTTCAAAAAAATGAAAAGTATCCAAAGCATCTAAAACTCGCGTCATATGATGCCCGAGATCCGAAAGGGCAGAAAAAGTTTGCGGAACCTGTTTCCCTGCTCTAGATTCTGAACAAGCTGCAGAAACCTGAGTGCAGCTCAGGAGATAAAAAGAAGTCAAAAAGTGTGACCCGCGGCTCAGGATTTTTTCAAAAAAATGGGAAGTATCCAAAGCGTTTCAAACTCGTGTCATATGATGCCCGAGATCCGAAAGGGCAGAAAAAAATTGCGGAACCTGTTTCCCTGCTCTAGATTCTGAACAAGCTGCAGAAACCTGAGTGCAGCTCAGGAGAGAAAAAGAAGGCAAAAACTGTCTGAAGAAGCTGCAGAAATCTGAGTGCAGCTCAGGAGAGAAAAAGAAGGCAAAAACTCAGACCCGAAAAACTCTGGTCAGGATTTTTTCAAAAAAATGAAAAGTATCCAAAGCGTCTCAAACTCGCGTCATATGATGCCCGAGATCCGAAAGGGCAGAAAAAGTTTGCGGAACCTGTTTCCCTGCTCTAGATTCTGAACAAGCTGCAGAAACCTGAGTGCAGCTCAGGAGAGAAAAAGAAGGCAAAAAGTGTGACCCGCGGGTCAGGATTTTTTCAAAAAAATGAAAAGTATCCAAAGCGTCTCAAACTCACGTCATATGATGCCCGAGATCCGAAAGGGCAGAAAAAGTTTGCGGAACCTGTTTCCCTGCTCTAGATTCTGAACAAGCTGCAGAAACCTGAGTGCAGCTCAGGAGAGAAAAAGCAGGGAAAAAGTGTGACCCGCGGGTCAGGATTTTTTCAAAAAAATGAAAAGTATCCAAAGCATCTAAAACTCGCGTCATATGATGCCCGAGATCCGAAAGGGCAGAAAAAGTTTGCGGAACCTGTTTCCCTGCTCTAGATTCTGAACAAGCTGCAGAAACCTGAGTGCAGCTCAGGAGAGAAAAAGTAGGAAAAAAGTGTGACCCGCGGGTCAGGATTTTTTCAAAAAAATGAAAAGTATCCAAAGCGTCTCAAACTCGAGTCATATGATGCCCGAGATGCGAAAGGGCAGAAAAAGTTTGCGGAACCTGTTTCCCTGCTCTAGATTCGGAACAGGCTACAAGAAACCTGAGTGTACCTCAGGAGAGAATAAGCAGGGCAAAAGTGTGACCCGCGGGTCACGATTTTTTTAAAAAAATGAAAAGTATCCAAAGCATCTCAAACTCACGTCATATGATGCCCAAGATCCGAAAGGGAAGAAAAAGTTTGCGGAACCTGTTTCCCTGCTCTAGATTCTGAACAAGCTGCAAAAACCTGAGTGCAGCTCAGTAGAGAAAAAGCAGGCAAAAAGTGTGACCCGCGGGTCAGGAATTTTTCAAATAAATGAAAAGTATCCAAAGCGTCTCAAACTCGCGTCATATGGTGACCGAGATCCGAAAGGGCAGAAAAAGTTTGCGGAACCTGTTTCCCTGCTCTAGATTCTGAACAAGCTGCAGAAACCTGAGTGCAGCTCAGGAGAGAAAAAGCAGGGAAAAAGTGTGACCCGCGGGTCAGGATTTTTTCAAAAAAATGAAAAGTATCCAAAGCATCTAAAACTCGCGTCATATGATGCCCGAGATCCGAAAGGGCAGAAAAAGTTTGCGGAACCTGTTTCCCTGCTCTAGATTCTGAACAAGCTGCAGAAACCTGAGTGCAGCTCAGGAGAGAAAAAGTAGGAAAAAAGTGTGACCCGCGGGTCAGGATTTTTTCAAAAAAATGAAAAGTATCCAAAGCGTCTCAAACTCGAGTCATATGATGCCCGAGATGCGAAAGGGCAGAAAAAGTTTGCGGAACCTGTTTCCCTGCTCTAGATTCGGAACAGGCTACAAGAAACCTGAGTGTACCTCAGGAGAGAATAAGCAGGGCAAAAGTGTGACCCGCGGGTCACGATTTTTTTTAAAAAATGAAAAGTATCCAAAGCATCTCAAACTCACGTCATATGATGCCCAAGATCCGAAAGGGAAGAAAAAGTTTGCGGAACCTGTTTCCCTGCTCTAGATTCTGAACAAGCTGCAAAAACCTGAGTGCAGCTCAGTAGAGAAAAAGCAGGCAAAAAGTGTGACCCGCGGGTCAGGATTTTTTCAAATAAATGAAAAGTATCCAAAGCGTCTCAAACTCGCGTCATATGGTGACCGAGATCCGAAAGGGCAGAAAAAGTTTGCGGAACCTGTTTCCCTGCTCTAGATTCTGAACAAGCTGCAGAAACCTGAGTGCAGCTCAGGAGAGAAAAAGCAGGAAAAAAGTGTGAACCCCGGGTCAGGAGTTTTTCAAAAAAATGAAAAGTATCCAAAGCGTCTCAAACTCGCGTCATATGATGCCCGAGATCCGAAAGGGCAGAAAAAGTTTGCGGAACCTGTTTCCCTGCTCTAGATTCTGAACAAGCTGCAGAAACCTGAGTGCAGCTCAGGAGAGAAAAAGAAGTCAAAAAGTGTGACCCGCGGGTCAGGATTTTTTCAAAAAAATGAAAAGTATTCAAAGCACCTCAAACTCGAGTCATATGGTGCCCGAGATCCGAAAGGGCAGAAAATGTTTGCGGAACCTGTTTCCCTGCTCTAGATTCTGAACAAGCTGCAGAAACCTGAGTGCAGCTCAGGAGAGAAAAAGCAGGAAAAAAGTGTGACCCGCGGGTCAGGATTTTTTCAAAAAAATGAAAAGTATCCAAAGCATCTAAAACTCGCGTCATATGATGCCCGAGATCCGAAAGGGCAGAAAAAGTTTGCGGAACCTGTTTCCCTGCTCTAGATTCTGAACAAGCTGCAGAAACCTGAGTGCAGCTCAGGAGATAAAAAGAAGTCAAAAAGTGTGACCCGCGGGTCAGGATTTTTTCAAAAAAATGAAAAGTATCCAAAGCGTCTCAAACTCGTATCATATTATACCCGAGATCTGAAAGGCCAGAAAAAGTTTGCGGAACCTGTTTCCCTGCTCTAGATTCTGAGCAAGCTACAAGAAACCTGAGTGCACCTCAGGAGAGAAAAAGCAGGCAAAAAGTGTGACCCGCGGCTCAGGATTTTTTCAAAAAAATGGGAAGTATCCAAAGCGTTTCAAACTCGTGTCATATGATGCCCGAGATCCGAAAGGGCAGAAAAAAATTGCGGAACCTGTTTCCCTGCTCTAGATTCTGAACAAGCTGCAGAAACCTGAGTGCAGCTCAGGAGAGAAAAAGAAGGCAAAAACTGTCTGAAGAAGCTGCAGAAATCTGAGTGCAGCTCAGGAGAGAAAAAGAAGGCAAAAACTCAGACCCGAAAAACTCTGGTCAGGATTTTTTCAAAAAAATGAAAAGTATCCAAAGCGTCTCAAACTCGCGTCATATGATGCCCGAGATCCGAAAGGGCAGAAAAAGTTTGCGGAACCTGTTTCCCTGCTCTAGATTCTGAACAAGCTGCAGAAACCTGAGTGCAGCTCAGGAGAGAAAAAGAAGGCAAAAACTGTGACCCGCGGGTTAGGATTTTTTCAAAAAAATGGGAAGTATGCAAAGCGTCTCAAACTCGCGTCATATGATGCCCGAGATCCGAAAGGTCAGAAAAAGTTTGCGGAACCTGTTTCCCTGCTCTAGATTCTGAACAAGCTGCAGAAACCTGAGTGCAGCTCAGGAGATAAAAAGAAGTCAAAAAGTGTGACCCGCGGGTCAGGATTTTTTCAAAAAAATGAAAAGTATCCAAAGCGTCTCAAACTCGTATCATATTATGCCCGAGATCTGAAAGGCCAGAAAAAGTTTGCGGAACCTGTTTCCCTGCTCTAGATTCTGAGCAAGCTACAAGAAACCTGAGTGCACCTCAGGAGAGAAAAAGCAGGCAAAAAGTGTGACCCGCGGGTCAGGATTTTTTCAAATAATAAAAAGTATCCAAAGCGTCTCAAACTCGAGTCATATGATGCCCGAGATCCGAAAGGGCAGAAAAAGTTTGCGGAACCTGTTTCCCTGCTCTAGATTCTGAACAAGCTGCAGAAACCTGAGTGCAGCTCAGGAGAGAAAAAGCAGGGAAAAAGTGTGACCCGCGGGTCAGGATTTTTTCAAAAAAATGAAAAGTATCCAAAGCATCTAAAACTCGCGTCATATGATGCCCGAGATCCGAAAGGGCAGAAAAAGTTTGCGGAACCTGTTTCCCTGCTCTAGATTCTGAACAAGCTGCAGAAACCTGAGTGCAGCTCAGGAGAGAAAAAGTAGGAAAAAAGTGTGACCCGCGGGTCAGGATTCTTTCAAAAAAATGAAAAGTATCCAAAGCGTCTCAAACTCGAGTCATATGATGCCCGAGATGCGAAAGGGCAGAAAAAGTTTGCGGAACCTGTTTCCCTGCTCTAGATTCGGAACAGGCTACAAGAAACCTTAGTGTACCTCAGGAGAGAATAAGCAGGGCAAAAGTGTGACCCGCGGGTCACGATTTTTTTTAAAAAATGAAAAGTATCCAAAGCATCTCAAACTCACGTCATATGATGCCCAAGATCCGAAAGGGAAGAAAAAGTTTGCGGAACCTGTTTCCCTGCTCTAGATTCTGAACAAGCTGCAAAAACCTGAGTGCAGCTCAGTAGAGAAAAAGCAGGCAAAAAGTGTGACCCGCGGGTCAGGATTTTTTCAAATAAATGAAAAGTATCCAAAGCATCTCAAACTCGCGTCATATGGTGACCGAGATCCGAAAGGGCAGAAAAAGTTTGCGGAACCTGTTTCCCTGCTCTAGATTCTGAACAAGCTGCAGAAACCTGAGTGCAGCTCAGGAGAGAAAAAGAAGGCAAAAACTGTGACCCGCGGGTCAGGATATTTATAAAAAAATGAAAAGTATCCAAAGCGTCTCAAGCTCGTGTCATATGATGCCCGAGATCCGAAAGGGCAGAAAAAGTTTGCGGAACCTGTTTCCCTGCTCTAGATTCTGAACAAGCTGCAGAAACCTGAGTGCAGCTCAGGAGAGAAAAAGAAGGCAAAAACTGTGACCCGCGGCTCAGGATTTTTTCAAAAAAATGGGAAGTATCCAAAGCGTTTCAAACTCGTGTCATATGATGCCCGAGATCCGAAAGGGCAGAAAAAAATTGCGGAACCTGTTTCCCTGCTCTAGATTCTGAACAAGCTGCAGAAACCTGAGTGCAGCTCAGGAGAGAAAAAGAAGGCAAAAACTGTCTGAAGAAGCTGCAGAAATCTGAGTGCAGCTCAGGAGAGAAAAAGAAGGCAAAAACTCAGACCCGAAAAACTCTGGTCAGGATTTTTTCAAAAAAATGAAAAGTATCCAAAGCGTCTCAAACTCGCGTCATATGATGCCCGAGATCCGAAAGGGCAGAAAAAGTTTGCGGAACCTGTTTCCCTGCTCTAGATTCTGAACAAGCTGCAGAAACCTGCGTGCAGCTCAGGAGAGAAAAAGAAGGCAAAAACTGTGACCCGCGGGTTAGGATTTTTTCAAAAAAATGGGAAGTATCCAAAGCGTCTCAAACTCGCGTCATATGATGCCCGAGATCCGAAAGGGCAGAAAAAGTTTGCGGAACCTGTTTCCCTGCTCTAGATTCTGAACAAGCTGCAGAAACCTGAGTGCAGCTCAGGAGAGAAAAAGCAGGGAAAAAGTGTGACCCGCGGGTCAGGATTTTTTCAAAAAAATGAAAAGTATCCAAAGCATCTAAAACTCGCGTCATATGATGCCCGAGATCCGAAAGGGCAGAAAAAGTTTGCGGAACCTGTTTCCCTGCTCTAGATTCTGAACAAGCTGCAGAAACCTGAGTGCAGCTCAGGAGATAAAAAGAAGTCAAAAAGTGTGACCCGCGGGTCAGGATTTTTTCAAAAAAATGAAAAGTATCCAAAGCGTCTCAAACTCGTATCATATTATGCCCGAGATCTGAAAGGCCAGAAAAAGTTTGCGGAACCTGTTTCCCTGCTCTAGATTCTGAGCAAGCTACAAGAAACCTGAGTGCACCTCAGGAGAGAAAAAGCAGGCAAAAAGTGTGACCCGCGGCTCAGGATTTTTTCAAAAAAATGGGAAGTATCCAAAGCGTTTCAAACTCGTGTCATATGATGCCCGAGATCCGAAAGGGCAGAAAAAAATTGCGGAACCTGTTTCCCTGCTCTAGATTCTGAACAAGCTGCAGAAACCTGAGTGCAGCTCAGGAGAGAAAAAGAAGGCAAAAACTGTCTGAAGAAGCTGCAGAAATCTGAGTGCAGCTCAGGAGAGAAAAAGAAGGCAAAAACTCAGACCCGAAAAACTCTGGTCAGGATTTTTTCAAAAAAATGAAAAGTATCCAAAGCGTCTCAAACTCGCGTCATATGATGCCCGAGATCCGAAAGGGCAGAAAAAGTTTGCGGAACCTGTTTCCCTGCTCTAGATTCTGAACAAGCTGCAGAAACCTGCGTGCAGCTCAGGAGAGAAAAAGAAGGCAAAAACTGTGACCCGCGGGTCAGGATTTTTTCAAAAAAATGAAAAGTATCCAAAGCGTCTCAAACTCGTATCATATTATGCCCGAGATCTGAAAGGCCAGAAAAAGTTTGCGGAACCTGTTTCCCTGCTCTAGATTCTGAGCAAGCTACAAGAAACCTGAGTGCACCTCAGGAGAGAAAAAGCAGGCAAAAAGTGTGACCCGCGGGTCAGGATTTTTTCAAATAATAAAAAGTATCCAAAGCGTCTCAAACTCGAGTCATATGATGCCCGAGATCCGAAAGGGCAGAAAAAGTTTGCGGAACCTGTTTCCCTGCTCTAGATTCTGAACAAGCTGCAGAAACCTGAGTGCAGCTCAGGAGAGAAAAAGAAGGCAAAAAGTGTGACCCGCGGGTCAGGATTTTTTCAAAACAATGAAAAGTATCCAAAGCGTCTCAAACTCGAGTCATATGATGCCCGAGATGCGAAAGGGCAGAAAAAGTTTGCGGAACCTGTTTCCCTGCTCTAGATTCGGAACAGGCTACAAGAAACCTGAGTGTACCTCAGGAGAGAATAAGCAGGGCAAAAGTGTGACCCGCGGGTCACGATTTTTTTTAAAAAATGAAAAGTATCCAAAGCATCTCAAACTCACGTCATATGATGCCCAAGATCCGAAAGGGAAGAAAAAGTTTGCGGAACCTGTTTCCCTGCTCTAGATTCTGAACAAGCTGCAAAAACCTGAGTGCAGCTCAGTAGAGAAAAAGCAGGCAAAAAGTGTGACCCGCGGGTCAGGATTTTTTCAAATAAATGAAAAGTATCCAAAGCGTCTCAAACTCGCGTCATATGGTGACCGAGATCCGAAAGGGCAGAAAAAGTTTGCGGAACCTGTTTCCCTGCTCTAGATTCTGAACAAGCTGCAGAAACCTGAGTGCAGCTCAGGAGAGAAAAAGCAGGGAAAAAGTGTGACCCGCGGGTCAGGATTTTTTCAAAAAAATGAAAAGTATCCACAGCATCTAAAACTCGCGTCATATGATGCCCGAGATCCGAAAGGGCAGAAAAAGTTTGCGGAACCTGTTTCCCTGCTCTAGATTCTGAACAAGCTGCAGAAACCTGAGTGCAGCTCAGGAGAGAAAAAGTAGGAAAAAAGTGTGACCCGCGGGTCAGGATTTTTTCAAAAAAATGAAAAGTATCCAAAGCGTCTCAAACTCGAGTCATATGATGCCCGAGATGCGAAAGGGCAGAAAAAGTTTGCGGAACCTGTTTCCCTGCTCTAGATTCGGAACAGGCTACAAGAAACCTGAGTGTACCTCAGGAGAGAATAAGCAGGGCAAAAGTGTGACCCGCGGGTCACGATTTTTTTTAAAAAATGAAAAGTATCCAAAGCATCTCAAACTCACGTCATATGATGCCCAAGATCCGAAAGGGAAGAAAAAGTTTGCGGAACCTGTTTCCCTGCTCTAGATTCTGAACAAGCTGCAAAAACCTGAGTGCAGCTCAGTAGAGAAAAAGCAGGCAAAAAGTGTGACCCGCGGGTCAGGATTTTTTCAAATAAATGAAAAGTATCCAAAGCGTCTCAAACTCGCGTCATATGGTGACCGAGATCCGAAAGGGCAGAAAAAGTTTGCGGAACCTGTTTCCCTGCTCTAGATTCTGAACAAGCTGCAGAAACCTGAGTGCAGCTCAGGAGAGAAAAAGCAGGAAAAAAGTGTGAACCCCGGGTCAGGAGTTTTTCAAAAAAATGAAAAGTATCCAAAGCGTCTCAAACTCGCGTCATATGATGCCCGAGATCCGAAAGGGCAGAAAAAGTTTGTGGAACCTGTTTCCCTGCTCTAGATTCTGAACAAGCTGCAGAAACCTGAGTGCAGCTCAGGAGAGAAAAAGCAGGGAAAAAGTGTGACCCGCGGGTCAGGATTTTTTCAAAAAAATGAAAAGTATCCACAGCATCTAAAACTCGCGTCATATGATGCCCGAGATCCGAAAGGGCAGAAAAAGTTTGCGGAACCTGTTTCCCTGCTCTAGATTCTGAACAAGCTGCAGAAACCTGAGTGCAGCTCAGGAGAGAAAAAGTAGGAAAAAAGTGTGACCCGCGGGTCAGGATTTTTTCAAAAAAATGAAAAGTATCCAAAGCGTCTCAAACTCGAGTCATATGATGCCCGAGATGCGAAAGGGCAGAAAAAGTTTGCGGAACCTGTTTCCCTGCTCTAGATTCGGAACAGGCTACAAGAAACCTGAGTGTACCTCAGGAGAGAATAAGCAGGGCAAAAGTGTGACCCGCGGGTCACGATTTTTTTTAAAAAATGAAAAGTATCCAAAGCATCTCAAACTCACGTCATATGATGCCCAAGATCCGAAAGGGAAGAAAAAGTTTGCGGAACCTGTTTCCCTGCTCTAGATTCTGAACAAGCTGCAAAAACCTGAGTGCAGCTCAGTAGAGAAAAAGCAGGCAAAAAGTGTGACCCGCGGGTCAGGATTTTTTCAAATAAATGAAAAGTATCCAAAGCGTCTCAAACTCGCGTCATATGGTGACCGAGATCCGAAAGGGCAGAAAAAGTTTGCGGAACCTGTTTCCCTGCTCTAGATTCTGAACAAGCTGCAGAAACCTGAGTGCAGCTCAGGAGAGAAAAAGCAGGAAAAAAGTGTGAACCCCGGGTCAGGAGTTTTTCAAAAAAATGAAAAGTATCCAAAGCGTCTCAAACTCGCGTCATATGATGCCCGAGATCCGAAAGGGCAGAAAAAGTTTGCGGAACCTGTTTCCCTGCTCTAGATTCTGAACAAGCTGCAGAAACCTGAGTGCAGCTCAGGAGAGAAAAAGAAGTCAAAAAGTGTGACCCGCGGGTCAGGATTTTTTCAAAAAAATGAAAAGTATTCAAAGCACCTCAAACTCGAGTCATATGGTGCCCGAGATCCGAAAGGGCAGAAAAAGTTTGCGGAACCTGTTTCCCTGCTCTAGATTCTGAACAAGCTGCAGAAACCTGCGTGCAGCTCAGGAGAGAAAAAGAAGGCAAAAACTGTGACCCGCGGGTCAGGATTTTTTCAAAAAAATGAAAAGTATCCAAAGCGTCTCAAACTCGTATCATATTATGCCCGAGATCTGAAAGGCCAGAAAAAGTTTGCGGAACCTGTTTCCCTGCTCTAGATTCTGAGCAAGCTACAAGAAACCTGAGTGCACCTCAGGAGAGAAAAAGCAGGCAAAAAGTGTGACCCGCGGGTCAGGATTTTTTCAAATAATAAAAAGTATCCAAAGCGTCTCAAACTCGAGTCATATGATGCCCGAGATCCGAAAGGGCAGAAAAAGTTTGCGGAACCTGTTTCCCTGCTCTAGATTCTGAACAAGCTGCAGAAACCTGAGTGCAGCTCAGGAGAGAAAAAGAAGGCAAAAAGTGTGACCCGCGGGTCAGGATTTTTTCAAAACAATGAAAAGTATCCAAAGCGTCTCAAACTCGAGTCATATGATGCCCGAGATGCGAAAGGGCAGAAAAAGTTTGCGGAACCTGTTTCCCTGCTCTAGATTCGGAACAGGCTACAAGAAACCTGAGTGTACCTCAGGAGAGAATAAGCAGGGCAAAAGTGTGACCCGCGGGTCACGATTTTTTTTAAAAAATGAAAAGTATCCAAAGCATCTCAAACTCACGTCATATGATGCCCAAGATCCGAAAGGGAAGAAAAAGTTTGCGGAACCTGTTTCCCTGCTCTAGATTCTGAACAAGCTGCAAAAACCTGAGTGCAGCTCAGTAGAGAAAAAGCAGGCAAAAAGTGTGACCCGCGGGTCAGGATTTTTTCAAATAAATGAAAAGTATCCAAAGCGTCTCAAACTCGCGTCATATGGTGACCGAGATCCGAAAGGGCAGAAAAAGTTTGCGGAACCTGTTTCCCTGCTCTAGATTCTGAACAAGCTGCAGAAACCTGAGTGCAGCTCAGGAGAGAAAAAGCAGGGAAAAAGTGTGACCCGCGGGTCAGGATTTTTTCAAAAAAATGAAAAGTATCCACAGCATCTAAAACTCGCGTCATATGATGCCCGAGATCCGAAAGGGCAGAAAAAGTTTGCGGAACCTGTTTCCCTGCTCTAGATTCTGAACAAGCTGCAGAAACCTGAGTGCAGCTCAGGAGAGAAAAAGTAGGAAAAAAGTGTGACCCGCGGGTCAGGATTTTTTCAAAAAAATGAAAAGTATCCAAAGCGTCTCAAACTCGAGTCATATGATGCCCGAGATGCGAAAGGGCAGAAAAAGTTTGCGGAACCTGTTTCCCTGCTCTAGATTCGGAACAGGCTACAAGAAACCTGAGTGTACCTCAGGAGAGAATAAGCAGGGCAAAAGTGTGACCCGCGGGTCACGATTTTTTTTAAAAAATGAAAAGTATCCAAAGCATCTCAAACTCACGTCATATGATGCCCAAGATCCGAAAGGGAAGAAAAAGTTTGCGGAACCTGTTTCCCTGCTCTAGATTCTGAACAAGCTGCAAAAACCTGAGTGCAGCTCAGTAGAGAAAAAGCAGGCAAAAAGTGTGACCCGCGGGTCAGGATTTTTTCAAATAAATGAAAAGTATCCAAAGCGTCTCAAACTCGCGTCATATGGTGACCGAGATCCGAAAGGGCAGAAAAAGTTTGCGGAACCTGTTTCCCTGCTCTAGATTCTGAACAAGCTGCAGAAACCTGAGTGCAGCTCAGGAGAGAAAAAGCAGGAAAAAAGTGTGAACCCCGGGTCAGGAGTTTTTCAAAAAAATGAAAAGTATCCAAAGCGTCTCAAACTCGCGTCATATGATGCCCGAGATCCGAAAGGGCAGAAAAAGTTTGTGGAACCTGTTTCCCTGCTCTAGATTCTGAACAAGCTGCAGAAACCTGAGTGCAGCTCAGGAGAGAAAAAGCAGGGAAAAAGTGTGACCCGCGGGTCAGGATTTTTTCAAAAAAATGAAAAGTATCCACAGCATCTAAAACTCGCGTCATATGATGCCCGAGATCCGAAAGGGCAGAAAAAGTTTGCGGAACCTGTTTCCCTGCTCTAGATTCTGAACAAGCTGCAGAAACCTGAGTGCAGCTCAGGAGAGAAAAAGTAGGAAAAAAGTGTGACCCGCGGGTCAGGATTTTTTCAAAAAAATGAAAAGTATCCAAAGCGTCTCAAACTCGAGTCATATGATGCCCGAGATGCGAAAGGGCAGAAAAAGTTTGCGGAACCTGTTTCCCTGCTCTAGATTCGGAACAGGCTACAAGAAACCTGAGTGTACCTCAGGAGAGAATAAGCAGGGCAAAAGTGTGACCCGCGGGTCACGATTTTTTTTAAAAAATGAAAAGTATCCAAAGCATCTCAAACTCACGTCATATGATGCCCAAGATCCGAAAGGGAAGAAAAAGTTTGCGGAACCTGTTTCCCTGCTCTAGATTCTGAACAAGCTGCAAAAACCTGAGTGCAGCTCAGTAGAGAAAAAGCAGGCAAAAAGTGTGACCCGCGGGTCAGGATTTTTTCAAATAAATGAAAAGTATCCAAAGCGTCTCAAACTCGCGTCATATGGTGACCGAGATCCGAAAGGGCAGAAAAAGTTTGCGGAACCTGTTTCCCTGCTCTAGATTCTGAACAAGCTGCAGAAACCTGAGTGCAGCTCAGGAGAGAAAAAGCAGGAAAAAAGTGTGAACCCCGGGTCAGGAGTTTTTCAAAAAAATGAAAAGTATCCAAAGCGTCTCAAACTCGCGTCATATGATGCCCGAGATCCGAAAGGGCAGAAAAAGTTTGCGGAACCTGTTTCCCTGCTCTAGATTCTGAACAAGCTGCAGAAACCTGAGTGCAGCTCAGGAGAGAAAAAGAAGTCAAAAAGTGTGACCCGCGGGTCAGGATTTTTTCAAAAAAATGAAAAGTATTCAAAGCACCTCAAACTCGAGTCATATGGTGCCCGAGATCCGAAAGGGCAGAAAATGTTTGCGGAACCTGTTTCCCTGCTCTAGATTCTGAACAAGCTGCAGAAACCTGAGTGCAGCTCAGGAGAGAAAAAGCAGGAAAAAAGTGTGACCCGCGGGTCAGGATTTTTTCAAAAAAATGAAAAGTATCCAAAGCATCTAAAACTCGCGTCATATGATGCCCGAGATCCGAAAGGGCAGAAAAAGTTTGCGGAACCTGTTTCCCTGCTCTAGATTCTGAACAAGCTGCAGAAACCTGAGTGCAGCTCAGGAGAGAAAAAGTAGGAAAAAAGTGTGACCCGCGGGTCAGGATTTTTTCAAAAAAATGAAAAGTATCCAAAGCGTCTCAAACTCGAGTCATATGATGCCCGAGATGCGAAAGGGCAGAAAAAGTTTGCGGAACCTGTTTCCCTGCTCTAGATTCGGAACAGGCTACAAGAAACCTGAGTGTACCTCAGGAGAGAATAAGCAGGGCAAAAGTGTGACCCGCGGGTCACGATTTTTTTTAAAAAATGAAAAGTATCCAAAGCATCTCAAACTCACGTCATATGATGCCCAAGATCCGAAAGGGAAGAAAAAGTTTGCGGAACCTGTTTCCCTGCTCTAGATTCTGAACAAGCTGCAAAAACCTGAGTGCAGCTCAGTAGAGAAAAAGCAGGCAAAAAGTGTGACCCGCGGGTCAGGATTTTTTCAAATAAATGAAAAGTATCCAAAGCGTCTCAAACTCGCGTCATATGGTGACCGAGATCCGAAAGGGCAGAAAAAGTTTGCGGAACCTGTTTCCCTGCTCTAGATTCTGAACAAGCTGCAGAAACCTGAGTGCAGCTCAGGAGATAAAAAGAAGTCAAAAAGTGTGACCCGCGGGTCAGGATTTTTTCAAAAAAATGAAAAGTATCCAAAGCGTCTCAAACTCGTATCATATTATGCCCGAGATCTGAAAGGCCAGAAAAAGTTTGCGGAACCTGTTTCCCTGCTCTAGATTCTGAGCAAGCTACAAGAAACCTGAGTGCACCTCAGGAGAGAAAAAGCAGGCAAAAAGTGTGACCCGCGGGTCATGATTTTTTCAAATAATAAAAAGTATCCAAAGCGTCTCAAACTCGAGTCATATGATGCCCGAGATCCGAAAGGGCAGAAAAAGTTTGCGGAACCTGTTTCCCTGCTCTAGATTCTGAACAAGCTGCAGAAACCTGAGTGCAGCTCAGGAGAGAAAAAGAAGGCAAAAAGTGTGACCCGCGGGTCAGGATTTTTTCAAAAAAATGAAAAGTATCCAAAGTGTCTCAAACTCACGTCATATGATGCCCGAGATCCGAAAGGGCAGAAAAAGTTTGCGGAACCTGTTTCCCTGCTCTAGATTCTGAACAAGCTGCAGAAACCTGAGTGCAGCTCAGGAGAGAAAAAGCAGGGAAAAAGTGTGACCCGCGGGTCAGGATTTTTTCAAAAAAATGAAAAGTATCCAAAGCGTCTCAAACTCGCGTCATATGATGCCCGAGATCCAAAAGGGCAGAAAAAGTTTGCGGAACCTGTTTCCCTGCTCTAGATTCTGAACAAGCTGCAGAAACCTGAGTGCAGCTCAGGAGAGAAAAAGCAGGCAAAAAGTGTGACCAGCGGGTCAGGATTTTTTCAACAAAATGAAAAGTATCCAAAGCGTCTCAAACTCGCGTCATATGGTGCCCGAGATCCGAAAGGGCAGAAAAAGTTTGCAGAACCTGTTTCCCTGCTCTAGATTCTGAACAAGCTGCAGAAACCTGAGTGCAGCTCAGGAGAGAAAAAGCAGGCAAAAAGTGTGACCTGCGGGTCAGGATTTTTTCAAAAAAATGAAAAGTATCCAAAGCGTCTCAAACTCGAGTCATATGATGCCCGAGATCCGAAAGGGCAGAAAAAGTTTGCGGAACCTGTTTCCCTGCTCTAGATTCTGAACAAGCTACAAGAAACCTGAGTGCTGCTCAGGAGAGAAAATGCAGGCAAAAAGTGTGACCCACGGGTCAGGATTTTTTCAAAAAAATGAGAAGTATCGAAAACGTCTCAAACTCGCGTCATATGATGCCCGAGATCCGAAAGGGCAGAAAAAGTTTGCGGAACCTGTTTCCCTGCTCTAGATTCTGAACAAGCTGCAGAAATGTGAGTGCACCTCAGCAGAGAAAAAGCAGGCAAAAAGTGTGACCCGCGGGTCAGGATTTTTTCAAAAAAATGAAAAGTATCGAAAGCGTCTCAAACTCGTGTCATATGATGCCCGAGATCCGAAAGGGCAGAAAAGGTTTGCGGATCCTGTTTCCCTGCTCTAGATTCTGAACAAGCTACAAGAAACCTGAGTGCACCTCAGGAGAGAAAAAGCAGGCAAAAAGTGTGACCCGCGGGTCAGGATTTTTTCAAAAAAATGAAAAGTATCCAAAGCGTCTCAAACTCGCGTCATATGGTGCCCGAGATCCGAAAGGGCAGAAAAAGTTTGCGGAACCTGTTTCCCTGCTCTAGATTCTGAACAAGCTGCAGAAACCTGAGTGCACCTCAGGAGAGAAAAAGCAGGAAAAAAGTGTGACCCGCGGGTCAGGATTTTTTCAAAACAATGAAAAGTATCCAAAGCGTCTCAAACTCGCGTCATATGATGCCCGAGATCTGAAAGGGCAGAAAAAGTTTGCGGAACCTGTTTCCCTGCTCTAGATTCTGAACAAGCTGCAGAAACCTGAGTGCAGCTCAGGAGAGAAAAAGAAGTCAAAAAGTGTGACCCGCGGGTCAGGATTTTTTCAAAAAAATGAAAAGTATCCAAAGCGTCTCAAACTCACGTCATATGATGCCCGAGATCCAAAAGGGCAGAAAAAGTTTGCGGAACCTGTTTCCCTGCTCTAGATTCTGAACAAGCTGCAGAAACCTGAGTGCACCTCAGGAGAGAAAAAGCAGGAAAAAAGTGTGACCCGCGGGACAGGAGTTTTTCAAAAAAATGAAAAGTATCCAAAGCGTCTCAAACTCGCGTCATATGATGCCCGAGATCCGAAAGGGCAGAAAAAGTTTGCGGAACCTGTTTCCCTGCTCTAGATTCTGAACAAGCTGCAGAAATGTGAGTGCACCTCAGCAGAGAAAAAGCAGGCAAAAAGTGTGACCTGCGGGTCAGGATTTTTTCAAAAAAATGAAAAGTATCCAAAGCGTCTCAAACTCGCGTCATATGGTGCCCGAGATCCGAAAGGGCAGAAAAAGTTTGCTTAACCTGTTTCCCTGCTCTAGATTCTGAACAAGCTGCAGAAACCTGAGTGCAGCTCAGGAGAGAAAAAGCAGGTAAAAAGTGTGACCCGCGGGTCAGGATTTTTTCAAAAAAATGAAAAGTATCGAAAGCGTCTCAAACTCGTGTCATATGATGCCCGAGATCCGAAAGGGCAGAAAAAGTTTGCGGATCCTGTTTCCCTGCTCTAGATTCTGAACAAGCTACAAGAAACCTGAGTGCACCTCAGGAGAGAAAAAGCAGGCAAAAAGTGTGACCCGCGGGTCAGGATTTTTTCAAAACAATGAAAAGTATCCAAAGCGTCTCAAACTCGCGTCATATGATGCCCGAGATCCGAAAGGGCAGAAAAAGTTTGCGGAACCTGTTTCCCTGCTCTAGATTCTGAACAAGCTGCAGAAACCTGAGTGCAGCTCAGGAGAGAAAAAGAAGTCAAAATGTGTGACCCGCGGGTCAGGATTTTTTCAAAAAAATGAAAAGTATCCAAAGCGTCTCAAACTCACGTCATATGATGCCCGAGATCCAAAAGGGCAGAAAAAGTTTGTGGAACCTGTTTCCCTGCTCTAGGTTCTGAACAAGCTGCAGAAACCTGAGTGCAGCTCAGGAGAGAAAAAGCAGTCAAAAAGTGTGACCCGCGGGTCAGGATTTTTTCAAAAAAATGAAAAGTATCCAAAGCGTCTCAAACTCGCGTCATATGATGCCCGAGATCCGAAAGGGCAGAAAAAGTTTGCGGAACCAGTTTCCCTGCTCTAGATTCTGAACAAGCTGCAGAAACCTGAGTGCACCTCAGAGGAGAAAAAGCAGGAAAAAAGTGTGACCCGTGGGTCAGGATTTTTTCAAAAAAATGAAAAGTATCCAAAGCGTCTCAAACTCGAGTCATATGATGCCCGAGATCCGAAAGGGCAGAAAAAGTTTGCGGAACCTGTTTCCCTGCTCTAGATTCTGAACAAGCTGCAGAAACCTGAGTGCAGCTCAGGAGAGAAAAAGAAGTCAAAAAGTGTGACCCGCGGGTCAGGATTTTTTCAAAACAATGAAAAGTATCCAAAGCGTCTCAAAGTCGTGTCATATGATGCCCGAGATCCGAAAGGGCAGAAAAAGTTTGCGGAACCTGTTTCCCTGCTCTAGATTCTGAACAAGCTGCAGAAACCTGAGTGCAGCTCAGGAGAGAAAAAGAAGTCAAAAAGTGTGACCCGCGGGTCAGGATTTTTTCAAAAAAATGAAAAGTATCCAAAGCGTCTCAAACTCGCGTCATATGATGCCCGAGATCCGAAAGGGCAGAAAAAGTTTGCGGAACCTGTTTCCCTGCTCTAGATTCTGAACAAGCTGCAGAGACCTGAGTGCACCTCAGGAGAGAAAAAGCAGGAAAAAAGTGTGACCCGCGGGTCAGGATTTTTTCAAAAAAATGAAAAGTATCCAAAGCGTCTCAAACTCGAGTCATATGATGCCCGAGATCCGAAAGGGCAGAAAAAGTTTGCAGAACCTGTTTCCCTGTTCTGGATTCTGAACAAGCTGCAGAAACCTGAGTGTACCTCAGGAGACAAAAAGCAGGCAAAAAGTGTGACCCGCGGGTCAGGAATTTTTCAAAAACATGAAAAGTATCCAAAGGGTCTCAAACTCGTGTCATATGATGCCCGAGATCTGAAAGCGCAGAAAAAGTTTGCGGAACCTGTTTCCCTGCTCTAGATTCTGAACAAGCTACAAGAAACCTGAGTGCTGCTCAGGAGAGAAAAAGCAGGCAAAAAGTGTGACCCGCGGGTCAGGAATTTTTCAAAAACATGAAAAGTATCCAAAGGGTCTCAAACTCGTGTCATATGATGCCCGAGATCTGAAAGGGCAGAAAAAGTTTGCGGAACCTGTTTCCCTGCTCTAGATTCTGAACAAGCTACAAGAAACCTGAGTGCTGCTCAGGAGAGAAAAAGCAGGCAAAAAGTGTGACCCGCGGGTCAGGATTTTTTCAAAAAAATGAAAAGTATCCAAAGCGTCTCAAACTCGCGTCATATGATGCCCGAGATCCGAAAGGGCAGAAAAAGTTTGCGGAACCTGTTTCCCTGCTCTAGATTCTGAACAAGCTGCAGAAACCTGAGTGCAGCTCAGGAGAGAAAAAGAAGTCAAAAAGTGTGACCCGCGGGTCAGGATTTTTTCAAAAAAATGAAAAGTATCCAAAGGGTCTCAAACTCATGTCATATGATGCCCAAGATCCGAAAGGGCAGAAAAAGTTTGCGGAACCTGTTTCCCTGCTCTAGATTCTGAACAAGCTGCAGAAACCTGAGTGCAGCTCAGGAGAGAAAAAGAAGTCAAAAAGTGTGACCCGCGGGTCAGGATTTTTTCAAAAAAATGAAAAGTATCCAAAGGGTCTCAAACTCATGTCATATGATGCCCAAGATCCGAAAGGGCAGAAAAAGTTTGCGGAACCTGTTTCCCTGCTCTAGATTCTGAACAAGCTGCAGAAACCTGAGTGCAGCTCAGGAGAGAAAAAGCAGGAAAAAAGTGTGACCCGTGGGTCAGGATTTTTTCAAAAAAATGAAAAGTATCCAAAGCGTCTCAAACTCGCGTCATATGATGCCCGAGATCCGAAAGGGCAGAAAAAGTTTGCGGAACCTGTTTCCCTGCTCTAGATTCTGAACAACCTGCAGAAACCTGAGTGCACCTCAGGAGAGAAAAAGCAGGAAAAAAGTGTGACCCGCGGGTCAGGATTTTTTCAAAAAAATGAAAAGTATCCAAAGCGTCTCAAACTCGAGTCATATGATGCCCGAGATCCGAAAGGGCAGAAAAAGTTTGCGGAACCTGTTTCCCTGCTCTGGATTCTGAACAAGCTGCAGAAACCTGAGTGTACCTCAGGAGAGAAAAAGCAGGCAAAAAGTGTGACCCGCGGGTCAGGAATTTTTCAAAAACATGAAAAGTATCCAAAGGGTCTCAAACTCGTGTCATATGATGCCCGAGATCCGAAAGGGCAGAAAAAGTTTGCGGAACCTGTTTCCCTGCTCTAGATTCTGAACAAGCTGCAGAAACCTGAGTGCAGCTCAGGAGAGAAAAAGCAGGAAAAAAGTGTGACCTTCGAAAAAATGAAAAGTATCAAAAGCGTCTCAAACTCGAGTCATATGATGCCCGAGATCCGAAAGGGCAGAAAAAGTTTGCGGAACCTGTTTTCCTGCTCTAGATTCTGAACAAGCTACAGAAACCTGAGTGCAGCTCAGGAGAGAAAAAGCAGGGAAAAAGTGTGACCCGCGGGTCAGGATTTTTTCAAAAAAATGAAAAGTATCCAAAGCGTCTCAAACTCGCGTCATATGATGCCCGAGATCCGAAAGGGCAGAAAAAGCTTGCGGAACCTGTTTCCCTGCTCTAGATTCTGAACAAGCTGCAGAAACCTGAGTGCAGATCAGGAGAGAAAAAGCAGGCAAAAAGTGTGACCTCCTGGTCAGGATTTTTTCAAAACAATGAAAAGTATCCAAAGAGTCTCAAACTCGCGTCATATGATGCCCGAGATCCGAAAGGGCAGAAAAAGTTTGCGGAACCTGTTTCCCTGCTCTAGATTCTGAACAAGCTGCAGAAACCTGAGTGCAGCTCAGGAGAGAAAAAGAAGTCAAAAAGTGTGACCCGCGGGTCAGGATTTTTTCAAAAAAATGAAAAGTATTCAAAGCGCCTCAAACTCGAGTCATATGGTGCCCAAGATCCGAAAGGGCAGAAAATGTTTGCGGAACCTGTTTCCCTGCTCTAGATTCTGAACAAGCTGCAGAAACCTGAGTGCAGCTCAGGAGAGAAAAAGCAGGAAAAAAGTGTGACCCGCGGGTCAGGATTTTTTCAAAAAAATGAAAAGTATCCAAAGCATCTAAAACTCGCGTCATATGATGCCCGAGATCCGAAAGGGCAGAAAAAGTTTGCGGAACCTGTTTCCCTGCTCTGGATTCTGAAGAAGCTGCAGAAACCTGAGTGTACCTCAGGAGAGAAAAAGCAGGAAAAAAGTGTGACCCGCGGGTAAGGATTTTTTCAAAAAAATGAAAAGTATCCAAAGCGTCTCAAACTCCCGTCATATGATGCCCGAGATCCGAAAGGGCAGAAAAAGTTTGCAGAACCTGTTTCCCTGCTCTAGATTCTGAACAAGCTGCAGAAACCTGAGTGCAGCTCAGGAGAGAAAAAGCAGGAAAAAAGTGTGAACCGCGGGTCAGGAGTTTTTCAAAAAAATGAAAAGTATCCAAAGCGTCTCAAACTCGCGTCATATGATGCCCGAGATCCGAAAGGGCAGAAAAAGTTTGCAGAACCTGTTTCCCTGCTCTAGATTCTGAACAAGCTACAGAAACCTGAGTGCAGCTCAGGAGAGAAAAAGCAGGGGAAAAGTGTGACCCGCGGGTCAGGATTTTTTCAAAAAAATGAAAAGTATCCAAAGCGTCTCAAACTCGCGTCATATGATGCCCGAGATCCGAAAGGGCAGAAAAAGCTTGCGGAACCTGTTTCCCTGCTCTAGATTCTGAACAAGCTGCAAAACCTGAGTGCAGATCAGGAGAGAAAAAGCAGGCAAAAAGTGTGACCTCCTGGTCAGGATTTTTTCAAAACAATGAAAAGTATCCAAAGAGTCTCAAACTCGCGTCATATGATGCCCGAGATCCGAAAGGGCAGAAAAAGTTTGCGGAACCTGTTTCCCTGCTCTAGATTCTGAACAAGCTGCAGAAACCTGAGTGCAGCTCAGGAGAGAAAAAGAAGTCAAAAAGTGTGACCCGCGGGTCAGGATTTTTTC
Organism: Rhineura floridana; assembly: GCF_030035675.1. Classification (NCBI taxonomy): domain Eukaryota; kingdom Metazoa; phylum Chordata; class Lepidosauria; order Squamata; family Rhineuridae; genus Rhineura; species Rhineura floridana. Next base: position 21,276,527 of record NC_084488.1, on the reverse strand, counting down.
AAAAAAATGAAAAGTATTCAAAGCGCCTCAAACTCGAGTCATATGGTGCCCGAGATCCGAAAGGGCAGAAAATGTTTGCGGAACCTGTTTCCCTGCTCTAGATTCTGAACAAGCTGCAGAAACCTGAGTGCAGCTCAGGAGAGAAAAAGCAGGAAAAAAGTGTGACCCGCGGGTCAGGATTTTTTCAAAAAAATGAAAAGTATCCAAAGCATCTAAAACTCGCGTCATATGATGCCCGAGATCCGAAAGGGCAGAAAAAGTTTGCGGAACCTGTTTCCCTGCTCTAGATTCTGAACAAGCTGCAGAAACCTGAGTGCAGCTCAGGAGAGAAAAAGTAGGAAAAAAGTGTGACCCGCGGGTCAGGATTTTTTCAAAAAAATGAAAAGTATCCAAAGCGTCTCAAACTCGAGTCATATGATGCCCGAGATGCGAAAGGGCAGAAAAAGTTTGCGGAACCTGTTTCCCTGCTCTAGATTCGGAACAGGCTACAAGAAACCTGAGTGTACCTCAGGAGAGAATAAGCAGGGCAAAAGTGTGACCCGCGGGTCACGATTTTTTTTAAAAAATGAAAAGTATCCAAAGCATCTCAAACTCACGTCATATGATGCCCAAGATCCGAAAGGGAAGAAAAAGTTTGCGGAACCTGTTTCCCTGCTCTAGATTCTGAACAAGCTGCAAAAACCTGAGTGCAGCTCAGTAGAGAAAAAGCAGGCAAAAAGTGTGACCCGCGGGTCAGGATTTTTTCAAATAAATGAAAAGTATCCAAAGCGTCTCAAACTCGCGTCATATGGTGACCGAGATCCGAAAGGGCAGAAAAAGTTTGCGGAACCTGTTTCCCTGCTCTAGATTCTGAACAAGCTGCAGAAACCTGAGTGCAGCTCAGGAGATAAAAAGAAGTCAAAAAGTGTGACCCGCGGGTCAGGATTTTTTCAAAAAAATGAAAAGTATCCAAAGCGTCTCAAACTCGTATCATATTATGCCCGAGATCTGAAAGGCCAGAAAAAGTTTGCGGAACCTGTTTCCCTGCTCTAGATTCTGAGCAAGCTACAAGAAACCTGAGTGCACCTCAGGAGAGAAAAAGCAGGCAAAAAGTGTGACCCGCGGGTCAGGATTTTTTCAAATAATAAAAAGTATCCAAAGCGTCTCAAACTCGAGTCATATGATGCCCGAGATCCGAAAGGGCAGAAAAAGTTTGCGGAACCTGTTTCCCTGCTCTAGATTCTGAACAAGCTGCAGAAACCTGAGTGCAGCTCAGGAGAGAAAAAGAAGACAAAAAGTGTGACCCGCGGGTCAGGATTTTTTCAAAAAAATGAAAAGTATCCAAAGCGTCTCAAACTCACGTCATATGATGCCCGAGATCCGAAAGGGCAGAAAAAGTTTGCGGAACCTGTTTCCCTGCTCTAGATTCTGAACAAGCTGCAGAAACCTGAGTGCAGCTCAGGAGAGAAAAAGCAGGGAAAAAGTGTGACCCGCGGGTCAGGATTTTTTCAAAAAAATGAAAAGTATCCAAAGCGTCTCAAACTCGCGTCATATGATGCCCGAGATCCAAAAGGGCAGAAAAAGTTTGTGGAACCTGTTTCCCTGCTCTAGATTCTGAACAAGCTGCAGAAACCTGAGTGCAGCTCAGGAGAGAAAAAGCAGGCAAAAAGTGTGACCAGCGGGTCAGGATTTTTTCAACAAAATGAAAAGTATCCAAAGCGTCTCAAACTCGCGTCATATGGTGCCCGAGATCCGAAAGGGCAGAAAAAGTTTGCAGAACCTGTTTCCCTGCTCTAGATTCTGAACAAGCTGCAGAAACCTGAGTGCAGCTCAGGAGAGAAAAAGCAGGCAAAAAGTGTGACCCGCGGGTCAGGATTTTTTCAAAAAAATGAAAAGTATCCAAGGCGTCTCAAACTCGAGTCATATGATGCCCGAGATGCGAAAGGGCAGAAAAAGTTTGCGGAACCTGTTTCCCTGCTCTAGATTCGGAACAGGCTACAAGAAACCTGAGTGTACCTCAGGAGAGAATAAGCAGGGCAAAAGTGTGACCCGCGGGTCACGTTTTTTTTTAAAAAATGAAAAGTATCCAAAGCATCTCAAACTCACGTCATATGATGCCCAAGATCCGAAAGGGAAGAAAAAGTTTGCGGAACCTGTTTCCCTGCTCTAGATTCTGAACAAGCTGCAAAAACCTGAGTGCAGCTCAGTAGAGAAAAAGCAGGCAAAAAGTGTGACCCGCGGGTCAGGATTTTTTCAAATAAATGAAAAGTATCCAAAGCGTCTCAAACTCGCGTCATATGGTGACCGAGATCCAAAAGGGCAGAAAAAGTTTGCGGAACCTGTTTCCCTGCTCTAGATTCTGAACAAGCTGCAGAAACCTGAGTGCAGCTCAGGAGATAAAAAGAAGTCAAAAAGTGTGACCCGCGGGTCAGGATTTTTTCAAAAAAATGAAAAGTATCCAAAGCGTCTCAAACTCGTATCATATTATGCCCGAGATCTGAAAGGCCAGAAAAAGTTTGCGGAACCTGTTTCCCTGCTCTAGATTCTGAGCAAGCTACAAGAAACCTGAGTGCACCTCAGGAGAGAAAAAGCAGGCAAAAAGTGTGACCCGCGGGTCAGGATTTTTTCAAATAATAAAAAGTATCCAAAGCGTCTCAAACTCGAGTCATATGATGCCCGAGATCCGAAAGGGCAGAAAAAGTTTGCGGAACCTGTTTCCCTGCTCTAGATTCTGAACAAGCTGCAGAAACCTGAGTGCAGCTCAGGAGAGAAAAAGAAGACAAAAAGTGTGACCCGCGGGTCAGGATTTTTTCAAAAAAATGAAAAGTATCCAAAGCGTCTCAAACTCGCATCATATGATGCCCGAGATCCGAAAGGGCAGAAAAAGTTTGCGGAACCTGTTTCCCTGCTCTAGATTCTGAACAAGCTGCAGAAACCTGAGTGCAGCTCAGGAGAGAAAAAGCAGGGAAAAAGTGTGACCCGCGGGTCAGGATTTTTTCAAAAAAATGAAAAGTATCCAAAGCGTCTCAAACTCGCGTCATATGATGCCCGAGATCCAAAAGGGCAGAAAAAGTTTGCGGAACCTGTTTCCCTGCTCTAGATTCTGAACAAGCTGCAGAAACCTGAGTGCAGCTCAGGAGAGAAAAAGCAGGCAAAAAGTGTGACCAGCGGGTCAGGATTTTTTCAACAAAATGAAAAGTATCCAAAGCGTCTCAAACTCGCGTCATATGGTGCCCGAGATCCGAAAGGGCAGAAAAAGTTTGCAGAACCTGTTTCCCTGCTCTAGATTCTGAACAAGCTGCAGAAACCTGAGTGCAGCTCAGGAGAGAAAAAGCAGGCAAAAAGTGTGACCCGCGGGTCAGGATTTTTTCAAAAAAATGAAAAGTATCCAAAGCGTCTCAAACTCGAGTCATATGATGCCCGAGATCCGAAAGGGCAGAAAAAGTTTGCGGAACCTGTTTCCCTGCTCTAGATTCTGAACAAGCTACAAGAAACCTGAGTGCTGCTCAGGAGAGAAAAAGCAGGGCAAAAGTGTGGCCCGCGGGTCACGATTTTTTTTAAAAAATGAAAAGTATCCAAAGCATCTCAAACTCACGTCATATGATGCCCAAGATCCGAAAGGGAAGAAAAAGTTTGCGGAACCTGTTTCCCTGCTCTAGATTCTGAACAAGCTGCAAAAACCTGAGTGCAGCTCAGTAGAGAAAAAGCAGGCAAAAAGTGTGACCCGCGGGTCAGGATTTTTTCAAAAAAATGAAAAGTATCCAAAGCGTCTCAAACTCGCGTCATATGGTGACCGAGATCCGAAAGGGCAGAAAAAGTTTGCGGAACCTGTTTCCCGGCTCTAGATTCTGAACAAGCTGCAGAAACCTGAGTGCAGCTCAGGAGAGAAAAAGCAGGCAAAAAGTGTGACCCGTGGGTCAGGATTTTTTCAAAAAAATGAAAAGTATCCAAAGCGTCTCAAACTCGACTCATATGATGCCCGAGATCCGAAAGGGCAGAAAAAGTTTGCGGAACCTGTTTCCCTGCTCTAGATTCTGAACAAGCTGCAGAAACCTGAGTGCAGCTCAGGAGAGAAAAAGCAGGAAAAAAGTGTGACCCGCGGGTCAGGATTTTTTCAAAACAATGAAAAGTATCCAAAGCGTCTCAAACTCGTATCACATTATGCCCGAGATCTGAAAGGGCAGAAAAAGTTTGCGGAACCTGTTCCCCTGCTCTAGATTCTGAGCAAGCTACAAGAAACCTGAGTGCTGCTCAGGAGAGAAAAAGCAGGGCAAAAGTGTGGCCCGCGGGTCACGATTTTTTTTAAAAAATGAAAAGTATCCAAAGCATCTCAAACTCACGTCATATGATGCCCAAGATCCGAAAGGGAAGAAAAAGTTTGCGGAACCTGTTTCCCTGCTCTAGATTCTGAACAAGCTGCAGAAACCTGAGTGCAGCTCAGGAGATAAAAAGAAGTCAAAAAGTGTGACCCGCGGGTCAGGATTTTTTCAAAAAAATGAAAAGTATCCAAAGCGTCTCAAACTCGTATCATATTATGCCCGAGATCTGAAAGGCCAGAAAAAGTTTGCGGAACCTGTTTCCCTGCTCTAGATTCTGAGCAAGCTACAAGAAACCTGAGTGCACCTCAGGAGAGAAAAAGCAGGCAAAAAGTGTGACCCGCGGGTCAGGATTTTTTCAAATAATAAAAAGTATCCAAAGCGTCTCAAACTCGAGTCATATGATGCCCGAGATCCGAAAGGGCAGAAAAAGTTTGCGGAACCTGTTTCCCTGCTCTAGATTCTGAACAAGCTGCAGAAACCTGAGTGCAGCTCAGGAGAGAAAAAGAAGACAAAAAGTGTGACCCGCGGGTCAGGATTTTTTCAAAAAAATGAAAAGTATCCAAAGCGTCTCAAACTCACGTCATATGATGCCCGAGATCCGAAAGGGCAGAAAAAGTTTGCGGAACCTGTTTCCCTGCTCTAGATTCTGAACAAGCTGCAGAAACCTGAGTGCAGCTCAGGAGAGAAAAAGCAGGGAAAAAGTGTGACCCGCGGGTCAGGATTTTTTCAAAAAAATGAAAAGTATCCAAAGCGTCTCAAACTCGCGTCATATGATGCCCGAGATCCAAAAGGGCAGAAAAAGTTTGCGGAACCTGTTTCCCTGCTCTAGATTCTGAACAAGCTGCAGAAACCTGAGTGCAGCTCAGGAGAGAAAAAGCAGGCAAAAAGTGTGACCAGCGGGTCAGGATTTTTTCAACAAAATGAAAAGTATCCAAAGCGTCTCAAACTCGCGTCATATGGTGCCCGAGATCCGAAAGGGCAGAAAAAGTTTGCAGAACCTGTTTCCCTGCTCTAGATTCTGAACAAGCTGCAGAAACCTGAGTGCAGCTCAGGAGAGAAAAAGCAGGCAAAAAGTGTGACCCGCGGGTCAGGATTTTTTCAAAAAAATGAAAAGTATCCAAAGCGTCTCAAACTCGAGTCATATGATGCCCGAGATCCGAAAGGGCAGAAAAAGTTTGCGGAACCTGTTTCCCTGCTCTAGATTCTGAACAAGCTACAAGAAACCTGAGTGCTGCTCAGGAGAGAAAAAGCAGGGCAAAAGTGTGGCCCGCGGGTCACGATTTTTTTTAAAAAATGAAAAGTATCCAAAGCATCTCAAACTCACGTCATATGATGCCCAAGATCCGAAAGGGAAGAAAAAGTTTGCGGAACCTGTTTCCCTGCTCTAGATTCTGAACAAGCTGCAAAAACCTGAGTGCAGCTCAGTAGAGAAAAAGCAGGCAAAAAGTGTGACCCGCGGGTCAGGATTTTTTCAAAAAAATGAAAAGTATCCAAAGCGTCTCAAACTCGCGTCATATGGTGACCGAGATCCGAAAGGGCAGAAAAAGTTTGCGGAACCTGTTTCCCGGCTCTAGATTCTGAACAAGCTGCAGAAACCTGAGTGCAGCTCAGGAGAGAAAAAGCAGGCAAAAAGTGTGACCCGTGGGTCAGGATTTTTTCAAAAAAATGAAAAGTATCCAAAGCGTCTCAAACTCGAGTCATATGATGCCCGAGATCCGAAAGGGCAGAAAAAGTTTGCGGAACCTGTTTCCCTGCTCTAGATTCTGAACAAGCTGCAGAAACCTGAGTGCAGCTCAGGAGAGAAAAAGCAGGAAAAAAGTGTGACCCGCGGGTCAGGATTTTTTCAAAACAATGAAAAGTATCCAAAGCGTCTCAAACTCGTATCACATTATGCCCGAGATCTGAAAGGGCAGAAAAAGTTTGCGGAACCTGTTCCCCTGCTCTAGATTCTGAGCAAGCTACAAGAAACCTGAGTGCACCTAAGGAGAGAAAAAGCAAGCAAAAAGTGTGACCCGCAGGTCAGGATTTTTTCAAAAAAATGAAAAGTATCCAAAGGGTCTCAAACTCATGTCATATTATGCCCAAGATCCGAAAGGGCAGAAAAAGTTTGCGGAACCTGTTTCCCTGCTCTAGATTCTGAACAAGCTGCAGAAACCTGAGTGCAGCTCAGGAGAGAAAAAGCAGGCAAGAAGTGTGACCCGCGGGTCAGGATTTTTTCAAAAAAATGAAAAGTATCCAAAGCGTCTCAAACTCGAGTCATATGATGCCCGAGATCCGAAAGGGCAGAAAAAGTTTGCGGAACCTGTTTCCCTGCTCTAGATTCTGAACAAGCTACAAGAAACCTGAGTGCTGCTCAGGAGAGAAAAAGCAGGGCAAAAGTGTGGCCCGCGGGTCACGATTTTTTTTAAAAAATGAAAAGTATCCAAAGCATCTCAAACTCACGTCATATGATGCCCGAGATCCGAAAGGGCAGAAAAAGTTTGCGGAACCTGTTTCCCTGCTCTAGATTCTGAACAAGCTGCAGAAACCTGAGTGCAGCTCAGGAGAGAAAAAGCAGGAAAAAAGTGTGACCCGTGGGTCAGGATTTTTTCAAAACAATGAAAAGTATCCAAAGCGTCTCAAACTCGTATCACATTATGCCCGAGATCTGAAAGGGCAGAAAAAGTTTGCGGAACCTGTTCCCCTGCTCTAGATTCTGAGCAAGCTACAAGAAACCTGAGTGCACCTAAGGAGAGAAAAAGCAGGCAAAAAGTGTGACCCGCAGGTCAGGATTTTTTCAAAAAAATGAAAAGTATCCAAAGGGTCTCAAACTCATGTCATATTATGCCCAAGATCCGAAAGGGCAGAAAAAGTTTGCGGAACCTGTTTCCCTGCTCTAGATTCTGAACAAGCTGCAAAAACCTGAGTGCAGCTCAGTAGAGAAAAAGCAGGCAAAAAGTGTGACCCGCGGGTCAGGATTTTTTCAAAAAAATGAAAAGTATCCAAAGCGTCTCAAACTCGCGTCATATGGTGACCGAGATCCGAAAGGGCAGAAAAAGTTTGCGGAACCTGTTTCCCGGCTCTAGATTCTGAACAAGCTGCAGAAACCTGAGTGCAGCTCAGGAGAGAAAAAGCAGGCAAAAAGTGTGACCCGTGGGTCAGGATTTTTTCAAAAAAATGAAAAGTATCCAAAGCGTCTCAAACTCGACTCATATGATGCCCGAGATCCGAAAGGGCAGAAAAAGTTTGCGGAACCTGTTTCCCTGCTCTAGATTCTGAACAAGCTGCAGAAACCTGAGTGCAGCTCAGGAGAGAAAAAGCAGGAAAAAAGTGTGACCCGCGGGTCAGGATTTTTTCAAAACAATGAAAAGTATCCAAAGCGTCTCAAACTCGTATCACATTATGCCCGAGATCTGAAAGGGCAGAAAAAGTTTGCGGAACCTGTTCCCCTGCTCTAGTTTCTGAGCAAGCTACAAGAAACCTGAGTGCTGCTCAGGAGAGAAAAAGCAGGGCAAAAGTGTGGCCCGCGGGTCACGATTTTTTTTAAAAAATGAAAAGTATCCAAAGCATCTCAAACTCACGTCATATGATGCCCAAGATCCGAAAGGGAAGAAAAAGTTTGCGGAACCTGTTTCCCTGCTCTAGATTCTGAACAAGCTGCAGAAACCTGAGTGCAGCTCAGGAGATAAAAAGAAGTCAAAAAGTGTGACCCGCGGGTCAGGATTTTTTCAAAAAAATGAAAAGTATCCAAAGCGTCTCAAACTCGTATCATATTATGCCCGAGATCTGAAAGGCCAGAAAAAGTTTGCGGAACCTGTTTCCCTGCTCTAGATTCTGAGCAAGCTACAAGAAACCTGAGTGCACCTCAGGAGAGAAAAAGCAGGCAAAAAGTGTGACCCGCGGGTCAGGATTTTTTCAAATAATAAAAAGTATCCAAAGCGTCTCAAACTCGAGTCATATGATGCCCGAGATCCGAAAGGGCAGAAAAAGTTTGCGGAACCTGTTTCCCTGCTCTAGATTCTGAACAAGCTGCAGAAACCTGAGTGCAGCTCAGGAGAGAAAAAGAAGACAAAAAGTGTGACCCGCGGGTCAGGATTTTTTCAAAAAAATGAAAAGTATCCAAAGCGTCTCAAACTCACGTCATATGATGCCCGAGATCCGAAAGGGCAGAAAAAGTTTGCGGAACCTGTTTCCCTGCTCTAGATTCTGAACAAGCTGCAGAAACCTGAGTGCAGCTCAGGAGAGAAAAAGCAGGGAAAAAGTGTGACCCGCGGGTCAGGATTTTTTCAAAAAAATGAAAAGTATCCAAAGCGTCTCAAACTCGCGTCATATGATGCCCGAGATCCAAAAGGGCAGAAAAAGTTTGCGGAACCTGTTTCCCTGCTCTAGATTCTGAACAAGCTGCAGAAACCTGAGTGCAGCTCAGGAGAGAAAAAGCAGGCAAAAAGTGTGACCAGCGGGTCAGGATTTTTTCAACAAAATGAAAAGTATCCAAAGCGTCTCAAACTCGCGTCATATGGTGCCCGAGATCCGAAAGGGCAGAAAAAGTTTGCAGAACCTGTTTCCCTGCTCTAGATTCTGAACAAGCTGCAGAAACCTGAGTGCAGCTCAGGAGAGAAAAAGCAGGCAAAAAGTGTGACCAGCGGGTCAGGATTTTTTCAAAAAAATGAAAAGTATCCAAAGCGTCTCAAACTCGAGTCATATGATGCCCGAGATCCGAAAGGGCAGAAAAAGTTTGCGGAACCTGTTTCCCTGCTCTAGATTCTGAACAAGCTACAAGAAACCTGAGTGCTGCTCAGGAGAGAAAAAGCAGGGCAAAAGTGTGGCCCGCGGGTCACGATTTTTTTTAAAAAATGAAAAGTATCCAAAGCATCTCAAACTCACGTCATATGATGCCCAAGATCCGAAAGGGAAGAAAAAGTTTGCGGAACCTGTTTCCCTGCTCTAGATTCTGAACAAGCTGCAAAAACCTGAGTGCAGCTCAGTAGAGAAAAAGCAGGCAAAAAGTGTGACCCGCGGGTCAGGATTTTTTCAAAAAAATGAAAAGTATCCAAAGCGTCTCAAACTCGCGTCATATGGTGACCGAGATCCGAAAGGGCAGAAAAAGTTTGCGGAACCTGTTTCCCGGCTCTAGATTCTGAACAAGCTGCAGAAACCTGAGTGCAGCTCAGGAGAGAAAAAGCAGGCAAAAAGTGTGACCCGTGGGTCAGGATTTTTTCAAAAAAATGAAAAGTATCCAAAGCGTCTCAAACTCAAGTCATATGATGCCCGAGATCCGAAAGGGCAGAAAAAGTTTGCGGAACCTGTTTCCCTGCTCTAGATTCTGAACAAGCTGCAGAAACCTGAGTGCAGCTCAGGAGAGAAAAAGCAGGAAAAAAGTGTGACCCGCGGGTCAGGATTTTTTCAAAACAATGAAAAGTATCCAAAGCGTCTCAAACTCGTATCACATTATGCCCGAGATCTGAAAGGGCAGAAAAAGTTTGCGGAACCTGTTCCCCTGCTCTAGATTCTGAGCAAGCTACAAGAAACCTGAGTGCACCTAAGGAGAGAAAAAGCAAGCAAAAAGTGTGACCCGCAGGTCAGGATTTTTTCAAAAAAATGAAAAGTATCCAAAGGGTCTCAAACTCATGTCATATTATGCCCAAGATCCGAAAGGGCAGAAAAAGTTTGCGGAACCTGTTTCCCTGCTCTAGATTCTGAACAAGCTGCAGAAACCTGAGTGCAGCTCAGGAGAGAAAAAGCAGGCAAGAAGTGTGACCCGCGGGTCAGCATTTTTTCAAAAAAATGAAAAGTATCCAAAGCGTCTCAAACTCGAGTCATATGATGCCCGAGATCCGAAAGGGCAGAAAAAGTTTGCGGAACCTGTTTCCCTGCTCTAGATTCTGAACAAGCTACAAGAAACCTGAGTGCTGCTCAGGAGAGAAAAAGCAGGGCAAAACTGTGGCCCGCGGGTCACGATTTTTTTTAAAAAATGAAAAGTATCCAAAGCATCTCAAACTCACGTCATATGATGCCCAAGATCCGAAAGGGAAGAAAAAGTTTGCGGAACCTGTTTCCCTGCTCTAGATTCTGAACAAGCTGCAAAAACCTGAGTGCAGCTCAGTAGAGAAAAAGCAGGCAAAAAGTGTGACCCGCGGGTCAGGATTTTTTCAAAAAAATGAAAAGTATCCAAAGCGTCTAAAACTCGCGTCATATGGTGACCGAAATCCGAAAGGGCAGAAAAAGTTTGCGGAACCTGTTTCCCGGCTCTAGATTCTGAACAAGCTGCAGAAACCTGAGTGCAGCTCAGGAGAGAAAAAGCAGGCAAAAAGTGTGACCCGTGGGTCAGGATTTTTTCAAAAAAATGAAAAGTATCCAAAGCGTCTCAAACTCGAGTCATATGATGCCCGAGATCCGAAAGGGCAGAAAAAGTTTGCGGAACCTGTTTCCCTGCTCTAGATTCTGAACAAGCTGCAGAAACCTGAGTGCAGCTCAGGAGAGAAAAAGCAGGAAAAAAGTGTGACCCGTGGGTCAGGATTTTTTCAAAACAATGAAAAGTATCCAAAGCGTCTCAAACTCGTATCACATTATGCCCGAGATCTGAAAGGGCAGAAAAAGTTTGCGGAACCTGTTCCCCTGCTCTAGATTCTGAGCAAGCTACAAGAAACCTGAGTGCACCTAAGGAGAGAAAAAGCAGGCAAAAAGTGTGACCCGCAGGTCAGGATTTTTTCAAAAAAATGAAAAGTATCCAAAGGGTCTCAAACTCATGTCATATTATGCCCAAGATCCGAAAGGGCAGAAAAAGTTTGCGGAACCTGTTTCCCTGCTCTAGATTCTGAACAAGCTGCAGAAACCTGAGTGCAGCTCAGGAGAGAAAAAGCAGGCAAGAAGTGTGACCCGCGGGTCAGTATTTTTTCAAAAAAATGAAAAGTATCCAAAGCATCTCAAACTCGCGTCATATGATGCCCGAGATCCGAAAGGGCAGAAAAAGTTTGCGGAACCTGTTTCCCTGCTCTAGATTCTGAACAAGCTGCAGAAACCTGAGTGCACCTCAGGAGAGAAAAAGCAGGAAAAAAGTGTGACCCGCGGGTCAGGATTTTTTCGAAAAAATGAAAAGTATCCAAAGCGTCTCAAACTCGTGTCATATGATGCCGGAGATCCGAAAGGGCAGAAAAAGTTTGCGGAACCTGTATCCCTGCTCTAGATTCTGAACAAGCTACAGAAACCTGAGTGCACCTCAGGAGAGAAAAAGCAGGAAAAACGTGTGACCCGCGGGTCAGGATTTTTTCAAAACAATGAAAAGTATCCAAAGCGTCTCAAACTCGTATCACATTATGCCCGAGATCTGAAAGGGCAGAAAAAGTTTGCGGAACCTGTTCCCCTACTCTAGATTCTGAGCAAGCTACAAGAAACCTGAGTGCACCTCAGGAGAGAAAAAGCAGGCAAAAAGTGTGACCCGCAGGTCAGGATTTTTTCAAAAAAATGAAAAGTATCCAAAGGGTCTCAAACTCATGTCATATGATGCCCAAGATCCGAAAGGGCAGAAAAAGTTTGCGGAACCTGTATCCCTGCTCTAGATTCTGAACAAGCTACAGAAACCTGAGTGCACCTCAGGAGAGAAAAAGCAGGAAAAACGTGTGACCCGTGGGTCACGATTTTTTTTAAAAAATGAAAAGTATCCAAATGGTCTCAAACTCGTGTCATATGATGCCCGAGATCCGAAAGGGCAGAAAAAGTTTGCGGAACCTGTTTCCCTGCTCTAGATTCTGAACAAGCTGCAAAAACCTGAGTGCAGCTCAGTAGAGAAAAAGCAGGCAAAAAGTGTGACCCGCGGGTCAGGATTTTTTCAAAAAAATGAAAAGTATCCAAAGCGTCTCAAACTCGCGTCATATGGTGCCCGAGATCCGAAAGGGCAGAAAAAGTTTGCGGAACCTGTTTCCCTGCTCTAGATTCTGAACAAGCTGCAGAAACCTGAGTGCAGCTCAGGAGAGAAAAAGAAGTCAAAAAGTGTGACCCGCGGGTCAGGATTTTTTCAAAAAAATGAAAAGTATCCAAAGCGTCTAAAACTCACGTCATATGATGCCCGAGATCCGAAAGGGCAGAAAAAGTTTGCGGAACCTGTTTCCCTGCTCTAGATTCGGAACAAGCTACAAGAAACCTGAGTGTACCTCAGGAGAGAATAAGCAGGGGAAAAGTGTGACCCGCGGGTCACAATTTTTTTAAAAAAATTAAAAGTATCGAAAGGGTCTCAAACTCGTGTCACATGATGCCCAAGATCCGAAAGGGCAGAAAAAGTTTGCGGAACCTGTTTCCCAGCTCTAGATTCTGAACAAGCTGCAGAAACCTGAGTGCAGCTCAGGAGAGAAAAAGCAGGAAAAAAGTGTGACCTGAGGGTCAGGATTTTTTCAAAAAAATGAAAAGTATCCAAAGCGTCTCAAACTCGAGTCATATGATGCCCGAGATCCGAAAGGGCAGAAAAAGTTTGCGGAACCTGTTTCCCTGCTCTAGATTCTGAACAAGCTGCAGAAACCTGAGTGCAGCTCAGGAGAGAAAAAGAAGTCAAAAAGTGTGACCCGCGGGTCAGGATTTTTTCAAAAAAATAAAAAGTATCCAAAGCATCTCAAACTCACGTCATATGATGCCCGAGATCCGAAAGGGCAGAAAAAGTTTGCGGAACCTGTTTCCCTGCTCTAGATTCTGAACAAGCTGCAGAAACCTGAGTGCAGCTCAGGAGAGAAAAAGCAGGCAAAAAGTGTGACCCGCGGGTCAGGATTTTTTCAAAAAAATGAAAAGTATCCAAAGCGTCTCAAACTCGCGTCATATGGTGCCCGAGATCCGAAAGGGCAGAAAAAGTTTGCGGAACCTGTTTCCCTGCTCTAGATTCTGAACAAGCTGCAGAAACCTGAGTGCAGCTCAGGAGAGAAAAAGAAGTCAAAAAGTGTGACCCGCGGGTCAGGATTTTTTCAAAAAAATGAAAAGTATCCAAAGCGTCTAAAACTCACGTCATATGATGCCCGAGATCCGAAAGGGCAGAAAAAGTTTGCGGAACCTGTTTCCCTGCTCTAGATTCGGAACAAGCTACAAGAAACCTGAGTGTACCTCAGGAGAGAATAAGCAGGGGAAAAGTGTGACCCGCGGGTCACAATTTTTTTAAAAAAATTAAAAGTATCGAAAGGGTCTCAAACTCGTGTCATATGATGCCCAAGATCTGAAAGGGCAGAAAAAGTTTGCGGAACCTGTTTCCCAGCTCTAGATTCTGAACAAGCTGCAGAAACCTGAGTGCAGCTCAGGAGAGAAAAAGCAGGAAAAAAGTGTGACCTGCGGGTCAGGATTTTTTCAAAAAAATGAAAAGTATCCAAAGCGTCTCAAACTCGAGTCATATGATGCCCGAGATCTGAAAGGGCAGAAAAAGTTTGCGGAACCTGTTTCCCTGCTCTAGATTCTGAACAAGCTGCAGAAACCTGAGTGCAGCTCAGGAGAGAAAAAGAAGTCAAAAAGTGTGACCCGCGGGTCAGGATTTTTTCAAAAAAATGAAAAGTATCCAAAGCGTCTAAAACTCACGTCATATGATGCCCGAGATCCGAAAGGGCAGAAAAAGTTTGCGGAACCTGTTTCCCTGCTCTAGATTCGGAACAGGCTACAAGAAACCTGAGTGTACCTCAGGAGAGAATAAGCAGGGCAAAAGTGTGACCCGCGGGTCAGGATTTTTTCAAAAAAATGAAAAGTATCCAAAGCGTCTCAAACTCGCGTCATATGATGCCCGAGATCCGAAAGGGCAGAAAAAGTTTGCGGAACCTGTTTCCCTGCTCTAGATTCTGAACAAGCTGCAGAAACCTGAGTGCAGCTCAGGAGAGAAAAAGCAGGCATAAGTGTGACCCGCGGGTCAGGATTTTTTCAAAAAAATGAAAAGTATCCAAAGCGTCTCAAACTCGAGTCATATGATGCCCGAGATCCGAAAGGGCAGAAAAAGTTTGCGGAACCTGTTTCCCTGCTCTAGATTCTGAACAAGCTGCAGAAACCTGAGTGCAGCTCAGGAGAGAAAAAGAAGGGGAAAAGTGTGACCCGCGGGTCAGGATTTTTTCAAAACAATGAAAAGTATCCAAAGCGTCTCAAACTCGTATCACATTATGCCCGAGATCTGAAAGGGCAGAAAAAGTTTGCGGAACCTGTTCCCCTGCTCTAGATTCTGAGCAAGCTACAAAAAACCTGAGTGCACCTCAGGAGAGAAAAAGCAGGCAAAAAGTGTGACCCGCAGGTCAGGATTTTTTCAAAAAAATGAAAAGTATCCAAAGGGTCTCAAACTCATGTCATATGATGCCCAAGATCCGAAAGGGCAGAAAAAGTTTGCGGAACCTGTTTCCCTGCTCTAGATTCTGAACAAGCTGCAGAAACCTGAGTGCAGCTCAGGAGAGAAAAAGCAGGCAAAAAGTGTGCCCCGCGGGTCAGGATTTTTTCAAAAAAATGAAAAGTATCCAAAGCGTCTCAAACTCGCGTCATATGGTGCCCGAGATCCGAAAGGGCAGAAAAAGTTTGCGGAACCTGTTTCCCTGCTCTAGATTCTGAACAAGCTGCAGAAACCTGAGTGCAGATCAGGAGAGAAAAAGCAGGAAAAAAGTGTGACCCGCGGGTCAGGATTTTTTCAAAAAAATGAAAAGTATCCAAAGCGTCTCAAACTCGCGTCATATGGTGCCCGAGATCCGAAAGGGCAGAAAAAGTTTGCGGAACCTGTTTCCCTGCTCTAGATTCTGAACAAGCTGCAGAAACCTGAGTGCAGCTCAGGAGAGAAAAAGAAGTCAAAAAGTGTGACCCGCGGGTCAGGATTTTTTCAAAAAAATGAAAAGTATCCAAAGCGTCTCAAACTCACGTCATATGATGCCCGAGATCCGAAAGGGCAGAAAAAGTTTGCGGAACCTGTTTCCCTGCTCTAGATTCGGAACAAGCTACAAGAAACCTGAGTGTACCTCAGGAGAGAATAAGCAGGGGAAAAGTGTGACCCGCGGGTCACAATTTTTTTAAAAAAATTAAAAGTATCGAAAGGGTCTCAAACTCGTGTCATATGATGCCCAAGATCCGAAAGGGCAGAAAAAGTTTGCGGAACCTGTTTCCCTGCTCTAGATTCTGAACAAGCTGCAGAAACCTGAGTGCAGCTCAGGAGAGAAAAAGCAGGAAAAAAGTGTGACCTGCGGGTCAGGATTTTTTCAAAAAAATGAAAAGTATCCAAAGCGTCTCAAACTCGAGTCATATGATGCCCGAGATCCGAAAGGGCAGAAAAAGTTTGCGGAACCTGTTTCCCTGCTCTAGATTCTGAACAAGCTGCAGAAACCTGAGTGCAGCTCAGGAGAGAAAAAGAAGTCAAAAAGTGTGACCCGCGGGTCAGGATTTTTTCAAAAAAATGAAAAGTATCCAAAGCATCTAAAACTCACGTCATATGATGCCCGAGATCCAAAAGGGCAGAAAAAGTTTGCGGAACCTGTTTCCCTGCTCTAGATTCGGAACAGGCTACAAGAAACCTGAGTGTACCTCAGGAGAGAATAAGCAGGGCAAAAGTGTGACCCGCCGGTCAGGATTTTTTCAAAAAAATGAAAAGTATCCATAGCGTCTCAAACTCGCGTCATATGATGCCCGAGATCCGAAAGGGCAGAAAAAGTTTGCGGAACCTGTTTCCCTGCTCTAGATTCTGAACAAGCTGCAGAAACCTGAGTGCAGCTCAGGAGAGAAAAAGCAGGCATAAGTGTGACCCGCGGGTCAGGATTTTTTCAAAAAAATGAAAAGTATCCAAAGCGTCTCAAACTCGAGTCATATGATGCCCGAGATCCGAAAGGGCAGAAAAAGTTTGCGGAACCTGTTTCCCTGCTCTAGATTCTGAACAAGCTGCAGAAACCTGAGTGCAGCTCAGGAGAGAAAAAGAAGGGAAAAAGTGTGACCCGCGGGTCAGGATTTTTTCAAAACAATGAAAAGTATCCAAAGCGTCTCAAACTCGTATCACATTATGCCCGAGATCTGAAAGGGCAGAAAAAGTTTGCGGAACCTGTTCCCCTGCTCTAGATTCTGAGCAAGCTACAAGAAACCTGAGTGCACCTCAGGAGAGAAAAAGCAGGCAAAAAGTGTGACCCGCAGGTCAGGATTTTTTCAAAAAAATGAAAAGTATCCAAAGGGTCTCAAACTCATGTCATATGATGCCCAAGATCCGAAAGGGCAGAAAAAGTTTGCGGAACCTGTTTCCCTGCTCTAGATTCTGAACAAGCTGCAGAAACCTGAGTGCAGCTCAGGAGAGAAAAAGCAGGCAAAAAGTGTGACCCGCGGGTCAGGATTTTTTCAAAAAAATGAAAAGTATCCAAAGCGTCTCAAACTCGCGTCATATGGTGCCCGAGATCCGAAAGGGCAGAAAAAGTTTGCGGAACCTGTTTCCCTGCTCTAGATTCTGAACAAGCTGCAGAAACCTGAGTGCAGCTCAGGAGAGAAAAAGCAGGAAAAAAGTGTGACCCGCGGGTCACAATTTTTTTAAAAAAATGAAAAGTATCGAAAGGGTCTCAAACTCGTGTCATATGATGCCCAAGATCCGAAAGGGCAGAAAAAGTTTGCGGAACCTGTTTCCCTGCTCTAGATTCTGAACAAGCTGCAGAAACCTGAGTGCAGCTCAGGAGAGAAAAAGCAGGCAAAAAGTGTGACCCGCGGGTCAGGATTTTTTCAAAACAATGAAAAGTATCCAAAGCATCTAAAACTCACGTCATATGATGCCCGAGATCCGAAAGGGCAGAAAAAGTTTGCGGAACCTGTTTCCCTGCTCTAGATTCGGAACAGGCTACAAGAAACCTGAGTGTACCTCAGGAGAGAATAAGCAGGGCAAAAGTGTGACCCGCGGGTCAGGATTTTTTCAAAAAAATGAAAAGTATCCATAGCGTCTCAAACTCGCGTCATATGATGCCCGAGATCCGAAAGGGCAGAAAAAGTTTGCGGAACCTGTTTCCCTGCTCTAGATTCTGAACAAGCTGCAGAAACCTGAGTGCAGCTCAGGAGAGAAAAAGCAGGCATAAGTGTGACCCGCGGGTCAGGATTTTTTCAAAAAAATGAAAAGTATCCAAAGCGTCTCAAACTCGAGTCATATGATGCCCGAGATCCGAAAGGGCAGAAAAAGTTTGCGGAACCTGTTTCCCTGCTCTAGATTCTGAACAAGCTGCAGAAACCTGAGTGCAGCTCAGGAGAGAAAAAGAAGTCAAAAAGTGTGACCCGCGGGTCAGGATTTTTTCAAAAAAATAAAAAGTATGCAAAGCATCTCAAACTCACGTCATATGATGCCCGAGATCCGAAAGGGCAGAAAAAGTTTGCGGAACCTGTTTCCCTGCTCTAGATTCTGAACAAGCTGCAGAAACCTGAGTGCAGCTCAGGAGAGAAAAAGAAGGGAAAAAGTGTGACCCGCGGGTCAGGATTTTTTCAAAACAATGAAAAGTATCCAAAGCGTCTCAAACTCGTATCACATTATGCCCGAGATCCGAAAGGGCAGAAAAAGTTTGCGGAACCTGTTCCCCTGCTCTAGATTCTGAGCAAGCTACAAGAAACCTGAGTGCACCTCAGGAGAGAAAAAGCAGGCAAAAAGTGTGACCCGCAGGTCAGGATTTTTTCAAAAAAATGAAAAGTATCCAAAGGGTCTCAAACTCATGTCATATGATGCCCAAGATCCGAAAGGGCAGAAAAAGTTTGCGGAACCTGTTTCCCTGCTCTAGATTCTGAACAAGCTGCAGAAACCTGAGTGCAGCTCAGGAGAGAAAAAGCAGGCAAAAAGTGTGACCCGCGGGTCAGGATTTTTTCAAAAAAATGAAAAGTATCCAAAGCGTCTCAAACTCGCGTCATATGGTGCCCGAGATCCGAAAGGGCAGAAAAAGTTTGCGGAACCTGTTTCCCTGCTCTAGATTCTGAACAAGCTGCAGAAACCTGAGTGCAGCTCAGGAGAGAAAAAGCAGGCAAAAAGTGTGACCCGCGGGTCAGGATTTTTTCAAAACAATGAAAAGTATCCAAAGCGTCTCAAACTCCTATCACATTATGCCCGAGATCTGAAAGGGCAGAAAAAGTTTGCGGAACCTGTTCCCCTGCTCTAGATTCTGAGCAAGCTACAAGAAACCTGAGTGCACCTCAGGAGAGAAAAAGCAGGCAAAAAGTGTGACCCGCAGGTCAGGATTTTTTCAAAAAAATGAAAAGTATCCAAAGGGTCTCAAACTCATGTCATATGATGCCCAAGGTCCGAAAGGGTAGAAAAAGTTTGCGGAACCTGTTTCCCTGCTCTAGATTCTGAACAAGCTGCAGAAACCTGAGTGCAGCTCAGGAGAGAAAAAGCAGGAAAAAAGTGTGACCCGCGGGTCAGGATTTTTTCAAAAAAATGAAAAGTATCCAAAGAGTCTCAAACTCACGTCATATGATGCCCGAGATCCGAAAGGGCAGAAAAAGTTTGCGGAACCTGTTTCCCTGCTCTAGATTCTGAACAAGCTGCAGAAACCTGAGTGCAGCTCAGGAGAGAAAAAGCAGGCAAAAAGTGTGACCCGCGGGTCAGTATTTTTTCAAAAAAATGAAAAGTATCCAAAGCATCTCAAACTCGCGTCATATGATGCCCGAGATCCGAAAGGGCAGAAAAAGTTTGCGGAACCTGTTTCCCTGCTCTAGATTCTGAACAAGCTGCAGAAACCTGAGTGCACCTCAGGAGAGAAAAAGCAGGAAAAAAGTGTGACCCGCGGGTCAGGATTTTTTTGAAAAAATGAAAAGTATCCAAAGCGTCTCAAACTCGAGTCATATGATGCCCGAGATCCGAAAGGGCAGAAAAAGTTTGCGGAACCTGTTTCCCTGCTCTAGATTCTGAACAAGCTACAAGAAACCTCAGTGCACCTCAGGAGAGAAAAAGCAGGCAAAAAGTGTGACCCGTGGGTCAGGATTTTTTCAAAAAAATGAAAAGTATCCAAAGCGTCTCAAACTCGTGTCATATGATGCCCGAGATCCGAAAGGGCAGAAAAAGTTTGCGGAACCTGTATCCCTGCTCTAGATTCTGAACAAGCTACAGAAACCTGAGTGCACCTCAGGAGAGAAAAAGCAGGAAAAACGTGTGACCCGCGGGTCACGATTTTTTTTAAAAAATGAAAAGTATCCAAAGGGTCTCAAACTCGTGTCATATGATGCCCAAGATCCGAAAGGGCAGAAAAAGTTTGCGGAACCTGTTTCCCTGCTCTAGATTCTGAACAAAGTGAAAGAGTTCCATTTAACTCCTACTTGAAAAGTTCCAGTCTACTTCTTTCCAAACCAGTTCCATAGACCACCCCTACTCTTGCTCTGATTAAATGCAATCTTGGCCCTTGCAAGGTAATGCAATTACTTTTGCTTGTTGACACACAGAGATCTTGTTGACCTGAACACCTAGCAGAGGAGAAAATTAGATTCACCTAGCTAGGAGTAAGTTGGGATGCTTTTCTTGCTAAATAATGGTAGTGGGGCTAACATACTGTAAAAGAGTGCCATACTTGGCTTGGCAAGAAACACTATGATATTTTCTGCCTACTATGAGATAGAGATCTGCTTCTTTGAAAAACAACAGTCACACCACAACGAGCTGGTTCAGATGTAATCCCAAACCATGGTTTTGCAATACATGAACAAGCCCCATGTTTCTCGTCTCCCTCACATACGCTGATTCCATCTTTTATTTCTGATGTAGCAGCAAGCCATATAGTTACATCTGAATTAGGCAAGCTACAGTATGGCATGTAAACCAGTTAGCATACAAACCAAGATTGCAAACCATGCTTTGAACTGAGTTTATAATTGCAGTTCGCAGATAAATTATGCTTTGTGCAAACCACAGTTTGCCCTTTGCCTGGTTCAGCTGTAAATTGGAAGTAAGGGGAAAATCAGAGGGCTCACTCATATAGCACTAAATCAGTGGTTCTTAGCTTTTTTTGGTTCATAGACTCCTTGGAGAATTTGGTGAAAGCTATGGACTCCCACAAACAAATAAATAAAATTAATTTTATTGCATTGGATTTTTTTTTTTTGCACTCGATTCATGGACTCCCTGAAGCCCATGCATGGACCACAGATTAAGGACCCCTGCACTAAATTACGCTCACATAGATGCTTATAGTTCCTCTGTGTGAGGGGCATTGTGGGACAATCAGGACCCTCCTTCATGGGTAGATCTATGTGCACTGTCTACCTCAGTATGTGCATAGGATCCCTTCATGCTGCCACTGAATGCACAGCTGGGGGGAGGAGCTTTGCCAAAATTCACTGACAGGAAACTGAGTTATACAGCTTGACCTTCTCACATGTTCTCTCAGTGAAGAGGGGATATGAGCGAACTCTGCTAATACAGCAGCAGCACCTGTGACCTACACATTGATTCTGCACACTGAATGGCTATCATTGACCAATCAGTGGATCCTTTACTCTACTTGAAGCATATTAGAAATTGCATGGTTTTTTCCTTCTTTCTTGGCCCATTTCTGGTGGAGAATGTGATGCACCAGAGGAACTAATCTTTACTATATATTCATACTCTTCATTTGACCAATCATGGCTATAGCTGTTCTGTGCAAGCACCATTGCACCTCTATAGGAAGGACAAAGACAGAGTCCTCTTTGATTACCATGCAAAGTATCCTATGAAAGCTGGTGCATAGATACCACTTAATTGTTCAATCAATAGTGCTACTTAAGTATAAGGACATTTATAGATCTGCAGAACCACAGACTCATAAACTTACTCAGAGTACACCATCTTACAGTTCTGCTGTATTCTGGATGTCCAAAGCGATTAAGATGGTGTAAATTCTTTCGTTTGAATTAGTGCAATTGTACCAGTCTGAACCAAGAATGAGCTAGCATACAACATTGTCAGGGAAGAGAAGAAAGTCAGAGAGGGTGTAAACCTGTGTGACGTAAAGGAAAGAGTAACTGACTTGGATTCAAATTCCTGGGATGACTTCAGCAAGTTGCTGTGTCACCACACTTCACAGGGTTGTTGTGGGATAAAATGGAATAATGCCATACAGTATGTGCTGCCTTGTGGTTGTATGGGGAAGGGTGGGATCCAAATATGGTAAATAAAACAATGTAGCTGTGGAAAGTACGTGAAACAATAGGTATTTTGCAGAGCTCGGAAAAGTTACTTTTTTGAACTACAACTCCCAGCAGCCCCAGCAGCTGGCTGGGGCTGATGGGAGTTGTAGTTCAAAAAAGTAACTTTTCCGAGCTCTGGTATTTTGTATCCCAGGCTTCCAAAATGTTGATTCTGAGTTTCAGATGTCCTTTGGAGAATGAGTGTTGCAAAGTAGATCTGATGCGTTGTTGAAGCTTTGTTTAGTCAGAAGAATTACAAATGGTTTGTAGATTAGCCTCCAGTATTTTAATGAATAACATTTTCTTCCCCCTAAGCAGACAGACACTATTTGTTCATCAGCAAGAGAAAAGGGTAAAGAGGACAACCACCATCCCTTTTTGTTTAGGCACATATATTACTGCTCCAATGAATGCTCATTAAGCAATGGAGAGTTCTCTTGATGATTTTTGACATCAGCATAGCTGTTTCTTTTTTCCCCTCTGCATTTCTTGAATTATTTTTTTAAAAATCAACTTCTCAAGTGTACAAATCAAAATTTTCATAGTAATTTAAATGCTTGTTACCAGAGCTTGGAAAAGTTACTTTTTTGAACTACAACTCCCATCAGCCCAATCCAGTGGCCATGCTGGCTGGGGCTGATGGGAGTTGTAGTCCAAAAAAGTAACTTTTCCAAGCTCTGCTTGTTACAATGTACTGACATGTAGCTTATACAATCAAAGCATATATACATACATAAATTAAGGAAAGGGGGGGAAATAACACCAAAAACAAAAAACAAAAAATATTTCAACATAATAATAATAATAGTAATAATAAATAACAACAACAATAAATCAATCAATAAAAAAGAGGTGGAAAGGAGAGTTATTGAGATTAATGTAACCTTGAAAAAGCATAACATTTAATACATGGAATGCTGTAGAGATCTAGAAATTCACTGTTGGTAGACAGATTTAACCGCAATAAGCTCCAGAGACTACCCAAAGATATCCCTCCATAACAAGGCATGAGTTGATGGCTAATAGAAATTATGCTCACCCACTGCTACATTGCTTATAAACCTAAACCATTTAATATGAAAGTTGTCTTTTTTATTTGGATCCCTCCTTGCCAATCTTTGTTGTGTTAATTTTTCCATCAAAGCTACGTTCCGTACCTGAGAATACCATAAATCTATTAAATTGTAGTCAGTCTTTTTCCAATGACATAGCTGTTTCTGTAAACATGGAAATTTCCCCATACTGCATATACGTATTATGTTATCTGTATACCTTGCTTTGTCAAGGTAGACAGATTTGTTAATATAAGTGACCATCACCATATAGAATCATAGCAATACAAATTTTCTAGCATAAACTTTCAAGCTTCCTTTCAATGCCATTTAAAAACAGATTTAAAAACTTTAAACAATTTCCCTGAACAAACTGAGTTTACTTAACAATGAAACTCAGTACACATAGCTGTATCAGAGAGTCCTGTGCGATACAGGTCACCCTAAGACCACAACTACATGTTATTTCTTGCCCCTGGGGGGCAGCAGACTATTACTGTTGAGGGGAGTAGATGTAAAATTGGGAAAAAACCAAACACCTTTAAAGATTTATGTTATTCATAGGGGTAATATGCACAGAATTTGTGTACTGTGCGTTCAGTACTCCTGATAAATGATCAGGAAAGTCTCAGGGGCTAGCAAAACTGCCCCACCAAAATGTATGTTGACACTAATAGGATCAACCCATGATGCAGTAGTTGTTTTCTTGATTGCTATGTAAATGCTCAGATTACTGCAAGACAAGTATGTATTGGAGGGAAATGTCACCTCACATAGAGATCCAGCCTTCAGTTTATGAACCCTCAATAAACATATTGACTACTTTCACTCTGCAATAAAAGCCAGAGTGATGTGGTAGACAGAGAACAATAAAATGACATAATTTTTAGCCCTGTGTGGTGTAGTTGTATCTCTATGTGAACTAAAACTTGGCTTTGACATCATGGCAAGAAACATACCGTTATGTCCTAAGAGATATTCCTTGACCAGCTTGACTGGTCAGGAGCCATGATAGAATGGAATGTAAATGGTACATATTGGTTTCAGAACAGTACAAGATCATCAGTAAAATAGAACAGTAGAATGGTGAGATCTGGAAAAGGGAACAGATTGACATTACTCTGAGAAAGATAAACACACAATGAGATGGGATGTGTCTACTTGGTTATGATTCATTTTAATAAAGTTATCTGGTTGGTTGGAAATATTTCAAGAGGGACGAACTATTGCGAAGAACTTAGAGGATTGGTAAAACTAATGTCACATGTGTATTCAATAAGGTATAAAGGATCTGTTCAGACTGTATTTCTTTGCAGTCCCTCTTGGATACTTCCTGGATGTGTTCTGGAGGACTGACCTTGCATATGCTTGTAAAGAATAAAGGCCTACCTTGTTGCTTCAAGCCTGTGTCAGAGATTATTATTTAAGGGACCCCCCAGCAAAAGAACCCAAGGAGAAGAAGAATTCTCCAACACCAGCACTTCTGAATTTGCCACTACACTACTGTATGTAACAGAGAGGTGTCAATGCACTTCCCATTAAGATCTGCCTGGTGCCTTCATTGGCATCTTTTCAGCACCAGGTAAAGACGTATCTTTTTCCCCAGGCATTTGAGAGGCTAAGGTGATGTTGTTTGTGTTAGTGTGCTGCTAATGCTTTCTGTGGCTGTATGGGGTGGTTGTTGTTTTATTATTTTGTTTTATGGTATGATATATTTATTTTGGTTTTTAACAATGTTGTAAGTCGC
This sequence comes from Rhineura floridana, assembly GCF_030035675.1. Lineage (NCBI taxonomy): Eukaryota > Metazoa > Chordata > Lepidosauria > Squamata > Rhineuridae > Rhineura > Rhineura floridana. The sequence continues at coordinate 21,252,378 of NC_084488.1, read as the reverse complement.
TTGGAGACCTTTGGGTAGCAAGAGACTAATAAATCAATGATGATGCCTCCTTAACAAGCCTGCCAGTGTTCATGGTGATATCTGTGGGAGAATCATTAAAGTTCATTCAAACCCAGATTGTCTATGAAACAATATAAGATTGGCCACCACAGCCATTTTCCTTCCTCCATTATTGATCTAAGTATATCCTAAAAACATTCACTCAAGAGTGAGGAGTGTTAGTAGTAATACTAGACCACCTCATGTCAAACAGCTAAGCCCCACCCCTTTTGAGTTTGATGGATGACATCAGTGGAAGGCCCACCCCGCCATTTCCGGCTCCCCTGATGACCTCACCAGATATCCTGTCCCCCAGAAGCCCCAGCCCTCATGCCCCACCCCAGAAACGGTAGCCATGTGACCCCCCAGGAGCACATGGCCCTCGCTGGACCAATGGGCATATTTTTACTCAAAACGGGGTCCTGGATTGGTCCCTATAGGGGCATGTGACCCCTCTATGACAACGTGGTCTCCAGCGGACCAATCTGAAGAGGTTTAAAACCCAAAGATGAAAGCAGGATGCCAGAAATGCACCCCAAAGGGGTGCATTTCCACCCCCCTCTCCAGACTGCTCCCTATAGGGGCATGTGACCCCTCTACGAGCACGTGGATGCCTGGGGACCAATCTGAAGAGGTTTAAAACCCATAGGTGAAATTAGGGTGCTGCAAATGGACCCCAAAGGGGTCCATTTCCACCCCTCCTCTCCAGAACAGCCCAATAGGGATAAGTAACCCCTCTACAGCTACGTCACCCAATAGGGGGAGGTTTTGAATCCCTAACCAATCAGGAGAGGGGACGGAGAGACCTGGTACAGAAGTGCATTTTGCATGCCCAGACATGCTCTGAGGATTGAACATGGAACCAGCCTGCGAATCAGCATTGGGGCTAGTAGGCTTTTCCTATCCTCTAGCTCCTTTGAAAATGCGCTCAAAAAGGCGGGTAAAGCCTAGGAGACTATCGTTCCCACCAGCGAGTATAAAAATTAGCCATGGAAAGGAAGAACCAGCGCATTTTAGAAAAAAATGTTCTGTTTCAACAACAAACTTACCTGTGGCAGTGTTTACTGCTGGACAATATCCAGACCCTGAAACCTCATTCCAGAGAAATTCTAGTGAAACCAGGTCCGACACAGAGTGTGAATGTGGGTGTGGTCTGGAGGCTCATTTCCTGAAGGAAGAAGAACTTATGAAATTTGCAGAGGTTGTGGATGGAAGTGTACTTTTTAAGCCCATGGTGGAAATGGAGGTTGAAGAAAATGAGAGGCTGGAAGATTTAAAGGAAGGCATGGAGCAAGGGTGTCCACAGGTAGGTGCTTCTGAGCTGTATTTTTATTAGTGTGTTTTTTTCCCTATTTGGTGCAACCCCAATGCTAAAGTGCCTCTCTTTTTTTTTCTATAGGAAGATGTGATGCATGATGGTGATTTGGAAAATCTACACATTGAGAGTTCGCAGGGTGTTAATATTTCCTGCATTTCATGTGTCTGTCCCAAGCCTGAACCCTGAAAGCTTGAAGCAGGAGTTTTTGTACCAATAAAAATAGTTTACTTTAGCCATCGGTGTCCATACATGTATCAACCAGCAATATGGGAGAGCATGATGAAATTCTAAAAACCACATATTACACACCTGAGGAGGCTGGGAGCTTTGGGGGAGTGAACCATCTATTTCAGGAGGCAAAAAAGCACAGTAAAACATGGCTGACATGGCTTTCAGACCAAGATGCGTACACGTTGCATAAGCCAGCCAGAATCCATTTTAAAAGAAACAAGACTATTGTGTCTGACATCGATGCCCAATGGCAGGCTGACTTAGTAGATATGCAACAATTTTCTAAGCACAACAAGAACTATAGGTACATTTTAACAGTCATAGATATTCTGTCTCAGTATGCATGGGCATTGCCTTTAAAAGACAAGACAGGCAAAGAGGTCTCTAAAGCTTTTAATGTTATATTCAGACAGAGTGGAAGAAAGCCCTGAAAGCTCCAAACGGACCGAGGCAAAGAGTTTCTAAACAGAGCCATAAACAGCTTGTTAAAACAGCATGGAGTTCACCACTTCATCAGCAATAATGAAGTAAAAGCTGCTATTGTTGAAAGATTTAACCGAACTCTGAAATCAAAGATGTGGAGGTATTTTACAGCTAACAATACCTATAGTTATATCGATATCCTGCCACAACTCTTAAAAAGTTATAATCATAGTTTTCATAGAACTATCAGAGCAAGGCCTATTGATATTAACCATTCTAATGCCCTGTCAGTATGGAAAACCATTTATGGAGACTGTATTTACAGAAAAGAGGTATCACCGCTGTTCAGGAAAGGAGACCACGTGAGGATTTCTAAAAGCAAGGGGGTATTTGTCAAGGGGTATGAACAAAATTTCACCACAGAGCTGTTTATAGTGAATCAGGTCATCAGAAGAGGAAGGAAACCTGTCTTCCTGTTAAAAGATTATGCAGGGGAGCCTGTGATTGGTTCTTTCTATTCTGAAGAGTTGCAGAAGGTTAATAACAAACAGGACAAGCTGTACAGAATTGAATCAATTCTATCAACAAAAGGCAGGGGTAGGAAAAAGTATCATTTACTGAAATGGTTAGGCTGGCCCAGTAAGCTCAACAGTTGGGTACTTGCTTCTGATCTTTGTGAACCTGCACAGAAGAATGGGGGATAGTGGTTTTTACATTACTCTGCCTAGCAATGCCTGTGTAACTGTTTTTCCGCAGAACACTAGCTCAGCTTTTACTATTCACCTAGCAAGGCCCCTGGATCTGCCAGGGGCGCGGGAAGTAGGCCTGGTTGAGATACAGTCCCCACACAGCTGGAACAATCTAACATCTGATTCCCAATTTGAAATTGGTAATGTAGAAAAAACATGGTCCTACCGTCTGCAATGTGGTTATTACTCAAGCATCCCTGAGCTGCTGGAAAACATGAACAGTCTTATACTAGACCACAGCAGTGAGCACCCTGATATGGTCCTACATTATGACCAAGTGACTAGAATGGTTAGACTTAAATCAGATGATGGTTGCACGTTTAAAAGCTGCGAAGAACTAGCCCACATATTAGGGTTGTTTCCCAACATCCATGTACATCAGCTGCCTTTTACAGCAGACATTACAGGAGGCTTCAACACTTTATACATTTACACCAACATCGTAGAGCACCAGATAGTTGGGGACTTCTATGTACCCGTATTGTGCTCTGTACCGGTGCGTGGTCAGAATAACGATTGTGTCAACATTGTTTATGACAAACCACACTATATTCCTGTGAGTAAGCATCATATTGACACCATTAATGTTGAAATAAAGACAGATCAGAACAAAAATGTACCATTTCGTTTTGGAAAGGTGATTGTGAAGGTACACTTCCTCCCACGCAGAGGTTTGCCATTTTAAAAATGGTGATACTGAAAACCTATGGTGACCCAACCCTTTACCGGGATTATTACAGGGCCCAGGCTGGAAATGCTCTTCCGGGGTACCATGGTACGCCTGTTATGTATGGGGCAGGAATCGGAGGGATATTCAGGAGCCTTTTTCGAAAAGCCGTTCCACTTTTGAGAAGAGGCCTAGAGATTATTAAGCCACATGCTAAAACAGCTGCTCGGAATATTGCTAAAGATGTGGTAGGGCAGGTTACTCAGGCAGTTTTGAATAGAGTTAATCCACAACCCCAACAAGAGGGCTCAGGGCTGATGTATATTAAAAGGAGAAAGGCCTTGAAAAGAAAAGCATCACAGGTACAATTAACAGGCCCTCCCCGACCTTTTGAAAGAGCACAGCAGATGAGGAAAAAGCCTCAGAAGCAGAAAGCTTCAAGAAAGAAGAGGCATACAGTACCAGCCCAAAAAAGAGATATATTTTAATCAGTATGGCTTTCATCCATTGCAGTTCTGAGGAATGCACTAAATCTGAATTAGATCTATTCCAGATTGGGCCTACCCAGACCAGTATTGAGAGAACCCTGTTTATCGAAGTCCCTCCCTTGGCAGCGCTAACGGAAACTACACCACTAGAATTCTACATTGCTGGAAATGGCGAAGATTATATGGATTTAAACAATACATTGCTATATGTGTGCTGCAAAATTGTGAACCATGATGGAACAAACCTGGCCAGAGATGCTAATGTGGGTTTAGTGAATTATCCGCTGGCCTCCATCTTTAGTCAACTGGATGTGACCCTAGGAGACCGACTCATCAGCCAGAGCAATAACTGCTACCCTTATAGAGCCTTCCTAGAATCTGTGCTGAACTACAGTGATGATACGCTAGCCACACAATTCTCTGCAGGGTAATTTTACAAAGACACACCAGGAGAACACGAATCAGCAACCCTGGATGGGAATAATTTAGGATTTGTTAGAAGGGCTGCACTGACAACTGAAAGCCGGAAAATAGACCTCCTAGGTCATCTCCATGCTGATCTGTTTTTTCAAGAAAAATTGCTTTTAAATGGTGTGGATGTGAAAATTAAACTGACATGCAACAAAGACGCTTTCTGCTTGATGACAAATGATGCAAACAGCCGCCACAAATTGCAAATTTTATCAGCATCACTATCTGTAAAGAAGGTGAGAGTGGCACCAGGTGTCCGGTTAGGACATGCAGAGGCATTGTTGACATCCAATGCCAAATACTCAGTGGAACATGTCAGCATGAAAGTGTTTAGCATCCCTGGAGGAAGCCATGTCAGCAATCAGGAGAATCTGTTTTTGGGCCAGCTACCCAAGCAAGTAGTTATAGGGTTGGTGGATAATGATTCCTTCAGTGGAATTTACAATAAAAACCCTTTTAACTTTAAGCATTATGACATCAGTTTTGTATCTCTGTACGTCGATGGTTTCCAAATTCCCACAAAGCCTCATCAGCCAGAATTTGAAATCGGAAACTGTGTTCGAGAATACATGAGCCTGGTACAGACCGCAGGCAAACATATTTAACCGCGAGGAGTTTGCGAGAGGCTACACTCTTTTTGCTTTCGACCTGTCTCCAGACCAAGAATGCGGGGATCACTATTCTTTGATCAAAACAGGGAATCTGAGAGCAGAAGTTTGATTTGCTAGGGCTCTCCCGGCTACAGTCAACATGGTAGTGTATGGAGTTTTTGACAGCGTGATAGAGATAAATCACAGAAGAAATGTATTGTATGACTATATGTAAACATGGACAGCGTGCAGTTAACACGCATCCTCTCTTCAAACCCCTACACACGAAAACCTTTCTACGGTGTGTTTCCCTGTGACAGACTCCCCAAAGAGAGATTACTACAAAGACCTGTGGGCTAGTAGTCAATACCCATCCAAACAACATGCCTGGAGAACACTGGCTAGCCATCTACCTGACAGAAGATAAGAGTGGTGAATTTTTTGATTCCTATGGACATCCTCCAGACCACCCGCTGATTCCCAAGACCATTATAAAATTTCTAAGGAAAAATACCACTAGGATTGCTTTTCAACCCCGACAATTACAAGCCCCAGATTCTGTCACCTGTGGCTACCACTGCGTATTTTTTCTACAACAGCGTTGTAAGGGTTTAACATTTAAACAGGTTCAACAACTGTATTCTTATGATTTAGAGAGAAATGATCAGATAGTGGAACAGATTGTAAACAAGAGAAATATGCCCAGACCTTCCTCAGCTGTGTTTCAACCATTCCAAAGCTGTATATCCTTCAATGATTTTCATAGCCGTGTTTCCCAATAAAGCACCCCTAAGGGTTTAAATAATTTATACTGTGGTGGTTTTTATATCTGTAAAACAATCAGACACAGTCAGCATATAAGGTTAAGTACACTTCTGAAAGTTTTATTTCTTTATAAAACATTCAGCAGAGATACTATAGGTCAAGCCATGCAGCAACATGTTTTTTAGAAGATATAGAGGGGCTCTTTAACTTGTCTAAAGATTCCCTGTTGGTAGCATTGCCCACAACAGATGTAGGAATGTTTAGTTCAGCTAGGGCTGTCATAAAAACATCCCAACCTATGGGGGGGTGTTTTACAGAGAGGGCGCAGGACTGCGTGATTCCTTTAATCAGGTCCAATATATTGGATCCATCTATAGCTTTGCCCTTATACACAAAGACACCGTTGTCATTCCACGTGGAAACACTCTTGTTCTGTACCATTTTGTTTAACAACACCCTAGCATGATTCTTACATCTAGCAGGCAAACTGTCCAGTGTTTCTTGAATGATTGCATCAGAATTTACAGGGGGTTCTGCAGAGGCCTGCTGGGGCTGTGGTAGAAACAGGTTTAGTTTTTCTTTCTCTGCCTCCCTCTGTCTTACATGAATTAGATATCTCTGAAGCAGAGCATCATAACGCTTGGCTTTTTCATATTGTGTTAAATCCGTCCTGTGCAGAATTCCCTTCATTTCAGTATCAAGTGAATAGATTGTGGCTTTTCTGATGACTTCCTCCTTAGGAGGGGTTCCCTTCAATTGTTCTAATTGATGGCTGGGAACCAGGTACATCTTTTCAACATACTCCATCACTGTTTAGTTAACAGTCCACTTATTAGAGGGATGGCAAAACTTAGTAGTGGTGTGAGAAAACCCCCAGACTGTTTCACTAATTGTTTCTTCCTTCTTATTGAGACTCTTTTGTTGCTGAGGCTTTTGATAAGGCTGCATTTTTTCTTAATATATGCACCTGGCGGGGAGACAGAGGAATATTGCCTTTTAAAGTGTTGAGGGCTATCTCTGAGATTGCAGCAACGAGATCATCTGATGCTGCACATAAAATGGCTTTCCTCTGATGTGGAGGAGCGTTAATAAGAAGATTTAAGAGAGGGAGGTTTCTTTTTACGCAGCTGGACATGTTGACCAACTGGCTAACCAGACTCAAAGAACATAGAGCGATTAAGCTACTGCCTTTTGTAACCACTAGTGGCCTTTTTCATAGTGTATACCACAGGCCAGTCTGGAGGGAAAAGCCCTGATCTTAATCTGTAAGATTCAGGTGTGGAGGCATTTAAATCAACAACCAGGTAACCATAAGTTTTTTGTGTTGCATCTGCAAAAGCTTCCATGAAGAACTGTGCATTTCTAGGGTACATCTGCCGTGCTAAAGTTGCAATCTGTAATTTATCTCTGGGGTTCTTAAACAACACCATATATTTAGCGTTTAGGCTGATGGTGCGGTTGCTTTTTCCCTTGCAGAAAATATTCTGCGTAATGAAAAAAAATACTCAGATTTCTATGATGTACGTACTGTGTAAAAGCTTTTTCCACTTCTTGATCCTGTGACGTACAATTCATTAAATCATCAATAATAACATAATTTGTTTTATTAGGAGGCAGCAAATTGTCATCATCAAATTTCTCTGGCAAGCCCTTCACAAAATTAATAAAAGGGTATTTACATAGTAATTCCTGGTACAATGGTTGCCAGACATTGTAAAACCATACAACATTATCAGGCATAGCTGCAAGTACGCTGTGAGCATTGTCCATCATGTTTTTTTATAAAAAAACTTTTACCGCAGTTACTAGGACCTGCTAGAATGGCCGAGAAGGGGTGGTGCCACCGTGTATCCATTTTAAAACCCTTAAGGAATGGTTTTAAACCCTTTGGTAATCACTCTTTTGTCATAGACAACTTTCTGGGTTTTCTTGAGAGTTTTTGTTTCAAGAGTCCAGCACCTTTTGTTTCGAACAATACCCTGTTGCTGCACTACTATCTCATGCTGCGGCAACTCTTTACTGTCTGAGACATGGGCAAAAACTAAGTCCTTCAGACTATTGAAATTAATTTTTGTACAGTTATCAGCCATCAAGGTTATTCCTTTGACCTTCAGGCATGCAGTCCCTCCTGACAATTTGTAACCATACATTTTAGGGCCTGCTGACACATACTCTGTGATATATTGACCTGCAGGGATTTCACTTGTGAGTTCCCCTAAAAAATCACCTAGAGGTGGAACCCATTGTCCCTTCTGACTCACAAATATAACAGAGTCTGTGTCATGATACAGACAACGCTCCTGCAACTTGTCAAGCAGGCTGTAGAGCTCCAGGCGAGCATAGGCAGTTGTAAAACATGCTATGAACACATTCTTCCCACCTGAGACAGTCATACGATCTTTTGAATGTTTCCAAGTCACACAGACAGCAGCAGCATCAATAAATTCACACATCAAAACCTCATAAGCATCAGAAAACAGTATGTTAAACAAGTCATCAGGATCTCTCAACACCTGGGTGTTAGCCAGATTGGGTTTCTGAGCAAATTTCCCCCACAGAGAATTTATAAACAGTTTGGCAATATTACGCTTTGCTTTGTTTTCAGAGATCAGTTCATGGCGCAAGAACACCCCCTCTTTTTTGAGAAAGTCATCTACATATTTCTGTTTATCGTCTCCACTGACACACCATTCAGGGTACCCTGATGCCTCCTGTTTCTGACATAGGTGCGTGTCTATATATTCTGAAAACAGCTGCGTGGATGTCCTTTCAAAATGCCACACTTCATAGATTTCTGCCACCCTGTATCCCTTCTCTATAGCAATGTCCAGCTCCACTGTACACCACGTTCCTATCAGTGCCCTCTTCTCATCAGAATGGTTGCATGTTTCCAAGTGTGCTTTTGCACAGGCTGCACAAAGAGGAAACATGAGTTTTCCATTCATCTTGACTGGTAGAACAGGAAAGAAAAGACCCCTTGGAGGGTACACTTTTACCTTAGCAATCCCAAAATAATTAGAGGGGGTTCAAAATTCTCATATATTACCTCTGTATGTGCTAAGGGAAATTTTTTATGTTTAAGCACGAACGGATACAAACTGCAGACGTCATAATAATATATCTGTTCTTCAGCATTTGGTTTATAATAAAGACTGATAGCATTAGTGCGTCCACCATAGAGAGCATCTCGAGGTTCTAGAGGCTCATGAAACCCCGCTGAAGTCAGAAAGTTTTTAAGCTCCTCATCTGATTTCAACATTTGCTTCCATTCATGCTCCCATATGCTCCTGACCTCATACCCCAACCCTCTAAGTTCAGCAGTTTTTTTCTCTGTAGAGTTGTAAAGAGACTCGTAAGATTTACCCATCAAAGGATTCCTATTTTCTGGAAGATAACATAGGACACAGCCGTGCCAAAAACATCCATTAAATTCAAAAGCTGTTTTCTTATTGTCTATGACTGCATAGCCATCAAGAAAATAATCACCAGCTTTGAATTCACCACCCTTTAGGGCATGCTGAATCTGAATATTTTCTTTATGTTCTAAGTATGATAGCCATTGTACTGAAGAGGTAGAGAATCTCTTACACTGCCTGTGATAGTTGTCTGGTTGGGGTAGGGCTATGGTGTCCTCCTTCAGAAACTTAAACCTGTACATTGCTAGACTCATACTAGCCAGAGTGAGGTATTGGAATGGATCTATAGCACGCCATTCAGTGCCAGACTTTGCAGCTTTCTGAGCCTTGGTCATTTCTATGATTTCATGTCTGTACTTGGTACAGCCCTGCACAAATATTGCTACATCTTGTTTGCAATAAAATGCCAACTCTTTCTGCATGTCAAAAATGTTTGATTTGTTCTTCTCATACCAATTTAAAAAATTCTCCCTTTCCTCGGGCATCATCTGATGTACACCATAGTCCTCGACTCTGGGCAATGGTCCCACATAATTCCAGTTCTCTGGAGTATTAAAGTAATGGGGAAAATAGCCCTTACAACCCTCAAAACCCAAAGCAGATGGAAACTTAGAGAGAGCCATGGGTAAATGACTAAGGGAATCAATGAATTTGATACCTAGCCTGTTTACTGTCACACAGAGCAGTTTCCCCCCTTGAGCAACAATATCTACATCCAATTTTTCCTTGATCAGCTGACTAATTATAAAATAACAGTCGTAATCTTTAGAGTTGTGAGCTATAAATGTGCAGTTGCTGAACTGACTATTCTTAGTGAAGGTGTTTATAAACTCAGCAAGGCTTGACTCACACTTAAACTCCCAAGATTTGCCTGCAGGGACCTACTCATTCTATTTCTGGTTTGTCTTGTTCTTCTGTTTCTTCCCCCCTTTCTTTTTGCAATCCTTGCACCTATCCTTAAAACATTCCACAGTTTCCCCTGCAAACACTTGTGCAAAAAAATAATTTGGAATGTGAACACCTGTTGACTGGTGACACTCAAAATCATAAAACACGTATTTTACAGACACTTTAGGTTGCTTAATAGGTGCCATGTAACACTGATGATTCTTGTCCATTGTGATAAACCCCCAACAAACAGTACATTGTCTTCCTTTACATTTTTGGACATCATGCCCTGGATTCTGGAGAGAGGAACAGTTTACACAATAGATTCTGTGCTTACATTTTACACCTTTCTTAGAGGCCAGTTGTCTGTGTCTAAATAAGCAGGATGCAGATGTGCAAACCATCTTACAATTATTGCATCTCTGCAGTGTACCAACATTACTAGCACACTCTGTACTCAGACAAAGCCTGCAGCGATACATACAATTATGCATGTGAGTGTATAACGTATTGCAATACTCACAATAGTTTTTCGATCCAAAAACAGCTTTTACATTGTGTACTCCATAATAATGCTCATCATGGAGAAGCATAGTATAGGTTTTGGGGTACTTTGGTCCTACTGTGTGAAGCAGACTCCATCCCTTTTTTTTATTGAAGTGGCCTACTTGGATGTTGACCTTTAAAAGGTCTTCAAAAAAGGAAACATCATTAAGGGCAACCTCGGTTGTTCAGGCTCTGGTAACTTCTAGACTGGATTACTGTAACGCGCTCTACATAGGGCTGCCCTTGAAGACTGTTCGGAAACTTCAGCTAGTTCAAAATGCGGCAGCCAGGCTGTTGACGAGGACCAATCAGTCTGCGCATATAACACCTGTCCTGGCTCGCTTGCACTGGCTACCTATTTGTTTCCAAGCTAGATTCAAGGTGCTGGTGTTGCCCTATAAAGCCTTACACGGTGTGGGACCACAATACCTTGTGGAATGCCTCTCCCGCTATGAACCTACCCGTTCACTTCGTTCAGTATCTAAGGCCCTCCTCCGGGTACCAACTCACCAGGATGCCCGGAGGACTGTTACTAGATCTAGGGCCTTTTCTGTGGTGGCCCCCGAATTATGGAACAGCTTACCAGAGGAAATATGCCTGGTGCCTACGGTTCTTTCTTTTAGGCACCAGGTTAAGACCTGGCTATACTCCCAGGCATTTTAATGTTTAATGCTTTATGTTTAATGTTTTTAGTTTAATGTGTTCCTTTGTTACTGATTTTATTCTATATTGTATTTTAATTTCGTTTTGTACACCGCCCAGAGAGCTATTAGCTATGGGCGGTCTAGAAATGAAAATAAATAAATAAATAAATAAAATAAAATAAACTTTCTTTTGATCACTCCACCCTAGTTCCTTATGCAACTCCCCGGCTGCTGTCAACAACTCGGTATCTGTACGGGTCTTCTCAGCCATAACAGCTAAGAGCCCCCCCGCAAAACAGAGATTGTTACCTATGGAGTTTAAATCTACCAAATACTGTCTTTTTTTACTGATGATTGCGCTGTTGGGTATAGAACCTATTGCCCTATGGCCTCCACCATTTGGTGGCCTCACAATTGTAACAACCAAACGCAGAGAGACATCTGCAAGTATTTGTGCATTGCTCTGCAAGAGGTTGCTCATATGCGTTAGAAAGTCCTCAGCATTCAGGGCATCCCTATTCCTTCTGACTGAAAATAGTGGATCTGATAGACCACCACCCTCTAACCTTATTTGAACATAATCCTCAGGAGCGATTCTACTATTAATATCTTGTAGAACCATCTGGATGGCATTGTATAATTCAGATACAGCGTGGGCATATGATCTGATACGGTCTAGATTAATAAATCGGAATACCTCAGTAATGCGCAAAGACTGGAAGCCTTCAAACTGTCTCTGGTATGTGGCAACACGCTCTACACATACCAGCCCTTCATGATCATTGGGTGCACATTCACCTTCACTAACTGGGGGTGGTGTAGATGAATGCGCGGCAGTCCCTATAGGCTCCACATCCTGAGATGGTGTAGACGTATGTGAGCCTGAAGACCCAGCATCCTGTGGTGGTTGGAAATGTTTTAGAACAGCTGTGCCTAGAAGTGGAGTATTTTTACAGCCTTTTTTACCTGAACGCTTTCGGCTTTTAGAGGCTGAGAGTGTTTTTTAGCCATGCAAAGTATTTTTTTAATCCTCCTTCTCCAGTACATCTGGGACAGGGTTGGTTTGCTTTTCCTGAACCTTTTTTGGGGTTTACCACCACCCCTTTGTACATGCTTAGCAATACTATTAGCACTGCTGTGATACTGTTGGTGTTTTTTAATCTCTTTAAGAAGAGTTGTCAGGGCTGATGAATCAATACATCCCCCACTACAAATCTGCTTTACAGATGCTTGATACTGGTTGGCATTCATCATCATCATGTTAGCTTTTTTAACCATATTCTTAGCTTTTTTAACCATATTCTCGATAGCTTCATATGTATTCGATATCAGTCTATACTGCTCAGCACAATTATGTAAATCTTGCTCCTCGGGCCCCTGTGTGGGAATCCAAAACTTTAGGGATCCTTGTGATGACTGTAGAGGGTTGTCACACCTTCTCTGTTTAGGTTCTGGATCAGGAACAGCCTGGATCTCTGTGTCTCCACACTTTTTATCTGTATTGCCACATACAGATTCTAAAATACAAAAGAATGGTGTCATGCGTAGCTATGGTTATGTTTACACACACACACACACACATACTTCTTACCCGGTCCTGTGCCTTGTGCCCTTGTAACTTCTGCTGTTGGGGATGGTTTGTTGCTGTTGTACACTGTGAGGAATAACAGACATATTAGCTCTTTTGTTGGTTTCCTTATTGAACTTAAAATGACCACTACAACTTGAAATATCTTATTTACCTATATCATCTGAGGTCTGTGGTCCCTCTATATGGTGCGTTTTCTTTGTTTTTTTTAAGGGACGGTCCTGCCACCTCAAATTCCTGAACCCTGTTACCTATAGCCAGAAAACATATCCGCGTTACATGCATGAGAATTTTACTGAAATTAGAAATTGTTTCTTTTCATAGTCCCTTTATCATACCATTAATGTCACCATTATTTGAGATCCTGGATGGTGTGGTGCTTATCTTTCTCTTCAGTTTAGAAACATGTCGAAAGCTTGGACCTGGAGATTCTGAAGATAAGGAATACATGTTGAGGCCTGCCCCTTGGAACCAGTATAGAGCATAACAAGGGTTTAGCAGCACATTCAGAAAAGATGGAGAGTCATACATTCATCATGGTTCAAAGCTCCTTGAATTTTGTTTGTGGGAGAGCAGTACCTAAGATACAGCAATTCAAACCGGTTCTAGTTTTTGAAAATATTGCCCGCCCAATTCAAGATGAGCTTGAAGAAAAAATAGCCCCGTATTTGAACTCTCTTGATATTAAATCTATAGAGGCAGCATGCAATACTTATGGTCGAGTGGTAGAATCAGTATTTGCTGATGGAAAATCAAATTGGGGGCATCTTTTAACAACCCTGTTGTTTGGTGGTATTATTGCTAAAAAATTACAGTTGTGTGGAGTTCCTCTGACACAAAGCAATGAGGATCAGCTTACACATTGTACAAAATCAGAATGGATCTTGGAAAATGGAGGTTGGGTGAGTATGACAAAAATATATTGTTCTTAAGTTTGAGAAATTAGCTGACTTCAGCCATAACAATAAATACTCTTTATCTTTATTGCAGGAATACAGTTTTGTTAAGCATTTTGAGAGACCTTTCCACAATGTGAAGATCAGAATCATGGACTTATTCAAGACTTATTACTTGATGCTTTGGTTAATATACCCAGTTTAATTTTCTAGCTGAGAAATAAATGTACAAGCCCCATAACATTCAGAAGGTCTCCTATAATGTATGCACCGATCTTTAGACCACATGCCTTTTGAGGATTTCTTTATATAAATATGCATTAATTACCTTCAAACAGATTGGATAAATTTTGCTGCATTGTCTTTGATGCTTTCCCACCCTGAAGAACAGAATCTGTGGGGGGAAAGGGGGAATTCTTCACACGGGACCAGAAATAAACTATATGCTGCAAACTTGATGAGAAAAAAAAAAGAGCTTACTTGCAGATATTCTCTTTATGACGCTGGGGGCTTTTTTCTATACTATATTTAAAAAAGAAAAGTAATTTTAAACCATGTTATTGCAGCAGAGCGCTAACAGCCGCACGGCCTCAAACTTTTTAAAATCGTGCTAGGAAAATGTACATACTTGCAAATAATTGCTGTGGACTTTTCTATACAACGTTTAAACTATGTATCATATTTATGAAATAAAACTATGTATCACATTAATGAAATAAACAATTGTCTTCTAGAAGCTTAAGAATGTTTGCTGAGAGAAATAGACTCTGTGGGGAAAAAAGATTTTTTTAAAAGGGCTAGAAACAGCCACAAACTTATTAAATCGTGCTAGGAAAATGTACATAGCTGCAAATAATTGCTGTGGACTTTTCTATACAACGTTTAAACTATGTATCATATTTATGAAATAAAACTATGTATCATATTAATGAAATAAACAATTGTCTTCTAGAAGCTTAAGAATGTTTGCTGAGAGAAATAGACTCTGTGGGGAAAAAAGATTTTTTAAAAGGGCTAGAAACAGCCACACGGCCTCAAACTTATTAAATCGTGCTAGGAAAATGTACATAGCTGCAAATAATTGCTGTGGACTTTTCTATACAACGTTTAAACTATGTATCATATTTATGAAATAAAACTATGTATCATATTAATGAAATAAACAATTGTCTTCTAGAAGCTTAAGAATGTTTGCTGAGAGAAATAGACTCTGTGGGGAAAAAAGATTTTTTAAAAGGGCTAGAAACAGCCACACAGCCTCAAACTTATTAAATCGTGCTAGGAAAATGTACATACTTGCAAATAATTGCTGTGGACTTTTCTATACAACGTTTAAACTATGCATCACATTAATGAAATAAACAATTACCTTCTAGAAGATTAGAGAGTGTTTGCAGAGAGAAACAGCCTCTGCGGGGGGGAAAGAATTTTAAAAAGGGCTAGAAACAGCCACATGGCCTCAAATGTATTAAATCATGCTAGAAAAACAGTAGAGGGTACTCACCAATGCCAGGTAAAAGAGAAAGATCCTGAGTTGTGTAGGCTCTTTTATATCACCACACCTAATGTATGCAGCCCAAGGCTTTGTGATTGGTTTACACTACACCCTGGAGAACTGCTATTTTTTTTTACCTATAGAGAGCGTTCTGTATTGGCCACGTCCAATACCAGGTGAACTCATCTAGAATCATATGACCATACCATGTGGTCACAGCCATTTTTTCTCCTGGTCCATGTGGTCACAGCCATTTTTTCTCCAGGTCCATGTGGTCACAACCATTTTTCCCTGGACCTTACACTGTATGGTTGGCTAGTTTCTAGGGTGCCTTGCAAAACCACGTGTTTTACAAAAATAACCATGGATAACTGCATCCTGAAAAACAC
This sequence comes from Rhineura floridana, assembly GCF_030035675.1. Taxonomy (NCBI): domain Eukaryota; kingdom Metazoa; phylum Chordata; class Lepidosauria; order Squamata; family Rhineuridae; genus Rhineura; species Rhineura floridana. The sequence continues at coordinate 21,236,775 of NC_084488.1, read as the reverse complement.
TGCTAAACTGGGTATCTTTGATCTGTGATTCGTTCCAAAATATTACAGATATGTTGCAAAGTGGCACTTTTTTGTTGTTGGGGGTCTGCTATAGCTGTAGCTCTCTAGTAACCCTGAATTTAACACAGTTCATTCAGATTATACAGTATAAAAACCCCACATCTTACAGACATGCTGCATGTGGGGGCAACTTCTTTAGCTCTCAGGTAACCCTATATTTTAGTTTTCAAAGATTTACCTAAAGGGATATAAAAAAACAGATCCTGTACATTTATTCTGTTTAAACTGTAATTTCCCCTGATTGAATTAAGACCTGGGAGAAGCTACCCATATAGGATTAAATCCTAGGAAGCTGTTCATGGTCAGCATCCAATATATTTTATTTACTTTTGGCATTAAAGCAGGATTGGTGAGAATGATTAGCTCCCCCCGTAAGCCCTGTCCTAATTTAATCATTCAGGTGTTCCATTGGAGGAGTCATGTATTTACATCTTTATTTTTAAAAAAGAAAAAGACACTATGTTTCCAAATAGAGCATTTTATTCAGAAGATTCATTGAGAGATGTAAGAAAAGTTTTGTAACTTCTGTTCTTAATAACATTTAAAATGTGGCTTAGATATGACTGGTCGGTGTCTCTCAGTATCTTTTCAACAACTTTGACAGACTTCTGGGATCGGCCTACCTTGGTAACAAGATTTAATACTTCATCAACAGTTTCATGTGTTAGAACAAGAAAATTCAGACTGTAAGCTGTTAAGATAACAACATGAAGCACACTTTTAAAACAGATCTTTCCACAAATAATTTTCAACATTCTAGAAAGGACAGGTTTTGTCTAGTTCAGACATTCATGTGATTTCTGACCTGGGGCTTGAATTAGGCAATCCTCACAAGCTTCATACATATTTTGCATTAAACAGTGCTTCAAAATGGCATACACAGCTGCTCTGACAATGCATTTCATTGCTGCCTTCTGTTTTCTTGGTAAAATATTGTCTGATTCATGGGTTTGAATGCCTAGAATGCTTCTAAGGATGATATGCCTAGGATGATTTCTTGTCAGGTCTGCAGAGTCCTAAAAAGAAAAAAAGTTAGGAAAAAATCAAACACATACCTTTGTTTGTTTTTATAATACACCATACAAATAATCACTCTACAAACCTGCATGTGAATGTTTCCTATTGATACTGTCTTCCACAGGGCTGTTGGACATGGCAGGGAGCTAGCTTCAGCAGAGTTTTCAGTTACTGAAGATCCCTAGAAAAGTAAGGACATGTTTTCACATTTTTTTGCCCCTCCTATAGTTTGCAGTTCTCCATGCATGTAGTTTACACTTAAATCTTACCGGCATTACAGCGTTATCTGTTGCAATGGCCTCCAGCATGCTGTTCCACGTTTGGCTGTTCTCTTCCTCTTTTAGCAGTTTAGTTGGTGAAAAACGTTCATCTTCATTAGAACTTGTGCTAATAAAATGCTTTCGAGGGTTAGGTCTCTCTACAGGTGGTGGTATAGTTAATTCCGTAAGACTCAAAGGGGTGCTGGCTGGTTCCATGTTCAATCCTCAGAGCGTGTCTGGGCTTGCAAAATGCACTTCTGTACCAGGTCTCTCCGTCCCCTCTCCTGATTGGTTAGGGATTCAAAACCTCCCCCATTGGGTGACGTAGCTGTAGAGGGGTTACTTATCCCTGTTGGGCTGTTCTGGAGAGGAGGGTGTGGAAATGGACCCCTTTGGGGTCCATTTGCGGCACCCTAATTTCACCTATGAGTTTTAAACCTCTTCAGATTGGTCCCCAGGCATCCACGTGCTCATAGAAGGGTCACATGCCCCTATAGGGAGCAGTCTGGAGAGGGGGGCAGAAATGCACCCCTTTGGGGTGCATTTCCGGCACCCTGCTTTCACCTTTGGGTTTTAAACCTCTTCAGATTGGTCCCCTGGAGACCACGTGCTCATAGAGGGGTCACATGCCCCTATAGGGACCAATCCAGGACCCCGTTTTGAGTAAAAATACACCCATTGGTCCAACGAGGGCCATGTGCTCCTGGGGAATCACACGGCTACCGTTTCTGGGGTGGGGCATGAGGGCTGGGGCTTCTGGGGGACAGGATATCCAGTGAGGTCATCAGGGGAGCTGGAAATGGTGGGGTGGGCCTTCCGGGGTGGGCCTTCTGGGGGGGGCCTTCCGCTGATGTCATCCATCAAACTCAAAAGGGGTGGGGCTTAGCTGTTTGACATGAGGTGGTCTAGTATTACTACTAGTGTTTGATGCAAACATTTCTAAGGCCAAGTGCTCTAAAATGTATTTATGTTAAAATAGAATCCTTCCACTTATCCATTCTGTGTCTGTCTGGAGTCCCATATGTTAAATGCCAAAAATGTTTGCTCTGTTTTTTAGCAGTAGGTATGTTTGTAAAAATAAATAAATAAGTGCACTTGATGTACAGTGAGACTGGCATTGGAACTGGCAGGTTCACCTTCTTTGCCAAACATTTTTCAGTGTTGATTGGAGGAAATTGCTGGTACTGTAGAGGAGCAGGAACTTGAGCAGTAGCTCTGAGACTTTTTTTCAGAGCAAGAGAGATAAAGTCATCATTTTTGAACTACAACTCCCATCAGCCCCAGCCAGCATGGCCACTGGATTTGGGTTGATGGGAGTTGTAGTTCAAAAACTTAACTTTTCCAAGCTCTGACTCTATGGTAATTGTGGTGTCTCCTTGCTCTGGCAAGTGAACAAGGTGAAAATGAGGCTTTCAAGTTTTGGTCGTGGTGGTGACAGATCAGCATGAAGGAAGCCAGAGAATGAGGAAAATAATCTAGCAGAGGCTAAAGACTTCTTTCCTTTGATGGAGTTCCTACTTCATTCTATCAGTATAAATGGTAACATCCTTTCGCAAAATTGTATGCATGTCTAATTAAAAGTTAAAGGTTGGTTTTGGCTGGCTGAAGATATGTGCAAGATGTCTGCATTTCTAATTAACACCTTTTTGCAAGATGTCTGCATTTCTAATTAAAAGCTAAAGGTTGCATTTCAGCTAGCTGATGATATTTTCTTGAAGGTGATTTATAAATAGAATCTATGTAATTAGAGGTGAGCACCACCAGTGAAGCTTACTCCTAGGTAACTATGCATAGAATTGCACAGTTTGATGCATTACATGTCAGGTTAGGGATGCAAAGCCCAGGTCTCCCCAACTATATGCCAACATTCCACTGTACCATCCTTTGCCAGATCATTATTTTATGATTGTCCACTGAACCTAATAAACTGGATCGATATTACTCTACGTACTGCTGCTCTTTGGTGTGCATGTGAGCATTAAAACAGATGCTTACATTTTTGGACTCTCCTTGTGGATGTGGATGTGGGGACTATCATGATAAGCTCCTGCACTTCAAAATTTGACACTACGGCAGAAGAAATTGCCATATCTCAAACAGAGGCTCCCTATTTGTTCAGTGGTGTGGTGATATTGCTTTAATAAGTACGGATAGATTTGGAATCATTACCAGCTTAAAAAGCCCCACACATTTCATTCTGAATTTGCACATTCTTGTACCAATCACTATGCTTTGATCTGTTTTCACATTACCTGCTGTCTCCCTGCACCAGTGGGTAAAGAGGGGGCAGGGATGTCTTCACCTGATATGAATTGTCTGGTTAGTTTCCCTGCCCATCCCCCAACCCTCCAATTTCAGCTTTCGTCCCTCTCCCTAGAAATCATCTTCATGCAACTGTCACTTTGCTTTCAAGTAAGTGTGAAAGCATAAGACTGCAGCCTAACAGTGCAACCCTGTGGATCGCTACTCAGAAGTAAGTCTCACTGAGTTCAGTGGGATTTACTCTCCAGTAAGGGGGATAGAATTACAGCTTACAGTGGCAATCCTAACCCCATTTACCTGTCTGGGGGTAAGCCCAAATGAATTCAATATGACTTATGTCTGAGTAGACATGGTTCAGATCGCACTGCTAATCATCTCAAGTGCTAGAAAACTCACTGTTGCCTATAGTGCATTTGGTGACCTAAACCCATTCACATCTCCTTTCTCTTGCAAATCTTCTTTTGCCAAAACCTCTCCCCATTTTATTTTAGGGGGAGGGGCTTTGCTAAGTGCAACTATGCCATGCTAGTAACAGCTGGAAAGCCAGCTCAAGCCCAGAGTGGCTCCTAGTGGGGCAGTGCCACTTGCACACAAGGCAACCTGACTGGCTCCCTCCCCCTCACTTCAGCAGGAGGGTAGAAATATGAAAGAGGATACTCCCCCAAGATACACCTCACATTGTATGCGCTGACGTCAGACATGTAGGGTCATCCTGCACAGGAAAAAGTAGGCTTCTCAAATGTACACACCTGGAATTCACTGCTCTTTGAATAATGTTACAGTTCTCAAGTCCAATCAAAGCTAGCTTGTGGGGAAAACACATTAAACTGCACTATTTCACAAGAAACTACAGGATCCCTTTGGATTGTGGCTAACGTCACGTATACATGAATTCAAACACCAGCAGTAGGAGTACACTGGAGCTAGAATAAATGGTAATGTGTAGACAGCTGAACAGGTGGGGCAGTGCCCTGAGCTGGGACAGGGCAGCAAGGCTAGCTAGGGGCAAAGGAAGTGCTTTGGGTAAGAAGAGCAACTATATAAAATCTCAGTATAGAGGTCCGCTAGACAGGCTTGCTTTGCACACCACAGATCTTTATTCTAGCAAGGATTCTGGCTCCTGGCTTCACTGGTGAATGCAAGAAGGTCACACTTGGATCTTAACCAAGCATTTGGCTATGAGATCAAGATATCCAATGGAGCACTTCATTTGGGTCTGTTTCTTCCCTGAGCTGTTACGTACAACTCACATTAATGGGAGTTCACAGCATGCAAAGAAGCATATTCAATTTAACATTTTAACATTAAAGGAAATGTTTGCCCCAAACCTGAATAAAAATGAACTTTATGAGAGGATCCTTGATTTTGTATCTCTGACACTACCGGGGAAAACAGCCAGTGGTGCAATAGGACAACAAGTCAGCTCTTGTCAACCATTTGGTTATTCTCTTAGCGCCCCCAAATCAATCTCTTAGAATAGATAGATAAAAGCAAGTCTATTGATCTGGTAATGGCCTAATATTTGAAACTGCGCAATAGGTTCCAATAACAGGTATTCTAACAAAACAGAGGGAGGCTTGGGTGTTTGTTGGCATGCAGGCAGGGAGAGGTCTATGTGATTGCTCACATCAATCTCCAGGCTGGAGAGTAAACAGCGACAGGAATCTTCCCCAAGGTACAACTGGAAAACAAGGAGATCATTCAAAAATACAAATTGCTGTTCAGTTTACATGTGACAGCCTTAAGGCTAGGAAGGTTTTGTGACTAATTTAGGAGAAGAGGAAGGAACAAGGCAGAAAGGTTGAGCATTCCTCAAAAAAAAGGGGGGGCAAAGTTTATTGGGAAAACAAAAGGGTAATTGGCCTAGTCCATACCAAAAGTGCAGGCTCCTGGAGGGGTTCACATCTGCTTTGTTCCTTTTTTTGCTGCTGTGCTGTATTGCAGTTTGGTTTAGGGTTGTCCAAACCCAGAGACTTATATTGAACTCTCTTCAGACTAACAGCTTGTGCTGAGCCTTGAGAGAGGGTTTGGACAACACACTAAGCCAAACCTTGACTGACAGCATGGTGGCAAAAAAGGACCAAGGAAGAGCAAAGAGGCTGTGAGCTCTTCTCTGGGAGACTGCATTGGCCTGGGAGCCGAAGACTTGGCTTAGCGTGACATGCAAACTAGGCCATTGTTTTTGTTGCCAGAGACTCATGCAGATCCTCTTCTAGAATTTGTAGAGATTTGCATCTAAAGGAAAACACAATTCAAGTGATGTTACCACAAATTCTCTTCATGCAGCTACCTATTTTTTTAAGTCACTTAACAAGTATTACCAGATTTATAGCCTGCCTATCCTCCAAGTAACTAAAGACAGCATAGGTGGTTCTTTCTCATTTTATCATCATAACAATCCTGTGAGGTAGGTTAGGCTGAGAGACAGTGACTGGCCCAATGTCACCCAATGACTTACTCTGATAGTGACTACCAAGCACACTGGCTCTCAACGTGAAAATTCCTGAAGCTGCATGTCACCAGGGCAGACACCAGAGGGCAGCCAGATCGGGCCCTGGGTGAAGGTCCCTGGGGCCTGAAGGGCCCCACCTTAGGATGAGTGGGTAGCGCTCCCTTCTGTGATCTGTGGCAGTTTTGAGTCCCAACTGTGCTGCAGATCGCAGAGAGGGAGTTCCCAGGTACCCCCTTACTACTGTGCAGGCCTGCAACGCCCACCTGCGTGGCCCACCTACCTTTCCCTTGAAGTAAATGCTGGCTGTGCTGTGGGTGCATGCCTGCCATCAACCAAGATGGCGGCTGAGGCTTTCCTAAGGGTCTGATGCCTCTGCTTTCATCTTGGTTGATGGCAGGTATGCACGCACAGGGCAGGCTGATGTCCAAGAGCCCTGCATGCCTGGCGCCAGCCCTGCATGTCACAAAGGGCTTTCTGCCCATTACGAATGTTTTTCATTTAATCTTACCTGTTTGAGGGATATCAGTTATTCCTTAAATAAATACCTTTTGTGGTGATCTACAAGTGGAAAACTCTGCAAATTCCTCAGGGATATGTGTTTCATACAAGAATTTGATAATGAGTGAACACTTTAGCGATGGGTTTCTCATTTTTCCAATCTTAAAATCAGTTCTCCACATTTCAGCAGCAATTTGTGTTGGGGGGTTTTAAACCCTCATGAAAATTCTTCAGCATTTTAGTGTGAATTTCTCCAAATAAATGTATTTTTGTAGGCAGTTTTGAATAATGTACACTTTTTTTGCAAGCAATTTCTCATCATATAATGCATTTTGTATGTTATTTTCACTCATATATTCATTTCCCCTAATATAGGCATTTCTGTAAACACTGGTTGGTTGGAGAACTGCACTGCATATTCAAATGTTTCAGTTCTCATATTGTTTTGGAAATGTGAATTTGTTATATTTGGCTTGAAACGTGAACTGAATCAAATTTCTCCCCCATTCCTAGAACCCCTCTTATAATGAGCCTCCCTAAAGTAAGATGAGAACTTATGAAGCTTCTCATAATCTAATTGTTGTGTCAGGATAAAAAAGTGTCTGTCCCCTTTGGCTCACAAAAGGTAAAAATTAAATGGAACCAAACCAGAGCCCAATATCAGCCTTCCCCAACTTGGTGTCCTCCAGATGTTTTAGACTTACAACAAAGTTGTAGTCCAAAACATCTGGAGGGCAACAGGTTGGGGAAGGACTGCCCAATATATTTTAAAATATTATTAATTTTATAGCATTAATGTTAAGCATGAGCTTGTTAACCTCAATACTTTCACACCTTATGTTGTTGTTGTTGTTTAATTCCACAGAATTGTGGGGGGAGATTTCAAATTGGTAGAATATAAATTCCAACTAAAGGCATGTAGCCAAGGTTTTTTGTCTAATAAAAACCTACATACAACACTTTCCCCACGTCAACAAACTAGAGAAGAATTTCCTCCCTCTGCTTCTGTGCTGTCTTGGTATCCTGTTTTTCCACATAGACATAACCCCACTCTTCTCCCCCTTTCCTACCCCAGTTCCTGCTTCCCTCCAAGATTTTAAATGCACCTTACTCTTTCCCCTGTACCCAAATCTCGCTCACGCCACAGATCCTAATCTCTACCCATGGCCAGCTCCAGCTTTGAAAGTTTCTTGGGCAAAACACCCTTTGGTGGGTCTCTTCTCAGGTTGATGCCTCCCTCAGGAGGCAGCAGTATCCAAGGGTGGCTGAGAGCTATCATTTTAATCGCCAATGTGGAGGGCCCAGGACAGGTGAAAGTGCTGATGGATCCAACTGGGGCCCTGCAGCTGCCTTAGCATGCCAGATGCTGACACTAACCTTGTCCCCACCTCATTCTTTCTTTTTTTGGGTCTGGGGCAGGCTGGCACGCAAGGGCTCAGTCATGTCTGGTGCCGGCCCTGCTAAAATCCCACTTCCTGTTCCAAAATCCTTTTTCCCAATCTTGATCTTTCTCTCCTCATATTCTTCAGCTATTTCTCATCTTCCTTCCTTACTGCATGTGCTATTGCAGCCTCTCACTTCTCCCTCCTCTTGACTTTCCTGACACATGTGGTGTTGTTGACAAAGTGTCATAACCAGAAACAGGCCTGGCGCTAGGACAAATAGTGCCCTGGATGAGGAGTACCTTTGGTACCTTCCTCCCCTGTGGTCAGCTTCTGGCAGAGCTTATTTCTGCTTCCTGGGGCTCAGTCTCACGGGTCTTCTTGTGCCCTCCTGCTGGCTTTCTCCACTACTCATACAGGAGGGATTCCTCTCTTAAGGCCTGGCCTCACACCACTTCTTTCCCTGTGGTAACTGTCACATAAAATTATTCTCCATGGAACCTTGCCTTGAAATCTTACGAGGCATTCATTCACTTATTCACCCACTCCAGCAGGCCTGGAGTTCTTTCTGTGACAAAAACAGATTGTCTACTCTGCCACAGAACCTCTCCTAAGAGCTTTCCCTGTTCCTTCCCTCTTTACAACAAACTCTGTAACTAGGACTTGGCCTGGGCCGACCATAAGCCTGGTTGGCCAATCTTATCTCTATTGCTGCCCAGACATTAAGAAATATTTCACTTTATTATGATTGGTTTAGTCCTTTGCAGTTGGGCTGTAGGCATAGCTAATAAACAGGCCCCTTCCAGCCTCCCAAGGATACATTTTACAGCCAGCTTAAGCCTCAAATTAGCATCCATTGCCCATTGCCAACCCATTGCCCATGGGCACCTGTGATGCCCCTGTCTTTTGATAACTGTAAATATGGTAAGTGCAGGTTTATTAAAGTATACATGGTAAGTGGATTGAGTGAGAGGGAGGAGTACATGGGCTAGAATGCTGGACAATGCTGGATGATGATTGGCTGAGCGTTTGAGTGGCTGAAGGTATAAATGAGAGGATGACAGTTCTGTTGGGTGGTCGGTTGGTTGTGGGTTGGAGTTGGTTGTGGGTTGGATTATATTTGGCTGGTCTTGAGGCAGATTATATATGACTGGAAACATAAAGAGTGACACTATATGAAACCATACGCTTGTTAAATATACCTAAAGTAATCTTGTTATTTCCTGGTGTTTATAAATAAATATTTTCTTGGTTTACCAAAAGCCTGACCCTTGGCTGGGGCTTTCACAGACCAGAAGGGTGGGCAGGGTAATTACCAAGGTTGGGAAACAGTATCAGTGGTGGCAGCATTGAAGAGATAGTGTATCATCAAGTATCCAGGGCAACCCAGGGCTGTATGCTTTATTGGCACAAAGATACAGGGGGGTTGTGGCCTGCAAGTGCACCCAGACACAAAGTAACAATAAGCCAGAAGGGGACTAAGGCAAAGTCCTAAGGCAATATTGTGAAACGGAGTGGCTGGTGGTGCTGCCTAGCAGTGAGATTTGCAAGATCTGTGCTAGAGCCGGTGAGAGAACAAATAAAACCCAGGATCCTGACTGGAGGGACCTGACAGATGGTGGTCTGAGGTGGGATCCTCACAGCACCCCCAGCAGGTAGCCCAGAATCTGAGCTTTCATTTAAAAATAAAACAAGTCTCTAGCCCTCCTAGAAATAAAGTTATGGAGCAAAATGTGCAGGTGCCTTTCTAAATGATTTATGTGAAATGAGCCAGCCTACCTGCTCCTACCTGGTACTGTTATTAGCCAATGAGTGAAGTCAGAGCTGTGATTGATCAGTGAGTTGTTTGGACACAAGACAATAGGAATCCCTGGAGTCCTAAAGAACTGCTGTTTTGCCCTCCCTTTTAGTGCCCTTTTCTTGCTTCCACCTTTTTTTTAGTCCTTGGAATCTCATTCCTTTCCTTTTCCCCTAGCAACCAGGTTGCATCTTTCCTGTGCTGGGTTTGTTTGAGATCCGGTAGTGCCTAAATACTACTGCCACCATTAATACACAATAAGCGTGGGTGAATGTTAAAGAATCCTCCCCCCCAAAAAAGACAAATGTGAAAACTTTGCAAAGAGGCTTAGGCATGTCTCTCGCTTTGCAGGAGCTAAAGGTCAGGGACTCATTAAGAATTCACTGTATAATTAACTTATAGTACAAGTACATATGTGTCTACTCAGAAATAAGCATCTTTTTGTTTAATAAGGCTTGCTTCTAGATATGTGGGTACAGGATAGCAGCCTAGGGTTTGGTTTAAGGTTGGCATTGGGGGAAAACAGGGTTCTTTTGCCTTTAGCAGCTGCATGGCAGGCAGAAATTCAACAAATCCAGAGCTTGGAAAAGTTACTTTTTTGAACTACAACTCCCATCAGTCCCAGCCAGCATGGCCACTGGATTGGACTGATGGGAGTTGTAGTTCAAAAAAGTAACTTTTCCAAGCTCTGAACAAATCAAGCCTCCTCCAGTATGAAAATACGATTATGGAGAAAGCTTCACCATGACTATTCTTTAATTTTGTGTTATGCCATGCCCCCCATAGCAGCCATTTTGTGATAAGCAGTGTCCTCATAGCAGCCATTTTGTAACTGGTGGCCCCAGCACTCTCTCAAAATTTGAAATGTGCCCTCTGATCCAAAATGTTTGGTGACCCCTGATCTATTCTGTTTCATACACAACTATGTAAAATATTTACTTCATCATGGCCAGAAAAAGGTTCCATTATATCACAGTTACAAGTTGAGATACAGTGTCATCTTACACTCTAATATACCATTTATTCTTTTTATGAAAGCTTTAAACAAAAACAACCAAAAACATTTTTTCAACAAAGTTATCATAGGTTTGGCGGCCTCTCTTACCTGTATCATGTTAGTTAGCTTTACCATAGATACTAAGTCCCACAGTTATTAACCACTCCTCAGCTGTTGCCGAATTAAGATTTTTTCCAGTTATTTACAATTGTTATCCAAGCAGCACTTAGGAAATACAAAACCATTTCATAATCAATAAGTAATATCACATTTTCAAGATATCTAAACAAAATGACTAGTGGATCCCTTGGCAAACAATAACCAGTGATATACTCTTATTTCTTTTACAATACCAAACCAGAATTTATGAAGCTTTACACGTGACCAGAAGATGTGATACATGTTTGCGGTATTGGATTTACATATCCAGCATCAACCACTGGTATCGGTATTAATTTGATTATGCTGGAGTCAAATACTTTTTTTTTGGTAGCAGTTCCTACCTTTTGGTAAGCTTTTTCCAAAAAAACACCCTTTGGTGGGTCTCCTCTCAGGTTGATGCCTCCCTCAGGAGGCAGCAATATCCAAGGGTGGCTGAGAGCTATCATTTTAATCGCCTATGTTTATGTTATGTTATGTTATGTTATGTTATGTTATGTTATGTTATGTTATGTTATGTTATGTTATGTTATGTTATGTTATGTTATGTTATGTTATGTTATGTTATGTTATGTTATGTTATGTTATGTTATGTTATGTTATGTTATGTTATGTTATGTTTTGCGGCCTATTGCCGAAATAAAACACAAACACCATTCATTGGGTTAAATCATGGGCCACTTTATTAAACGAATCAATTAGAATAATGAACCTGCAGAGGGGAAATCAAGTGCGGGAGCATTCTGATGATCCAGGCAAAGCCTGCTTGCAGCCATTGGGCGACCAAACCTTGCCTGAGCCCGGCCCTGCCCTGTGCCAGACCCCCAGCTTAGGCCACACCCAGAAGATGTGTAGGGGGTCCAACCCGCATCACCGCCCCCCAGAGCCGTGAAACTCCGAGCGGATGAGGCACGTTGGCCCCAAAGGCGGCCCGTGTTCTGCCCCCCGGGCCGTATAGCCCTGAGCTGCAGGCCCCCGGACCGCCAATCGCCCCCAAAGGTGCCTAAAGGTGTCACCTAGCTGCCCTTTCCCTTTAAACCTTTTCCCGCACTTCTTTGCCACAAAAGGGGGACAAGCCTCTGCTTAGTCTCCCTTTACCCCACACCCGATAAGAATCTCATGCAGACCCCTCTGCAGGTCCATCAGGAGGATGGCATCGTTGCCTCCCGAACTGCATGTCCAAGCATGTCTGCCACTGAGGGCCTTGCCCTCCATGTCTGACCACAGCAGACAACCCAAGGCTACCGAGGCCTCAACTGCATGTCCTCACATGCCTGCCACTGAGGGCCTTGCCCTCCATGTCCGACCACAGCAGACGACCCAAGGCTACCGTGGCCTCAACTGCATGTCCTCACATGCCTGCCACTGAGGGCCTTGCCCTCCATGTCTGACCACAGCAGACGACCCGAGGCTACCGAGGCCTCAGCTGCATGTCCTCACATGCCTGCCACTGAGGGCCTTGCCCTTCCTGTCTGACCATAGCAGACGACCAGAGGCTATTGTGGCCTCAACTGCATGTCCTCACATGTCTTGCCCTTCAGTAACCTTCTGCCCTGAACCCTGCTGGAACGACATGGGTAGGAGACCATTCCAGCGCATACTCTGTCGACCCAGCCACCAAACCGTGGCCCACCATCAGAGGCCCAGCTGTGAACCAATGTGCGTTTGTGGCCCCAAGGCCAGCCTATGAGCTCATGCCATGGCTGCAGAGTAGACTGCGCATCTGCTCCATCCCCGTCCAGCAACCTGCCAAAAACAGAAACAATCGTGAACAGTTGGGTCCCAGACCTTCAGACTCGCCCCTGGGGTGAATGTATTCCATGCGCCCCCTACTTCCACCTCCTAACGGCCTGCACCTGCATATACAAAAACCAAATAGACCGTCCCAGGTAGGCAATTCCACTGCCGGGTAGGCAACCCCAATTCTGGAGGGGCATGACCCTCAAACCCCCATGGGTCCGCTCCCAGGCATTGCAACACTAGACCAAAACTTTATGAGGGAAGATCCCTCCCCCTGAATATCAGGCAACCAGGCCTATAGCTTCCGGCCAAAAACACTATGTCGCCGTCATGGGGAAGTGTCCAGTCCAGGGGAGGGTAAAATAATGTGGAATGACTCTTGTACCCCTGGTCTGCCTGGAAACAAACCTTGGACCCCAGGATGGCTCGAAGGGAAGTCTGACCTGGACCCAAACACCCCCACCCCCCATCCGGAAGGCTCCAAAATTAAGTGTGAGGGCCGCTACATGTAACTGCTGAGCTTTGAAGCATGATGGTCACAGGGCACCTCCCTGATCAACAATCCCTGGCGGGTCAGGTGAACATGGAGGGTGAGGATAAGGGGTATGGGGGTGTGCATGGGCCAGCTGGCCAGCACATGACATATCCCAAGACATGTGAATGGTCCTAAAGGCCCCCTGCCAGCCTACCTTGCGACACACTGACAGACAAGCTTTACTCCTACCATCTGTGATGAATTCCAGGACGTGATTCCTAGGGATAGGCCACACTTTGCATAGCCCCTGCCATCCCCCAACTCCCAGGAATCCCCTCCTGCCCTGGCCATCTCTGACTCCCCTCCCCCATCTCCCAGTATGCGGTATGGGACTAGCAGAGTTGGTCCTTCCTCTAACTGAAACACCATTGACGCACTGCAGAAACGGAGGGGGCCACACCGCAGGTTGGCGCATAAGGCAGCCAAAACCCTGAACCTGTGGTAAGGCTGTGAAATCCCTGTTATGGCACTATAAACCCCACCGCAGAAGGCCCCCAATACCTGAAGGGCAGAAAGCAAACACTTTCCCAGCCCCTGAAAACTTCAGGATCTTGATCTGCAACAATTCAAGCTTTTCCCAGGCAGCCTGCAGCCCTGGGTCCAAAAGTCAATTTTAATACCCTGGAAGGTGAACACTGGGGCAGGATCCTCCACTTTCCCAGCTGCCAAAAGAACTCCCCAGTTCATAGCTACGCTATAAACTGTGCCATCAAGCGCTAACATGCACCCAAAGTCTGCCCTACCCGAGAACTGTAAATCATGAAAATAGTGCCCCACTGCTTCTGGGGCCTCTCGTCTCCTGGCTGTCCCTTCCAAGAAGGGGCTGAAGTGCTCCATGCAAGAATACAGCAGCCCATAGGTAATGCTCTGCTGCATAGTTGACCTAAAAGGCAAAACTCAGCAGCTCAAAATCCACCATGTGTAACAGCTGGCAATGCAGGCAGATTAGCTGCCACACTTGCCCATAAGGCATCTCTGCCACAGGTGCGCACTATATTGAATGAAGTGTAGTGCACTGTGCATAGACTATCTGGTATGAAGCCATCACTGACTGACCCCACTTGTATGACGGATGGTGAATCAGGTAGACTTTGCCCACTGCCACTTTGGGCACTATACCGGGGGGCACTGAGAGAGCAGAGGTAGGGGATGATGGGAAGGGGCCAATAACCCTGCCCAACTGTATGTCTTCATCAATTGTCCCCTGGACCAGTGCGTCCATAGGATCCGGAAAACCGCATAATAAAGAAAAACCACATCATAAAATGAGTCTCCCCATAACTGGGCAGTCTGCAAGCAAGGTCCATAGCCCTTGAGCGTAGCTGGGAAGGGACACTTTTCTCGAGCAGCCTCTGCTGGGGGCTGCTTCCCACTCCTTTGGGGGGCCCTGGCCCCACATATCCTTCTGGCTTGTTGTTGTGCCTTTAATAGCAGGTTCGTATTCAGCAGTTATTAGATGGCATGGAGTTAAGCAATGTCATCTTCTAATGTCTGCAGATCAAATGACTCTTAAAAGCACAGGACTAGAGGCCTGTAAAAAGGTGGGCACCTTATCTACAGACCAGTTTGTAAACTAGCTAAAGAGAAGATGCAAGCAAATGTGCAGCCTGCACATGATTAATTCCATTATGTTTAAATAATTTACTCAGAGAAATATGAATTGGACCAATTCTATGCATACTTACTTATGAGAAAATCCCCGAGTGTATCGTTACTTCTTCCCCCGGAAGGGTGCATGTGATTGCACACATACAGCAGAATCCTATGTGTGTTTACTCAGAATACCACAGATTAAATGGGTCTTAGGACAGAGGTTTATGGGACTTAACTGATGGAAAGGTTCATATATTTTTACCTGGGTTTTGAAGAACGTATTTGGGGGGGGGGAGAAGCTTGACAGTGGGAAAAAAAAGGGGGGGATGAGTTCCCTTTGCATTTGGAGTTGAGGTAGTTTTGGAGGTGAGGTTGCAGCACTAACTGGGGTCCCTACTGGCTCCTGCAGCCTCCTTTCTGTCTCCAGCTGCCCCCCACCCTCCTCAAAAAGCCTCTGCTCTTTGTAATTACATTGCATTGCTCCAATCCAAATGGCCGCTACGTTATGACAGAGCATCTTTCTAGGTTATTCTGCAAAAGAAGTGGCGGCCACAGAGAGCAGGAGGGTGTGGGAGTGCAGGCAATTTTTTTTTTTGGCCCTCTCATCTCAAGTTCTCCCTAATTGACTAACCCCTTCTCTGAACTTTCCTGGTTTGCAAAACAGTGAGGAAGTGGAATGGCCTTCTCAGTACATCCCTTAAGAAAAGCATCCCCTCTCCAGCTGCCCCTGGAATGCCCCCAGTGTCAGATAGCCCACTACCTCTCTAGGTAATTGGTAACTGAAAAGTAACATTTAGTTTAAACTAAAAATACACTTCAGTATCAAGAAAAGGAGTCTATTCCTATTTTGCTTTCTGTAATGGGAAGGGGACCCCAATAGAAGTATCTCCTGGCCCTAACTGGAGGTTTGCCACCCATTACAGCATTGTGAGAGACATGTAGTGAGCAAGCGGCAATGTCAATTGCCACATAAAGTGTGGAACTGGACCTAAATACATAGAAGAGGAGAGAGACAGCTCTTCGTCTATGCATCATCCCTTTACCTGCTGCATTACTATGCTTAGAGAAACAGACAGGAGCTCTCCATGAATACTTGCCTCTATGTTCTGCGCAGAAGCCTGCCTGCATAAATATTTTGTTTAGTTTAAATAGAAAAACCTTAAAATAACCTTTTCCCCTACTGTTCTTTTCAAATTATATTTAATCCATAAAAATGCTGACTGTAATTCACCTTCAGCTAAAGTAAACATTTCTCTCTGCATACTTAAAACACACACACACATGCCCTGGGTATTGCCACACTGACATTGCAAGACATATTTGGCCTTTTCAATCTCTCTTTTACTAACAGCATAGAATTAAATTTTAAACATTGTCTCTCCCCCTACTCCACATATTCCAGGTTTATGATAGAAAGTCTAGGGTACTATTTAACTAGAAGTAGTTGTTGTGTTTCCCTTAATCCCAAACATTATTTCTATGATAAATGATGGAATCAGAAGGTGATAGTTTGAAGGAAAGAAACAGGAGAGAGCAGAAGAGAATCAAAGGTGCCCCCACAGCAGTGCAGTTTGTTTAAGCCTGACATGTTCTGAATTAAAGATTCTTCCTCAGGGGTAACTGAAACTGAAACTGTAACTGGAAAGCCACCCGTGCCCCGCCGCGGCTGAAAGTCCTCACGTGTCTCGTCGCAGCCGCAAGGCCGGCCCATCAAAGGCCTCTCCGTGGCTGAAAGTCCTCCCGTGCCTCGCCGCCGCTGGAAGTCCCCATGTGCCTCGTCGCAGCCGCAAGGCCGGCCCATCAAAGGCCTCGCCGTGGCCGGAAGGCCTCCCGAGCCTCGCCGCGGCCCGAAGGCCCCTCGCGTCCCGCCGCCGCCGCTGCCCCCACTAGGCCGGCGCACCAAAGGGCCCGCCGCGGCCGGAAGGCTCCCCGCGGCGCGCAGCAGCCGCCGCCACAAGGCCTCCGCCGCCAAAATTCAAAGGAGGGCGGGAGGCCCTCGCGTCCCGCTGCCGCCGCTGCCCCCGCCAGGCCGGTGCACCAAAGGGCCCGCCGCGGCCGGAAGGCCCTGCCGCGGCCGGAAGGCTCCCCGCAGCGCGCAGCAGCCGCCGCCACAAGGCATCCGCCGCCAAAATTCAAAGGAGGGCGGGAGGCTGGTGGAGTGGCCTTAAATGGCCTTCAGCCGCCCCGCCTCCTTACTGTGCGTCACGCCGGCGCGCCGGCGCACCACGTGCGCATGCACACACCCTTGATGGCGGCCTGGCTTCGGCAGCAGCCGAAAACACGCGCCTTTGCCCGGTTATGTTTATGTTTAGTTAATGTTTATGTTTAGTTAATGTTTAGTTAATGTTTATGTTTAGTTAATGTTTAGTTAATGTTTAGTTAATGTTTATGTTTAGTTAATGTTTAGTTAATGTTTATGTTTAGTTAATGTTTAGTTAATGTTTATGTTTAGTTAATGTTTAGTTAATGTTTAGTTAATGTTAATGTTTAGTTAATGTTTAGTTAATGTTAATGTTTAGTTAATGTTTAGTTAATGTTAATGTTTAGTTTATGTTTAGTTAATGTTAATGTTTAGTTTATGTTTAGTTAATGTTTATGTTTAGTTAATGTTTATGTTTAGTTAATGTTTATGTTTAGTTAATGTTTAGTTAATGTTTAGTTAATGTTTAGTTAATGTTTATGTTTAGTTAATGTTTAGTTAATGTTTAGTTAATGTTTATGTTTAGTTAATGTTTAGTTAATGTTTAGTTTAGTTAATGTTTAGTTAATGTTTAGTTAATGTTTATGTTTAGTTAATGTTTAGTTAATGTTTATGTTTAGTTAATGTTTAGTTAATGTTTATGTTTAGTTAATGTTTAGCTAATGTTTATGTTTAGCTAATGTTTATGTTTAGCTAATGTTTATGTTTAGCTAATGTTTATGTTTAGCTAATGTTTATGTTTAGCTAATGTTTAGCTAATGTTTAGCTAATGTTTAGTTAATGTTTAGTTAATGTTAATGTTTAGTTAATGTTTAGTTAATGTTTAGTTAATGTTTAGTTAATGTTTAGTTAATGTTTAGTTAATGTTAATGTTTAGTTAATGTTTAGTTAATGTTAATGTTTAGTTAATGTTAATGTTTAGTTAATGTTTAGTTAATGTTTAGTTAATGTTTAGTTAATGTTTAGTTAATGTTTAGTTAATGTTTAGTTAATGTTTAGTTAATGTTTAGTTAATGTTTAGTTAATGTTAATGTTTAGTTAATGTTAATGTTTAGTTAATGTTTAGTTAATGTTTAGTTAATGTTAATGTTTAGTTGATGTTTAGTTAATGTTTAGTTAATGTTTAGTTAATGTTGATGTTTAGTTAATGTTTAGTTAATGTTTAGTTAATGTTGATGTTTAGTTAATGTTTAGTTAATGTTTAGTTAATGTTTAGTTAATGTTTAGTTAATGTTTAGTTAATGTTTATGTTTAGTTAATGTTTAGTTAATGTTTAGTTTATGTTTAGTTAATGTTTAGTTTATGTTTAGTTTATGTTTAGTTAATGTTTAGTTAATGTTTAGTTAATGTTTAGTTAATGTTTAGTTAATGTTTAGTTAATGTTTAGTTAATGTTAATGTTTAGTTAATGTTAAGTTAATGTTTATGTTTAGTTAATGTTTAGCTAATGTTTATGTTTAGCTAATGTTTATGTTTAGCTAATGTTTATGTTTAGCTAATGTTTATGTTTAGCTAATGTTTATGTTTAGCTAATGTTTATGTTTAGCTAATGTTTAGCTAATGTTTAGCTAATGTTTAGCTAATGTTTAGTTAATGTTTAGTTAATGTTTAGTTAATGTTTAGTTAATGTTAATGTTTAGTTAATGTTTAGTTAATGTTTAGTTAATGTTTAGTTAATGTTTAGTTAATGTTAATGTTTAGTTAATGTTAATGTTTAGTTAATGTTAATGTTTAGTTAATGTTTAGTTAATGTTTAGTTAATGTTTAGTTAATGTTTAGTTAATGTTTAGTTAATGTTTAGTTAATGTTTAGTTAATGTTTAGTTAATGTTTAGTTTATGTTTAGTTTATGTTTAGTTTATGTTTAGTTAATGTTTAGTTAATGTTTAGTTAATGTTTAGTTAATGTTTAGTTAATGTTTAGTTAATGTTAATGTTAATGTTTAGTTAATGTTTAGTTAATGTTTAGTTAATGTTAATGTTTAGTTGATGTTTAGTTAATGTTTAGTTAATGTTGATGTTTAGTTAATGTTTAGTTAATGTTGATGTTTAGTTAATGTTTAGTTAATGTTTAGTTAATGTTTAGTTAATGTTTAGTTAATGTTTAGTTAATGTTTAGTTAATGTTTATGTTTAGTTAATGTTTAGTTAATGTTTAGTTAATGTTTAGTTAATGTTTAGTTAATGTTTAGTTAATGTTTAGTTTATGTTTAGTTTATGTTTAGTTTATGTTTAGTTTATGTTTAGTTAATGTTTAGTTAATGTTTAGTTAATGTTTAGTTAATGTTAATGTTTAGTTAATGTTTAGTTAATGTTTAGTTAATGTTTAGTTAATGTTAATGTTTAGTTGATGTTTAGTTAATGTTTAGTTAATGTTGATGTTTAGTTAATGTTTAGTTAATGTTGATGTTTAGTTAATGTTTAGTTAATGTTTAGTTAATGTTTAGTTAATGTTTAGTTAATGTTTAGTTAATGTTTAGTTAATGTTTATGTTTAGTTAATGTTTAGTTAATGTTTAGTTAATGTTTAGTTAATGTTAATGTTTAGTTAATGTTAATGTTTAGTTAATGTTTAGTTAATGTTTAGTTAATGTTAATGTTTAGTTGATGTTTAGTTAATGTTAATGTTTAGTTGATGTTTAGTTAATGTTAATGTTTAGTTGATGTTTAGTTAATGTTTAGTTAATGTTGATGTTTAGTTAATGTTAATGTTTAGTTGATGTTTAGTTAATGTAGATGTTTAGTTAATGTTGATGTGCAGTTGATGTTTAGTTAATGTTTAGTTAATGTTGATGTGCAGTTGATGTTTAGTTAATGTTTAGTTAATGTTGATGTGTAGTTGATGTTTAGTTAATGTGTAGTTGATGTTTAGTTGATGTGTAGTTGATGTGTCGTGAATGTGTAGTTGATGTGTCGTGAATGTGTTGTTGATGTGTCATGGATGTGTAGTTGATGTGTCGTGGATGTGTAGTTGATGTGTCGTGGATGTGTAGTGAATGTTGATGTGTCGTGAATGTGTAGTGAATGTTGATGTGTCGTGAATGTGTCGTGAATGTGTCGTGAATGTTGATGTGTCGTGAATGTGTGGTGGATGTGTCGTGAATGTTGATGTGTCGTGAATGTGTCGTGGATGTGTCGTGAATGTTGATGTGTCGTGAATGTGTCGTGGATGTGTCGTGAATGTTGATGTGTCGTGAATGTGTGGTGGATGTGTCGTGAATGTTGATGTGTCGTGAATGTGTCGTGGATGTGTCGTGGATGTGTCGTGAATGTGTCGTGGATGTGTCGTGGATGTGTCGTGGATGTGTCGTGGATGTGTCGTGAATGTGTCGTGGATGTGTCGTGGATGTGTCGTGGATGTGTCGTGAATGTGTCGTGAATGTGTCGTGAATGTGTCGTGAATGTTGATGTGTCGTGGATGTGTCGTGAATGTGTCGTGGATGTGTCGTGAATGTTGATGTGTCGTGGATGTGTCGTGAATGTGTCGTGGATGTGTCGTGGATGTGTCGTGAATGTGTCGTGGATGTGTCGTGAATGTGTCGTGGATGTGTCGTGAATGTTAATGTGTCGTGAATGTGTCGTGGATGTGTCGTGAATGTTAATGTGTCGTGAATGTGTCGTGGATGTGTCGTGGATGTGTCGTGGATGTGTCGTGAATGTGTCGTGAATGTGTCGTGAATGTGAATGTGTCGTGAATGTGTCGTGAATGTGAATGTGTCGTGAATGTGTCGTGAATGTTAATGTGTCGTGAATGTGTCGTGAATGTTAATGTGTCGTGAATGTGTCGTGAATGTTAATGTGTCGTGAATGTGTCGTGAATGTTAATGTGTCGTGAATGTTAATGTGTCGTGAATGTGTCGTGAATGTTAATGTGTCGTGAATGTTAATGTGTCGTGAATGTGTCGTGAATGTGAATGTGTCGTGAATGTGTCGTGAATGTGAATGTGTCGTGAATGTGTCGTGAATGTGTCGTGAATGTGTCGTGAATGTGTCGTGAATGTGTCGTGAATGTGTCGTGAATGTGTCGTGAATGTGTCGTGAATGTGTCGTGAATGTGTCGTGAATGTGTGCTGAATGTGTGCTGAATGTGTGCTGAATGTGTGCTGAATGTGTGCTGAATGTGTGCTGAATGTGTGCTGAATGTGTGCTGAATGTGTGCTGAATGTGTGCTGAATGTGAATGTGTGGTGAATGTGTGCTGAATGTGAATGTGTCGTGAATGTGTCGTGAACGTGAATGTGTCGTGAATGTGTGGTGAATGTGTTGTGAACGTGAATGTGTCGTGAATGTGTGGTGAATGTGTCGTGAACGTGAATGTGTCGTGAATGTGTCGTGAATGTGTCGTGAATGTGTCGTGAACGTGAATGTGTCGTGAATGTGTCGTGAATGTGTCGTGAATGTGTCGTGAATGTGTCGTGAATGTGTCGTGAACGTGAATGTGTCGTGAATGTGTCGTGAATGTGTCGTGAATGTTAATGTGTCGTGAATGTTAATGTGTCGTGAATGTTAATGTGTCGTGAATGTGTCGTGAATGTGTCGTGAATGTGTCGTGAATGTGTCGTGAATGTGTCGTGAATGTGTCGTGAATGTGTCGTGAATGTGTCGTGAATGTGGAGTGAATGTGTGCTGAATGTGTGCTGAATGTGTGCTGAATGTGTGCTGAATGTGTGCTGAATGTGTGCTGAATGTGTGCTGAATGTGTGTTGAATGTGTGCTGAATGTGAATGTGTGCTGAATGTGTCGTGAATGTGTCGTGAACGTGAATGTGTCGTGAATGTGTCGTGAATGTGTGGTGAATGTGAATGTGTCGTGAATGTGTGGTGAATGTGTGGTGAACGTGAATGTGTGGTGAATGTGTGGTGAACGTGAATGTGTCGTGAATGTGTCGTGAACGTGAATGTGTCGTGAATGTGTCGTGAACGTGAATGTGTCGTGAACGTGAAGGTGTCGTGAAGGTGTCGTGAACGTGAAGGTGTCGTGAAGGTGTCGTGAACGTGAAGGTGTCGTGAAGGTGTCGTGAACGTGAAGGTGTCGTGAAGGTGTCGTGAACGTGAAGGTGTCGTGAAGGTGTCGTGAACGTGAAGGTGTCGTGAAGGTGTCGTGAACGTGAAGGTGTCGTGAAGGTGTCGTGAACGTGAAGGTGTCGTGAAGGTGTCGTGAACGTGAAGGTGTCGTGAAGGTGTCGTGAACGTGAAGGTGTCGTGAAGGTGTCGTGAACGTGAAGGTGTCGTGAAGGTGTCGTGAACGTGAAGGTGTCGTGAAGGTGTCGTGAACGTGAAGGTGTCGTGAAGGTGTCGTGAACGTGAAGGTGTCGTGAAGGTGTCGTGAAGGTGTCGTGAAGGTGTCGTGAAGGTGTCGTGAAGGTGTCGTGAAGGTGTCGTGAAGGTGTCGTGAAGGTGTCGTGAAGGTGTCGTGAACGTGAAGGTGTCGTGAAGGTGTCGTGAAGGTGTCGTGAAGGTGTCGTGAAGGTGTCGTGAAGGTGTCGTGAACGTGAAGGTGTCGTGAAGGTGTCGTGAACGTGAATGTGTCGTGAACGTGAATGTGTCGTGAAGGTGTCGTGAACGTGAATGTGTCGTGAAGGTGTCGTGAACGTGAATGTGTCGTGAAGGTGTCGTGAACGTGAATGTGTCGTGAAGGTGTCGTGAACGTGAATGTGTCGTGAAGGTGTCGTGAACGTGAATGTGTGGTGAATGTGAATGTGTCGTGAATGTGAATGTGTCGTGAATGTGTCGTGAATGTGTCGTGAATGTGTCGTGAATGTGTCGTGAATGTGTCGTGAATGTGAATGTGTCGTGAATGTGTCGTGAATGTGTCGTGAATGTGTCGTGAATGTGTCGTGAATGTGAATGTGTCGTGAATGTGTCGTGAATGTGTCGTGAATGTGTCGTGAATGTGTCGTGAATGTGTCATGAATGTGAATGTGTCGTGAATGTGAATGTGTCGTGAATGTGTCGTGAATGTGTCGTGAATGTGTGCTGAATGTGTGCTGAATGTGTGCTGAATGTGTGCTGAATGTGTGCTGAATGTGTGCTGAATGTGTGCTGAATGTGTGCTGAATGTGTGCTGAATGTGAATGTGTCGTGAATGTGTCGTGAATGTGTGGTGAATGTGAATGTGTCGTGAATGTGAATGTGTCGTGAATGTGTGGTGAATGTGTGGTGAACGTGAATGTGTCGTGAATGTGTCGTGAATGTGTCGTGAATGTGTCGTGAATGTTAATGTGTCGTGAATGTGTCATGAACGTGAATGTGTCGTGAATGTGTCGTGAATGTGTCGTGAATGTGTCGTGAATGTGTCGTGAATGTGTCGTGAATGTGTGCTGAATGTGTCGTGAATGTGTGCTGAATGTGGAGTGAATGTGTGCTGAATGTGTGCTGAATGTGTGCTGAATGTGAATGTGTGCTGAATGTGTGCTGAATGTGAATGTGTGGTGAATGTGTGGTGAATGTGTCGTGAATGTGAATGTGTCGTGAATGTGTCGTGAATGTGTGGTGAATGTGAATGTGTCGTGAATGTGTGGTGAATGTGTGGTGAACGTGAATGTGTGGTGAATGTGTGGTGAATGTGTGGTGAATGTGTGGTGAACGTGAATGTGTCGTGAATGTGTGGTGAACGTGAATGTGTCGTGAATGTGTCGTGAATGTGTCGTGAACGTGAAGGTGTCGTGAAGGTGTCGTAAACGTGAAGGTGTCGTGAAGGTGTCGTGAACGTGAAGGTGTCGTGAAGGTGTCGTGAACGTGAAGGTGTCGTGAAGGTGTCGTGAACGTGAAGGTGTCGTGAAGGTGTCGTGAACGTGAAGGTGTCGTGAAGGTGTCGTGAACGTGAAGGTGTCGTGAAGGTGTCGTGAAGGTGTCGTGAAGGTGTCGTGAAGGTGTCGTGAAGGTGTCGTGAAGGTGTCGTGAAGGTGACGTGAAGGTGTCGTGAAGGTGTCGTGAACGTGAAGGTGTCGTGAAGGTGTCGTGAACGTGAAGGTGTCGTGAAGGTGTCGTGAAGGTGTCGTGAACCTGAAGGTGTCGTGAAGGTGTCGTGAAGGTGTCGTGAACGTGAAGGTGTCGTGAAGGTGTCGTGAACGTGAAGGTGTCGTGAAGGTGTCGTGAAGGTGTCGTGAATGTGTCGTGAAGGTGTCGTGAACGTGAAGGTGTCGTGAAGGTGTCGTGAAGGTGTCGTGAACGTGAATGTGTCGTGAACGTGAATGTGTCGTGAAGGTGTCGTGAACGTGAATGTGTCGTGAAGGTGTCGTGAACGTGAATGTGTCGTGAAGGTGTCGTGAACGTGAATGTGTCGTGAAGGTGTCGTGAACGTGAATGTGTCGTGAACGTGAATGTGTCGTGAAGGTGTCGTGAACGTGAATGTGTCGTGAACGTGAATGTGTCGTGAAGGTGTCGTGAACGTGAATGTGTCGTGAACGTGAATGTGTTCTGAACGTGAATGTGTCGTGAACGTGTCGTGAATGTGTCGTGAACGTGAATGTGTCGTGAACGTGAATGTGTCGTGAACGTGTCGTGAATGTGTCGTGAACGTGAATGTGTCGTGAATGTGTCGTGAATGTGTCGTGAATGTGTCGTGAATGTGTCGTGAATGTGTCGTGAACGTGTCGTGAACGTGTCGTGAACGTGTCGTGAACGTGTCGTGAACGTGTCGTGAACGTGTCGTGAACGTGTCGTGAACGTGAGTGTGTCGTGAGTGTGTCGTGAGTGCGTCGTGAGTGCGTCGTGAGTGCGTCGTGAATGTGGATGCGTGGTTGATGCGTGGTTGATGCGTGGTTGATGCGTGGTTGATGCGTGGTTGATGCGTGGTTGATGCGTGGTTGATGCGTGGTTGATGCGTGGTTGATGCGTGGTTGATGCGTGGTTGATGCGTGGTTGATGCGTGGTTGATGCGTGGTTGATGCGTGGTTGATGCGTGGTTGATGCGTGGTTGATGCGTGGTTGATGCGTGGTTGATGCGTGGTTGATGCGTGGTTGATGCGTGGTTGATGCGTGGTTGATGCGTGGTTGATGCGTGGTTGATGCGTGGTTGATGCGTGGTTGATGCGTGGTTGATGCGTGGTTGATGCGTGGTTGATGCGTGGTTGATGCGTGGTTGATGCGTGGTTGATGCGTGGTTGATGCGTGGTTGATGCGTGGTTGATGCGTGGTTGATGCGTGGTTGATGCGTGGTTGATGCGTGGTTGATGCGTGGTTGATGCGTGGTTGATGCGTGGTTGATGCGTGGTTGATGCGTGGTTGATGCGTGGTTGATGCGTGGTTGATGCGTGGTTGATGCCTGGTTGATGCCTGGTTGATGCGTGGTTGATGCGTGGTTGATGCGTGGTTGATGCCTGGTTGATGCCTGGTTGATGCCTGGTTGATGCCTGGTTGATGCCTGGTTGATGCCTGGTTGATGCCTGGTTGATGCGTGGTTGATGCGTGGTTGATGCGTGGTTGATGCGTGGTTGATGCGTGGTTGATGCGTGGTTGATGCGTGGTTGATGCGTGGTTGATGCGTGGTTGATGCGTGGTTGATGCGTGGTTGATGCGTGGTTGATGCGTGGTTGATGCGTGGTTGATGCGTGGTTGATGCGTGGTTGATGCGTGGTTGATGCGTGGTTGATGCGTGGTTGATGCGTGGTTGATGCGTGGTTGATGCGTGGTTGATGCGTGGTTGATGCGTGGTTGATGCGTGGTTGATGCGTGGTTGATGCGTGGTTGATGCGTGGTTGATGCGTGGTTGATGCGTGGTTGATGCGTGGTTGATGCGTGGTTGATGCGTGGTTGATGCGTGGTTGATGCGTGGTTGATGCGTGGTTGATGCGTGGTTGATGCGTGGTTGATGCGTGGTTGATGCGTGGTTGATGCGTGGTTGATGCGTGGTTGATGCGTGGTTGATGCGTGGTTGATGCGTGTGTTCTGTTCTGTTCTGTTCTGTTCAAAATGCTGAAAAAAGGCTAGAAACTTGTTAGCAGAGTTAGGTTTGGGATCAAGAGCAGACCCAGCGCTGATGTGTGTGTTTGTGTGTATGTATGTGTGTGTGTGTGTGTGTGTGAGAGAGAGAGAGACTTTCCCTGTGAAGTAGCAGACTTTTACGCTGCAGCAATAACTGAGGATTCAGACTTAGTAAAATAAGGAACAGCTTGCTTCATTGAAGGAAATACACAATAGATAGGAAAGGGATTCTAGTTCTAGTAAACTACCTGCATTGGAGGTTCATGGACCTGACATGGCCTTTGCCCTCATGCTGCAGGTGAGAGAGGACAAAGCAAAGACATCTCTTCTCTTCAAGAGACAGAGAAGAAGCAGGAAGGAGAGAGTTGGAAGGTGTGGTCAGCATTCCTAAGAGGTATCAGTTTTCAGGAAGGAAGATGAGCATATGACCAAAGGAAAGGCACAGCCTAGCAACCTGGAGGTCTCCTCTCTGTCTCCCTCCAGACGTGGAAACACCCAAATCGAGTTGCATTTCCACAATTCCAACACAAGTGATGCTTAAAATGGAAACTGTGATTTATCAGGGACAGGGATTAGGAAACAGACATTGTTCCTGGGGAACCTGGCCTGGTTTTCCCTGCCTTCCATCTGTAAGATTCTTTCTTTATTTTAAGACCCACTCTGCACCCACCTGTTCCCGTGGCTGCCAGCTTTCTTTGGGTGGCACCCATAAATTCAAGACGTAGAACTTTCATTGTCACAGAGATGAGGGGACGGGCCTGTTCACCTGCTGAAGTTCCATACACACACAAACCCAGCTGGAAAAATCACATGGCAACCTCATCCTGCTATACATTTTGCTTATTTAAACATTTGGTTTTCAACAATCCAAGGAGCAGTGGCAGACACGGAACCACCAGCTTTCCACAATCAGAAAAGGAAGAGGGGGGGCCCAGGGTGTGAGAGTATGTGTGTGTGTGATGGAATTTCCTCCCCCAAGGTGTGGTGATGGCCAGAGACTGCTGAGCCCCATCTCTCAGGCCTCTCTCTCTCTCAGGCCTCTCTCTCTGTCCTCTCTCTCTCTGGCCTCTCTGGCCTCTCTCTCTCTGGCCTCTCTGGCCTCTCTCTCTCTGGCCTCTCTGGCCTCTCTCTCTCTGGCCTCTCTCTCTCTGGCCTCTCTGGCCTCTCTCTCTCTCTGGCCTCTCTGGCCTCTCTCTCTCTCTCTGGCCTCTCTGGCCTCTCTCTCTCTCTCTGGCCTCTCTGGCCTCTCTCTCTCTCTCTGGCCTCTCTGGCCTCTCTCTCTCTCTCTCTCTCTGGCCTCTCTGGCCTCTCTCTCTCTCTCTGGCCTCTCTGGCCTCTCTCTCTCTCTCTGGCCTCTCTGGCCTCTCTCTCTCTCTCTGGCCTCTCTGGCCTCTCTCTCTCAGGCCTCTCTCTCTCTCACAGGCCTCTCTCAGGCCTCTCAGGCCTCTCTCTCTCTCTCTCTCTCTCAGGCGTCTCTCTCTCTCTCTGCAATCAGCCACAGTCCAACCTGCTCCAGCTCCTGCCACCCAGCAGCCTTCTGCTTCCAAACGAGATTCCAAACTGCTCTATCGGCCGCAATGCAAACCGCAGCCAGAAATGCCCATTGCGGCCGCTCCTCTCACCCAGCAGCCACGTGTGTCAATCACGCATGCGTGCCTGAGGGGGACGTCCAAAAGCCAGAGATCAGCCTCTTCACACTAAATATGGCCGGAGGCCGGAGACGACCCACTTTTGCCGGAGACTCCGGCAGAAAACTGGAGACCTGGCAACCCTACTCTGTACACATCTTGGAGTTGCAATACGAATCAGTGTGAAGGTGGCTTGGAGGTAAATCACATCAAAACATAAAATCCCCAGTTTTGAGGAAGAAACTGGTGGTTCATGGGTAATTGTACCTGGACTCAAAAAACAGAGGTGAAACACACTGGAGCCAGAATAGTAGCAAGTGTGTATATAGCTTATCTCCCTGATTCAGGGCTAGTTCAAATGTTATGGATTCCCTACATGGACAGCACTTTGAAGTCCCATGCAGAAACAAAAAAAAAGTCCAAGGTGCATATAGATCATCATCACACAAGCTTGTGTTTTAA
Source organism: Rhineura floridana (assembly GCF_030035675.1). Taxonomy (NCBI): domain Eukaryota; kingdom Metazoa; phylum Chordata; class Lepidosauria; order Squamata; family Rhineuridae; genus Rhineura; species Rhineura floridana. The sequence continues at coordinate 21,208,814 of NC_084488.1, read as the reverse complement.
TGCACACATGCAAGGAAACTGTAGTCAATCATGGTGAAATAGAATTCAGAACTGAATATGTAGAATTCAGAATTGTTTAAAGGTGGAATTGAAGGAAGCCTGTCTGCCCAGTTCATTCATAGAATCACAGAATAGTAGAATTGGAAGAGGCCTATAAGGCCATCGAGTCCACCCCTGCTCAATGAAAAGAGAAAGAACCAAGGTTTTTATTGTGAGATAATCTGCCCTCCATGTGTTGCTTCTAAAAAAGGAATCGTCGTCTTGAGAAGTCAGAGATGACAAAGCTTGGACTGTTATTCTTCTCTTGTTAACTAATACATAGTTTAGTCACATCATGCTTATTAACTATCATGAACTTATTAACATTTTCAGATTAATGTTGAAGATATCATACCATATCATACAGGGCATTTTGAGCAGCCAGCAAGAAAGATGCAGCTTCATTGATTGGCAGCAGACGTTAAAAAGAGATGAGTGAGCAAATAATTAAGAGACTAAGAAGGTTATCTGACTTGGTTGTCTTCAAGCAGCAAGATAGATTTAGGTAGTTTGAACATTGGGAAGGAAAAACTGATGACCACATGTGCACAACGGCAACATGGATGCTACAGGAAGGTAAAAGATCAAAGGAAACACTAAATATTAGATAGGAAGATGAGTCTTAAAAAAAGGAATTTTATGGGATGATAACTTGCACAAGGATGGAGAAGTGGTGATTAAGAAGACACAAGGAAAGCTGATCCTGCCAAGCTGGGATATATAGACATGGACAAAAGAGAAGGAGAGGAAAGTAGATGCTTTAACTGAGCAATTCCTTTATGTTTTGGGGTAGGATTGTGGTGTAGCTTGGATGAATATAGTTCTTAGAAACTTGCATGCTTACAGTATCCTTGAATCTAGATTACTTCCTTCAGGAAAATGTTCACGTTTCAGAATGAAGTATCACAGCTGTGAAAAAAAAAGAGAAAAGAAAATCAAATAGCCATGTTGATTTAAAGTAAACAAAAATGTGTCTAATAGAAAATGTACGAAAGAACAAGGAAAATGGGTTATAAATACACATAGTGGAGTGGGTGAGAGAGAGATGGGTAACTATGTTGGAACTTGTCTAAATATATATATCCTTCCTATTTCACAAGAGGATGGTTTGGGGAAAATGTAGGCTCCATGGTTTCATTTTTTTTTTACAATAATTTTTATTCAAATTTTCATAAAACATACAAAACAAAATCATAAAACATTCAAAGACAAAAAACAAAACAAAAATGATTAAACAAAACAATAAAATGTTGACTTCCCATTTGTCGCAGATCAAATCAGTTATAGGTCTACAATATATAACAATCCTGTCTCTTAAATTATATTATAAAATCACTTTCCTCCAGTAGTTATCTTAATTAATCATCAAATCTCATAAACATTACTTTATTCTTTCCACAAAAAGTCAAAGAGAGGTTTCAATTCTTTAAGAAATATATCTATCAATTTTTCTCCTAATAAACATGTCGATTAATCCATCTCGTTAATAATAATAATAATCTTATTGTCATAACCATAGTCCAAATAAACATATTGATTAATCCATCTCATCAAAATCTGTTAGGTCCAATAATTTCAATAGCCATTATTCCATTATCCATATTAATTCCATCTTTCATCTTCAATAGTCCTGTTAAGTCCAGTAATTTCAGTGTCCAATCTTCCATTATCAGTATTCCATAATAATCTTGCTGTCATAACCATAGTCATATAATAAGAGTCTGATGGGAATTTCCTCTATCCCAAATATTTTCTTGCCATCAATTCTGAATAAGTTGCTGAAATATTGTTGTAAAGTCATATCTGTGTTCTTCTTTTTTACAAAATGCACTGGCTCATCTCTTGAGAGTTTTTCCATTGTCACATGGCTGCAGTTAATTCCATAGATTTTCTCTATATCAAGCTCCATCACGTCATTCCAGTCCAGAAGATTATCCAAGCCATTGATAACTTTATCTCTAATATCTTCATTAATTTCTTCAGAGATAACGTTAAATTCCAAACAGTAGATTTTATTTCTAATATCCATAAACTCCAGATCTTTTTCCAATTCCACATTTGTTCCAATCTCCAGGGCTTGTATCTTCCCTTTTTCTTTTCTCATCTCTGATCTCATTCTCCTCTCTCACAGGATCCCCTATTTCTTTAAGCTCCTGCGTCATTTTGCTCAGTTCAATTTTCAGCTCCTTACTGCCCTATCGCAGGGTTTGTTTCGTTATCTCAATCTCATCCATTATTTTCTGAAACATAATTACTTCCAGATTCTCAGCCACTTTCTTGATTGCCATTTTTAAAACCACAAAAACAAAACAAAACAAAAATAAAGAAGAACCACTTCTTATTTCAGCAACAATTGGGTTAATATTCCAGGCTTGATGACATCACAGTATAAACAGAGCAGCCTGCCTTATCTCTCTATGTTCAAGAATACAAAACAAATTTAGTTCCCAGCATCAAAACAGTTAGTGGCGTCATGAAGAAGCAGATTCGTCAAAATAAAATAGACCAAAAAGAGAATAGTCCCAGACAATATAATGTTCCTCGGAATAGAAATCCCTCTTCTGTTTATATCTTTAGAATGCACTTCCAGGACAGCTTTTTGCAATAGAAACAGAGATAAGCTGTTAATTTCGTGAATAACAGAGAAGAGTTATAGCTCACCCAGAAGTTCTTTAAAGCTGATTCATTTGACAAATCTCTTTTTGCTGCAACAATTTAAACCAAGTAAAAAAAATAATAATAATAAATAATAAAATTTTATTTCTAGGCCGCCTATCTGGCCGAATTAACGGCCACTCTAGGCGGCGTACATAGACTAAAATATAACATAGAGTAAAATATAACATATAATACAAAACAAAACCCCAGTAGTCTATAGACATCCCGAGCAGCAGATTCACGCACACATACACACACACGGTCTCTGGCCCCTTCAGCAGTTGCTGCTTTTGTAGCTGGAGAGAGAGACAGGGCCCCACCCTTCCAGGCCAGGTGGAAATCAGCCAGAAATGCAGGGAGCAGGTCTTGCAAAAACTCACACAGGTAGATGGTCTCTGGCCCCTTCAGCACTTGCTGCTTTTGTAGCTGGAGAGAGACAGGGCCCCACCCTTCCAGGCCAGGTGGAAATCAGCCAGAAATGCAGGGAGCAGGTCTTGCAAAAACTCACACAGGTAGATGGTCTCTGGCCCCTTCAGCACTTGCTGCTTTTGTAGCTGGAGAGAGACAGGGCCCCACCCTTCCAGGCCAGGTGGAAATCAGCCAGAAATGCAGGGAGCAGGTCTTGCAAAAACTCACACAGGTAGATGGTCTCTGGCCCCCAAAGGGCCCGCCGCGGCCGGAAGGCCCTGCTGCGGCCGGAAGGCTCCCCGCAGCGCGCAGCAGCCGCAGCCACAAGGCCTCCGCCGCCAATATTCAAAGGAGGGCGGGAGGCTGGTGGAGTGGCCTTAAATGGCCTTCAGCCGCCCCGCCTCCTTACTGTGCGCATGCACACACCCTTGATGGCGGTCTGGCTTCGGCAGCAGCCGCAAACACGCCCCTTTGCCCGGTTATGTTTATGTTTAGTTAATGTTTAGTTAATGTTTAGTTAATGTTTAGTTAATGTTTAGTTAATGTTTAGTTAATGTTTAGTTAATGTTTAGTTAATGTTTAGTTAATGTTTATGTTTAGTTAATGTTTAGTTAATGTTTAGTTAATGTTTAGTTAATGTTAATGTTTAGTTAATGTTAATGTTTAGTTAATGTTTAGTTAATGTTTAGTTAATGTTAATGTTTAGTTGATGTTTAGTTAATGTTAATGTTTAGTTGATGTTTAGTTAATGTTAATGTTTAGTTGATGTTTAGTTAATGTTTAGTTAATGTTGATGTTTAGTTAATGTTAATGTTTAGTTGATGTTTAGTTAATGTAGATGTTTAGTTAATGTTGATGTGTAGTTGATGTTTAGTTGATGTTTAGTTAATGTTGATGTGTAGTTGATGTTTAGTTAATGTTTAGTTAATGTTGATGTGTAGTTGATGTTTAGTTAATGTGTAGTTGATGTTTAGTTGATGTGTAGTTGATGTGTCGTGAATGTGTAGTTGATGTGTCGTGAATGTGTTGTTGATGTGTCATGGATGTGTAGTTGATGTGTCGTGGATGTGTAGTTGATGTGTCGTGGATGTGTAGTGAATGTTGATGTGTCGTGAATGTGTAGTGAATGTTGATGTGTCGTGAATGTGTCGTGAATGTGTCGTGAATGTTGATGTGTCGTGAATGTGTCGTGGATGTGTCGTGAATGTTGATGTGTCGTGAATGTGTGGTGGATGTGTCGTGAATGTTGATGTGTCGTGAATGTGTCGTGGATGTGTCGTGAATGTTGATGTGTCGTGAATGTGTGGTGGATGTGTCGTGAATGTTGATGTGTCGTGAATGTGTGGTGGATGTGTCGTGAATGTTGATGTGTCGTGGATGTGTCGTGGATGTGTCGTGGATGTGTCGTGAATGTGTCGTGGATGTGTCGTGGATGTGTCGTGGATGTGTCGTGGATGTGTCGTGGATGTGTCGTGAATGTGTCGTGGATGTGTCGTGAATGTTGATGTGTCGTGGATGTGTCGTGAATGTGTCGTGGATGTGTCGTGAATGTTGATGTGTCGTGAATGTGTCGTGGATGTGTCGTGGATGTGTCGTGAATGTGTCGTGGATGTGTCGTGGATGTGTCGTGGATGTGTCGTGAATGTGTCGTGAATGTGTCGTGAATGTGAATGTGTCGTGAATGTGTCGTGAATGTGTCGTGAATGTGTCGTGAATGTTAATGTGTCGTGAATGTGTCGTGAATGTGAATGTGTCGTGAATGTGAATGTGTCGTGAATGTGTCGTGAATGTTAATGTGTCGTGAATGTGTCGTGAATGTGAATGTGTCGTGAATGTGTCGTGAATGTGAATGTGTCGTGAATGTGAATGTGTCGTGAATGTGTCGTGAATGTTAATGTGTCGTGAATGTGTCGTGAATGTGAATGTGTCGTGAATGTGTCATGAATGTGAATGTGTCGTGAATGTGTCGTGAATGTGTCGTGAATGTGTGCTGAATGTGTGCTGAATGTGTCGTGAATGTGTGCTGAATGTGTGCTGAATGTGTGCTGAATGTGTGCTGAATGTGTGCTGAATGTGTGCTGAATGTGAATGTGTGGTGAATGTGTGCTGAATGTGAATGTGTCGTGAATGTGTCGTGAATGTGTGGTGAATGTGAATGTGTCGTGAATGTGAATGTGTCGTGAATGTGTGGTGAATGTGTGGTGAACGTGAATGTGTCGTGAATGTGTCGTGAATGTGTCGTGAATGTGTCGTGAATGTTAATGTGTCGTGAATGTGTCATGAACGTGAATGTGTCGTGAATGTGTCGTGAATGTGTCGTGAATGTGTCGTGAATGTGTCGTGAATGTGTCGTGAATGTGTGCTGAATGTGTCGTGAATGTGTGCTGAATGTGGAGTGAATGTGTGCTGAATGTGTGCTGAATGTGTGCTGAATGTGAATGTGTGCTGAATGTGTGCTGAATGTGAATGTGTGGTGAATGTGTGGTGAATGTGTCGTGAATGTGAATGTGTCGTGAATGTGTCGTGAATGTGTGGTGAATGTGAATGTGTCGTGAATGTGTGGTGAATGTGTGGTGAACGTGAATGTGTGGTGAATGTGTGGTGAACGTGAATGTGTGGTGAATGTGTGGTGAACGTGAATGTGTCGTGAATGTGTGGTGAACGTGAATGTGTCGTGAATGTGTCGTGAATGTGTCGTGAACGTGAAGGTGTCGTGAAGGTGTCGTGAACGTGAAGGTGTCGTGAAGGTGTCGTGAACGTGAAGGTGTCGTGAAGGTGTCGTGAACGTGAAGGTGTCGTGAAGGTGTCGTGAACGTGAAGGTGTCGTGAAGGTGTCGTGAAGGTGTCGTGAAGGTGTCGTGAAGGTGTCGTGAAGGTGTCGTGAAGGTGTCGTGAAGGTGTCGTGAACGTGAAGGTGTCGTGAAGGTGTCGTGAACGTGAAGGTGTCGTGAAGGTGTCGTGAAGGTGTCGTGAACCTGAAGGTGTCGTGAAGGTGTCGTGAAGGTGTCGTGAACGTGAAGGTGTCGTGAAGGTGTCGTGAACGTGAAGGTGTCGTGAAGGTGTCGTGAACGTGAAGGTGTCGTGAAGGTGTCGTGAAGGTGTCGTGAACGTGAATGTGTCGTGAACGTGAATGTGTCGTGAAGGTGTCGTGAACGTGAATGTGTCGTGAAGGTGTCGTGAACGTGAATGTGTCGTGAAGGTGTCGTGAACGTGAATGTGTCGTGAAGGTGTCGTGAACGTGAATGTGTCGTGAACGTGAATGTGTCGTGAAGGTGTCGTGAACGTGAATGTGTCGTGAACGTGAATGTGTCGTGAAGGTGTCGTGAACGTGAATGTGTCGTGAACGTGAATGTGTTCTGAACGTGAATGTGTCGTGAACGTGTCGTGAATGTGTCGTGAACGTGAATGTGTCGTGAACGTGAATGTGTCGTGAACGTGAATGTGTCGTGAATGTGTCGTGAACGTGTCGTGAACGTGAATGTGTCGTGAATGTGTCGTGAACGTGTCGTGAACGTGTCGTGAACGTGTCGTGAACGTGTCGTGAACGTGTCGTGAACGTGTCGTGAACGTGTCGTGAACGTGAGTGTGTCGTGAGTGTGTCGTGAGTGCGTCGTGAGTGCGTCGTGAGTGCGTCGTGAATGTGGATGCGTGGTTGATGCGTGGTTGATGCGTGGTTGATGCGTGGTTGATGCGTGGTTGATGCGTGGTTGATGCGTGGTTGATGCGTGGTTGATGCGTGGTTGATGCGTGGTTGATGCGTGGTTGATGCGTGGTTGATGCGTGGTTGATGCGTGGTTGATGCGTGGTTGATGCGTGGTTGATGCGTGGTTGATGCGTGGTTGATGCGTGGTTGATGCGTGGTTGATGCGTGGTTGATGCGTGGTTGATGCGTGGTTGATGCGTGGTTGATGCGTGGTTGATGCGTGGTTGATGCGTGGTTGATGCGTGGTTGATGCGTGGTTGATGCGTGGTTGATGCGTGGTTGATGCGTGGTTGATGCGTGGTTGATGCGTGGTTGATGCGTGGTTGATGCGTGGTTGATGCGTGGTTGATGCGTGGTTGATGCGTGGTTGATGCGTGGTTGATGCGTGGTTGATGCGTGGTTGATGCGTGGTTGATGCGTGGTTGATGCGTGGTTGATGCGTGGTTGATGCGTGGTTGATGCGTGGTTGATGCGTGGTTGATGCGTGGTTGATGCGTGGTTGATGCGTGGTTGATGCGTGGTTGATGCGTGGTTGATGCGTGGTTGATGCGTGGTTGATGCGTGGTTGATGCGTGGTTGATGCGTGGTTGATGCGTGGTTGATGCGTGGTTGATGCGTGGTTGATGCGTGGTTGATGCGTGGTTGATGCGTGGTTGATGCGTGTGTTCTGTTCTGTTCTGTTCTGTTCAAAATGCTGAAAAAAGGCTAGAAACTTGTTAGCAGAGTTAGGTTTGGGATCAAGAGCAGACCCAGCGCTGATGTGTGTGTTTGTGTGTATGTATGTGTGTGTGTGTGTGTGTGTGAGAGAGAGAGAGACTTTCCCTGTGAAGTAGCAGACTTTTACGCTGCAGCAATAACTGAGGATTCAGACTTAGTAAAATAAGGAACAGCTTGCTTCATTGAAGGAAATACACAATAGATAGGAAAGGGATTCTAGTTCTAGTAAACTACCTGCATTGGAGGTTCATGGACCTGACATGGCCTTTGCCCTCATGCTGCAGGTGAGAGAGGACAAAGCAAAGACATCTCTTCTCTTCAAGAGACAGAGAAGAAGCAGGAAGGAGAGAGTTGGAAGGTGTGGTCAGCATTCCTAAGAGGTATCAGTTTTCAGGAAGGAAGATGAGCATATGACCAAAGGAAAGGCACAGCCTAGCAACCTGGAGGTCTCCTCTCTGTCTCCCTCCAGACGTGGAAACACCCAAATCGAGTTGCATTTCCACAATTCCAACACAAGTGATGCTTAAAATGGAAACTGTGATTTATCAGGGACAGGGATTAGGAAACAGACATTGTTCCTGGGGAACCTGGCCTGGTTTTCCCTGCCTTCCATCTGTAAGATTCTTTCTTTATTTTAAGACCCACTCTGCACCCACCTGTTCCCGGGGCTGCCAGCTTTCTTTGGGTGGCACCCATAAATTCAAGACGTAGAACTTTCATTGTCACAGAGATGAGGGGACGGGCCTGTTCACCTGCTGAAGTTCCATACACACACAAACCCAGCTGGAAAAATCACATGGCAACCTCATCCTGCTATACATTTTGCTTATTTAAACATTTGGTTTTCAACAATCCAAGGAGCAGTGGCAGACACGGAACCACCAGCTTTCCACAATCAGAAAAGGAAGAGGGGGGGCCCAGGGTGTGAGAGTATGTGTGTGTGTGATGGAATTTCCTCCCCCAAGGTGTGGTGATGGCCAGAGACTGCTGAGCCCCATCTCTCAGGCCTCTCTCTCTCTCAGGCCTCTCTCTCTGTCCTCTCTCTCTCTGGCCTCTCTGGCCTCTCTCTCTCTGGCCTCTCTGGCCTCTCTCTCTCTGGCCTCTCTGGCCTCTCTCTCTCTGGCCTCTCTCTCTCTGGCCTCTCTGGCCTCTCTCTCTCTCTGGCCTCTCTGGCCTCTCTCTCTCTCTCTGGCCTCTCTGGCCTCTCTCTCTCTCTCTGGCCTCTCTGGCCTCTCTCTCTCTCTCTGGCCTCTCTGGCCTCTCTCTCTCTCTCTCTCTCTGGCCTCTCTGGCCTCTCTCTCTCTCTCTGGCCTCTCTGGCCTCTCTCTCTCTCTCTGGCCTCTCTGGCCTCTCTCTCTCTCTCTGGCCTCTCTGGCCTCTCTCTCTCTCTCTGGCCTCTCTGGCCTCTCTCTCTCAGGCCTCTCTCTCTCTCACAGGCCTCTCTCAGGCCTCTCAGGCCTCTCTCTCTCTCTCTCTCTCTCAGGCGTCTCTCTCTCTCTCTGCAATCAGCCACAGTCCAACCTGCTCCAGCTCCTGCCACCCAGCAGCCTTCTGCTTCCAAACGAGATTCCAAACTGCTCTATCGGCCGCAATGCAAACCGCAGCCAGAAATGCCCATTGCGGCCGCTCCTCTCACCCAGCAGCCACGTGTGTCAATCACGCATGCGTGCCTGAGGGGGACGTCCAAAAGCCAGAGATCAGCCTCTTCACACTAAATATGGCCGGAGGCCGGAGACGACCCACTTTTGCCGGAGACTCCGGCAGAAAACTGGAGACCTGGCAACCCTACTCTGTACACATCTTGGAGTTGCAATACGAATCAGTGTGAAGGTGGCTTGGAGGTAAATCACATCAAAACATAAAATCCCCAGTTTTGAGGAAGAAACTGGTGGTTCATGGGTAATTGTACCTGGACTCAAAAAACAGAGGTGAAACACACTGGAGCCAGAATAGTAGCAAGTGTGTATATAGCTTATCTCCCTGATTCAGGGCTAGTTCAAATGTTATGGATTCCCTACATGGACAGCACTTTGAAGTCCCATGCAGAAACAAAAAAAAAGTCCAAGGTGCATATAGATCATCATCACACAAGCTTGTGTTTTAATGCACACATGCAAGGAAACTGTAGTCAATCATGGTGAAATAGAATTCAGAACTGAATATGTAGAATTCAGAATTGTTTAAAGGTGGAATTGAAGGAAGCCTGTCTGCCCAGTTCATTCATAGAATCACAGAATAGTAGAATTGGAAGAGGCCTATAAGGCCATCGAGTCCACCCCTGCTCAATGAAAAGAGAAAGAACCAAGGTTTTTATTGTGAGATAATCTGCCCTCCATGTGTTGCTTCTAAAAAAGGAATCGTCGTCTTGAGAAGTCAGAGATGACAAAGCTTGGACTGTTATTCTTCTCTTGTTAACTAATACATAGTTTAGTCACATCATGCTTATTAACTATCATGAACTTATTAACATTTTCAGATTAATGTTGAAGATATCATACCATATCATACAGGGCATTTTGAGCAGCCAGCAAGAAAGATGCAGCTTCATTGATTGGCAGCAGACGTTAAAAAGAGATGAGTGAGCAAATAATTAAGAGACTAAGAAGGTTATCTGACTTGGTTGTCTTCAAGCAGCAAGATAGATTTAGGTAGTTTGAACATTGGGAAGGAAAAACTGATGACCACATGTGCACAACGGCAACATGGATGCTACAGGAAGGTAAAAGATCAAAGGAAACACTAAATATTAGATAGGAAGATGAGTCTTAAAAAAAGGAATTTTATGGGATGATAACTTGCACAAGGATGGAGAAGTGGTGATTAAGAAGACACAAGGAAAGCTGATCCTGCCAAGCTGGGATATATAGACATGGACAAAAGAGAAGGAGAGGAAAGTAGATGCTTTAACTGAGCAATTCCTTTATGTTTTGGGGTAGGATTGTGGTGTAGCTTGGATGAATATAGTTCTTAGAAACTTGCATGCTTACAGTATCCTTGAATCTAGATTACTTCCTTCAGGAAAATGTTCACGTTTCAGAATGAAGTATCACAGCTGTGAAAAAAAAAGAGAAAAGAAAATCAAATAGCCATGTTGATTTAAAGTAAACAAAAATGTGTCTAATAGAAAATGTACGAAAGAACAAGGAAAATGGGTTATAAATACACATAGTGGAGTGGGTGAGAGAGAGATGGGTAACTATGTTGGAACTTGTCTAAATATATATATCCTTCCTATTTCACAAGAGGATGGTTTGGGGAAAATGTAGGCTCCATGGTTTCATTTTTTTTTTACAATAATTTTTATTCAAATTTTCATAAAACATACAAAACAAAATCATAAAACATTCAAAGACAAAAAACAAAACAAAAATGATTAAACAAAAAAATAAAATGTTGACTTCCCATTTGTCGCAGATCAAATCAGTTATAGGTCTACAATATATAACAATCCTGTCTCTTAAATTATATTATAAAATCACTTTCCTCCAGTAGTTATCTTAATTAATCATCAAATCTCATAAACATTACTTTATTCTTTCCACAAAAAGTCAAAGAGAGGTTTCAATTCTTTAAGAAATATATCTATCAATTTTTCTCCTAATAAACATGTCGATTAATCCATCTCGTTAATAATAATAATAATCTTATTGTCATAACCATAGTCCAAATAAACATATTGATTAATCCATCTCATCAAAATCTGTTAGGTCCAATAATTTCAATAGCCATTATTCCATTATCCATATTAATTCCATCTTTCATCTTCAATAGTCCTGTTAAGTCCAGTAATTTCAGTGTCCAATCTTCCATTATCAGTATTCCATAATAATCTTGCTGTCATAACCATAGTCATATAATAAGAGTCTGATGGGAATTTCCTCTATCCCAAATATTTTCTTGCCATCAATTCTGAATAAGTTGCTGAAATATTGTTGTAAAGTCATATCTGTGTTCTTCTTTTTTACAAAATGCACTGGCTCATCTCTTGAGAGTTTTTCCATTGTCACATGGCTGCAGTTAATTCCATAGATTTTCTCTATATCAAGCTCCATCACGTCATTCCAGTCCAGAAGATTATCCAAGCCATTGATAACTTTATCTCTAATATCTTCATTAATTTCTTCAGAGATAACGTTAAATTCCAAACAGTAGATTTTATTTCTAATATCCATAAACTCCAGATCTTTTTCCAATTCCACATTTGTTCCAATCTCCAGGGCTTGTATCTTCCCTTTTTCTTTTCTCATCTCTGATCTCATTCTCCTCTCTCACAGGATCCCCTATTTCTTTAAGCTCCTGCGTCATTTTGCTCAGTTCAATTTTCAGCTCCTTACTGCCCTATCGCAGGGTTTGTTTCGTTATCTCAATCTCATCCATTATTTTCTGAAACATAATTACTTCCAGATTCTCAGCCACTTTCTTGATTGCCATTTTTAAAACCACAAAAACAAAACAAAACAAAAATAAAGAAGAACCACTTCTTATTTCAGCAACAATTGGGTTAATATTCCAGGCTTGATGACATCACAGTATAAACAGAGCAGCCTGCCTTATCTCTCTATGTTCAAGAATACAAAACAAATTTAGTTCCCAGCATCAAAACAGTTAGTGGCGTCATGAAGAAGCAGATTCGTCAAAATAAAATAGACCAAAAAGAGAATAGTCCCAGACAATATAATGTTCCTCGGAATAGAAATCCCTCTTCTGTTTATATCTTTAGAATGCACTTCCAGGACAGCTTTTTGCAATAGAAACAGAGATAAGCTGTTAATTTCGTGAATAACAGAGAAGAGTTATAGCTCACCCAGAAGTTCTTTAAAGCTGATTCATTTGACAAATCTCTTTTTGCTGCAACAATTTAAACCAAGTAAAAAAAAAATAAATAATAAATAATAAAATTTTATTTCTAGGCCGCCTATCTGGCCGAATTAACGGCCACTCTAGGCGGCGTACATAGACTAAAATATAACATAGAGTAAAATATAACATATAATACAAAACAAAACCCCAGTAGTCTATAGACATCCCGAGCAGCAGATTCACGCACACATACACACACACGGTCTCTGGCCCCTTCAGCAGTTGCTGCTTTTGTAGCTGGAGAGAGAGACAGGGCCCCACCCTTCCAGGCCAGGTGGAAATCAGCCAGAAATGCAGGGAGCAGGTCTTGCAAAAACTCACACAGGTAGATGGTCTCTGGCCCCTTCAGCACTTGCTGCTTTTGTAGCTGGAGAGAGACAGGGCCCCACCCTTCCAGGCCAGGTGGAAATCAGCCAGAAATGCAGGGAGCAGGTCTTGCAAAAACTCACACAGGTAGATGGTCTCTGGCCCCTTCAGCACTTGTTGCTTTTGTAGCTGGAGAGAGACAGGGCCCCACCCTTCCAGGCCAGGTGGAAATCAGCCAGAAATGCAGGGAGCAGGTCTTGCAAAAACTCACACAGGTAGATGGTCTCTGGCCCCTTCAGCAGTTGCTGCTTTTGTAGCTGGAGAGAGACAGGGCCCCACCCTTCCAGGCCAGGTGGAAATCAGCCAGAAATGCAGGGAGCAGGTCTTGCAAAAACTCACACAGGTAGATGGTCTCTGGCCCCCAAAGGGCCCGCCGCGGCCGGAAGGCCCTGCTGCGGCCGGAAGGCTCCCCGCAGCGCGCAGCAGCCGCAGCCACAAGGCCTCCGCCGCCAATATTCAAAGGAGGGCGGGAGGCTGGTGGAGTGGCCTTAAATGGCCTTCAGCCGCCCCGCCTCCTTACTGTGCGCATGCACACACCCTTGATGGCGGTCTGGCTTCGGCAGCAGCCGCAAACACGCCCCTTTGCCCGGTTATGTTTATGTTTAGTTAATGTTTAGTTAATGTTTAGTTAATGTTTAGTTAATGCGTGGTGAGTGCGTGGTGAGTGCGTGGTGAGTGCGTGGTGAGTGCGTGGTGAGTGCGTGGTGAGTGCGTGGTGAGTGCGTGGTGAGTGCGGATGCGTGGTTGATGCGTGGTTGATGCGTGGTTGATGCGTGGTTGATGCGTGGTTGATGCGTGGTTGATGCGTGGTTGATGCGCGGTTGATGCGCGGTTGATGCGCGGTTGATGCGCGGTTGATGCGCGGTTGATGCGCGGTTGATGCGCGGTTGATGCGCGGTTGATGCGCGGTTGATGCGCGGTTGATGCGCGGTTGATGCGCGGTTGATGCGCGGTTGATGCGCGGTTGATGCGCGGTTGATGCGCGGTTGATGCGCGGTTGATGCGCGGTTGATGCGCGGTTGATGCGCGGTTGATGCGCGGTTGATGCGCGGTTGATGCGCGGTTGATGCGCGGTTGATGCGCGGTTGATGCGCGGTTGATGCGCGGTTGATGCGCGGTTGATGCGCGGTTGATGCGCGGTTGATGCGCGGTTGATGCGCGGTTGATGCGCGGTTGATGCGCGGTTGATGCGCGGTTAATGCGCGGTTAATGCGCGGTTAATGCGCGGTTGATGCGCGGTTGATGCGCGGTTAATGCGCGGTTAATGCGCGGTTAATGCGCGGTTAATGCGCGGTTAATGCGCGGTTAATGCGCGGTTAATGCGCGGTTAATGCGCGGTTAATGCGCGGTTAATGCGCGGTTAATGCGCGGTTAATGCGCGGTTAATGCGCGGTTAATGCGCGGTTAATGCGCGGTTAATGCGCGGTTAATGCGCGGTTAATGCGCGGTTAATGCGCGGTTAATGCGCGGTTAATGCGCGGTTAATGCGCGGTTAATGCGCGGTTAATGCGCGGTTAATGCGCGGTTAATGCGCGGTTAATGCGCGGTTAATGCGCGGTTAATGCGCGGTTAATGCGCGGTTAATGCGCGGTTAATGCGCGGTTAATGCGCGGTTAATGCGCGGTTAATGCGCGGTTAATGCGCGGTTAATGCGCGGTTAATGCGCGGTTAATGCGCGGTTAATGCGCGGTTAATGCGCGGTTAATGCGCGGTTAATGCGCGGTTAATGCGTGGTTAATGCGTGGTTAATTGTTTCTGTTCTGTTCTGTTCTGTTCTGTTCTGTTCTGTTCTGTTCTGTTCTGTTCTGTTCTGTTCTGTTCTGTTCTGTTCTGTTCTGTTCTGTTCTGTTCTGTTCTGTTCTGTTCTGTTCTGTTCTGTTCTGTTCTGTTCTGTTCTGTTCTGTTCTGTTCTGTTCTGTTCTGTTCTGTTCTGTTCTGTTCTGTTCTGTTCTGTTCTGTTCTGTTCTGTTCTGTTCTGTTCTGTTCTGTTCTGTTCTGTTCTGTTCTGTTCTGTTCTGTTCTGTTCTGTTCTGTTCTGTTCTGTTCTGTTCTGTTCTGTTCTGTTCAAAATGCTGAAAAAAGGCTAGAAACTTGTTAGCAGAGTTAGGTTTGGGATCAAGAGCAGACCCAGCGCTGATGTGTGTGTTTGTGTGTATGTATGTGTGTGTGTGTGTGTGTGTGTGTGAGAGAGAGAGAGACTTTCCCTGTGAAGTAGCAGACTTTTACGCTGCAGCAATAACTGAGGATTCAGACTTAGTAAAATAAGGAACAGCTTGCTTCATTGAAGGAAATACACAATAGATAGGAAAGGGATTCTAGTTCTAGTAAACTACCTGCGTTGGAGGTTCATGGACCTGACATGGCCTTTGCCCTCATGCTGCAGGTGAGAGAGACAAAGCAAAGACATCTCTTCTCTTCAAGAGACAGAGAAGAAGCAGGAAGGAGAGAGTTGGAAGGTGTGGTCAGCATTCCTAAGAGGTATCAGTTTTCAGGAAGGAAGATGAGCATATGACCAAAGGAAAGGCACAGCCTAGCAACCTGGAGGTCTCCTCTCTGTCTCCCTCCAGACGTGGAAACACCCAAATCGAGTTGCATTTCCACAATTCCAACACAAGTGATGCTTAAAATGGAAACTGTGATTTATCAGGGACAGGGATTAGGAAACAGACATTGTTCCTGGGGAACCTGGCCTGGTTTTCCCTGCCTTCCATCTGTAAGATTCTTTCTTTATTTTAAGACCCACTCTGCACCCACCTGTTCCCGGGGCTGCCAGCTTTCTTTGGGTGGCACCCATAAATTCAAGACGTAGAACTTTCATTGTCACAGAGATGAGGGGACGGGCCTGTTCACCTGCTGAAGTTCCATACACACACAAACCCAGCTGGAAAAATCACATGGCAACCTCATCCTGCTATACATTTTGCTTATTTAAACATTTGGTTTTCAACAATCCAAGGAGCAGTGGCAGACACGGAACCACCAGCTTTCCACAATCAGAAAAGGAAGAGGGGGGGCCCAGGGTGTGAGAGTATGTGTGTGTGTGATGGAATTTCCTCCCCCAAGGTGTGGTGATGGCCAGAGACTGCTGAGCCCCATCTCTCAGGCCTCTCTCTCTCTCTCTCAGGCCTCTCTCTCTGTCCTCTCTCTCTCTGGCCTCTCTGGCCTCTCTCTCTCTGGCCTCTCTCTCTCTGGCCTCTCTGGCCTCTCTCTCTCTCTGGCCTCTCTGGCCTCTCTCTCTCTCTCTGGCCTCTCTCTCTCTCTCTGGCCTCTCTCTCTCTCTCTGGCCTCTCTCTCTCTCTCTCTGGCCTCTCTGGCCTCTCTCTCTCTCTCTGGCCTCTCTCTCTCTCTCTGGCCTCTCTGGCCTCTCTCTCTCTCTCTGGCCTCTCTGGCCTCTCTCTCTCTCTCTGGCCTCTCTGGCCTCTCTCTCTCTGGCCTCTCTGGCCTCTCTCTCTCTGGCCTCTCTGGCCTCTCTCTCTCTGGCCTCTCTGGCCTCTCTCTCTCAGGCCTCTCTCTCTCTCACAGGCCTCTCTCAGGCCTCTCAGGCCTCTCTCTCTCTCTCTCTCTCTCAGGCGTCTCTCTCTCTCTCTGCAATCAGCCACAGTCCAACCTGCTCCAGCTCCTGCCACCCAGCAGCCTTCTGCTTCCAAATGAGATTCCAAACTGCTCTATCGGCCGCAATGCAAACCGCAGCCAGAAATGCCCATTGCGGCCGCTCCTCTCACCCAGCAGCCATGTGTGTCAATCACGCATGCGTGCCTGAGGGGGACGTCCAAAAGCCAGAGATCAGCCTCTTCACACTAAATATGGCCGGAGGCCGGAGACGACCCACTTTTGCCGGAGACTCCGGCAGAAAACTGGAGACCTGGCAACCCTACTCTGTACACATCTTGGAGTTGCAATACGAATCAGTGTGAAGGTGGCTTGGAGGTAAACCACATCAAAACATAAAATCCCCAGTTTTGAGGAAGAAACTGGTGGTTCATGGGTAATTGTACCTGGACTCAAAAAACAGAGGTGAAACACACTGGAGCCAGAATAGTAGCAAGTGTGTATATAGCTTATCTCCCTGATTCAGGGCTAGTTCAAATGTTATGGATTCCCTACATGGACAGCACTTTGAAGTCCCATGCAGAAACAAAAAAAAAGTCCAAGGTGCATATAGATCATCATCACACAAGCTTGTGTTTTAATGCACACATGCAAGGAAACTGTAGTCAATCATGGTGAAATAGAATTCAGAACTGAATATGTAGAATTCAGAATTGTTTAAAGGTGGAATTGAAGGAAGCCTGTCTGCCCAGTTCATTCATAGAATCACAGAATAGTAGAATTGGAAGAGGCCTATAAGGCCATCGAGTCCACCCCTGCTCAATGAAAAGAGAAAGAACCAAGGTTTTTATTGTGAGATAATCTGCCCTCCATGTGTTGCTTCTAAAAAAGGAATCGTCGTCTTGAGAAGTCAGAGATGACAAAGCTTGGACTGTTATTCTTCTCTTGTTAACTAATACATAGTTTAGTCACATCATGCTTATTAACTATCATGAACTTATTAACATTTTCAGATTAATGTTGAAGATATCATACCATATCATACAGGGCATTTTGAGCAGCCAGCAAGAAAGATGCAGCTTCATTGATTGGCAGCAGACGTTAAAAAGAGATGAGTGAGCAAATAATTAAGAGACTAAGAAGGTTATCTGACTTGGTTGTCTTCAAGCAGCAAGATAGATTTAGGTAGTTTGAACATTGGGAAGGAAAAACTGATGACCACATGTGCACAACGGCAACATGGATGCTACAAGAAGGTAAAAGATCAAAGGAAACACTAAATATTAGATAGGAAGATGAGTCTTAAAAAAAGGAATTTTATGGGATGATAACTTGCACAAGGATGGAGAAGTGGTGATTAAGAAGACACAAGGAAAGCTGATCCTGCCAAGCTGGGATATATAGACATGGACAAAAGAGAAGGAGAGGAAAGTAGATGCTTTAACTGAGCAATTCCTTTATGTTTTGGGGTAGGATTGTGGTGTAGCTTGGATGAATATAGTTCTTAGAAACTTGCATGCTTACAGTATCCTTGAATCTAGATTACTTCCTTCAGGAAAATGTTCACGTTTCAGAATGAAGTATCACAGCTGTGAAAAAAAAAGAGAAAAGAAAATCAAATAGCCATGTTGATTTAAAGTAAACAAAAATGTGTCTAATAGAAAATGTACGAAAGAACAAGGAAAATGGGTTATAAATACACATAGTGGAGTGGGTGAGAGAGAGATGGGTAACTATGTTGGAACTTGTCTAAATATATATATCCTTCCTATTTCACAAGAGGATGGTTTGGGGAAAATGTAGGCTCCATGGTTTCATTTTTTTTTTACAATAATTTTTATTCAAATTTTCATAAAACATACAAAACAAAATCATAAAACATTCAAAGACAAAAAACAAAACAAAAATGATTAAACAAAAAAATAAAATGTTGACTTCCCATTTGTCGCAGATCAAATCAGTTATAGGTCTACAATATATAACAATCCTGTCTCTTAAATTATATTATAAAATCACTTTCCTCCAGTAGTTATCTTAATTAATCATCAAATCTCATAAACATTACTTTATTCTTTCCACAAAAAGTCAAAGAGAGGTTTCAATTCTTTAAGAAATATATCTATCAATTTTTCTCCTAATAAACATGTCGATTAATCCATCTCGTTAATAATAATAATAATCTTATTGTCATAACCATAGTCCAAATAAACATATTGATTAATCCATCTCATCAAAATCTGTTAGGTCCAATAATTTCAATAGCCATTATTCCATTATCCATATTAATTCCATCTTTCATCTTCAATAGTCCTGTTAAGTCCAGTAATTTCAGTGTCCAATCTTCCATTATCAGTATTCCATAATAATCTTGCTGTCATAACCATAGTCATATAATAAAAGTCTGATGGGAATTTCCTCTATCCCAAATATTTTCTTGCCATCAATTCTGAATAAGTTGCTGAAATATTGTTGTAAAGTCATATCTGTGTTCTTCTTTTTTACAAAATGCACTGGCTCATCTCTTGAGAGTTTTTCCATTGTCACATGGCTGCAGTTAATTCCATAGATTTTCTCTATATCAAGCTCCATCACGTCATTCCAGTCCAGAAGATTATCCAAGCCATTGATAACTTTATCTCTAATATCTTCATTAATTTCTTCAGAGATAACGTTAAATTCCAAACAGTAGATTTTATTTCTAATATCCATAAACTCCAGATCTTTTTCCAATTCCACATTTGTTCCAATCTCCAGGGCTTGTATCTTCCCTTTTTCTTTTCTCATCTCTGATCTCATTCTCCTCTCTCACAGGATCCCCTATTTCTTTAAGCTCCTGCGTCATTTTGCTCAGTTCAATTTTCAGCTCCTTACTGCCCTATCGCAGGGTTTGTTTCGTTATCTCAATCTCATCCATTATTTTCTGAAACATAATTACTTCCAGATTCTCAGCCACTTTCTTGATTGCCATTTTTAAAACCACAAAAACAAAACAAAACAAAAATAAAGAAGAACCACTTCTTATTTCAGCAACAATTGGGTTAATATTCCAGGCTTGATGACATCACAGTATAAACAGAGCAGCCTGCCTTATCTCTCTATGTTCAAGAATACAAAACAAATTTAGTTCCCAGCATCAAAACAGTTAGTGGCGTCATGAAGAAGCAGATTCGTCAAAATAAAATAGACCAAAAAGAGAATAACAGCTTTTTGCAATAGAAACAGAGATGAGCTGTTAATTTCGTGAATAACAGAGAAGAGTTATAGCTCACCCAGAAGTTCTTTAAAGCTGATTCATTTGACAAATCTCTTTTTGCTGCAACAATTTAAACCAAGTAAAAAAAAAAAAAATAATAAATAATAAAATTTTATTTCTAGGCCGCCTATCTGGCCGAATTAACGGCCACTCTAGGCGGCGTACATAGACTAAAATATAACATAGAGTAAAATATAACATATAATACAAAACAAAACCCCAGTAGTCTATAGACATCCCGAGCAGCAGATTCACGCACACATACACACACACGGTCTCTGGCCCCTTCAGCAGTTGCTGCTTTTGTAGCTGGAGAGAGAGACAGGGCCCCACCCTTCCAGGCCAGGCGGAAATCAGCCAGAAATGCAGGGAGCAGGTCTTGCAAAAACTCACACAGGTAGATGGTCTCTGGCCCCTTCAGCACTTGCTGCTTTTGTAGCTGGAGAGAGACAGGGCCCCACCCTTCCAGGCCAGGTGGAAATCAGCCAGAAATGCAGGGAGCAGGTCTTGCAAAAACTCACACAGGTAGATGGTCTCTGGCCCCTTCAGCACTTGCTGCTTTTGTAGCTGGAGAGAGACAGGGCCCCACCCTTCCAGGCCAGGTGGAAATCAGCCAGAAATGCAGGGAGCAGGTCTTGCAAAAACTCACACAGGTAGATGGTCTCTGGCCCCTTCAGCAGTTGCTGCTTTTGTAGCTGGAGAGAGACAGGGCCCCACCCTTCCAGGCCAGGTGGAAATCAGCCAGAAATGCAGGGAGCAGGTCTTGCAAAAACTCACACAGGTAGATGGTCTCTGGCCCCTTCAGCAGTTGCTGCTTTTGTAGCTGGAGAGAGACAGGGCCCCACCCTTCCAGGCCAGGTGGAAATCAGCCAGAAATGCAGGGAGCAGGTCTTGCAAAAACTCACACAGGTAGATGGTCTCTGGCCCCTTCAGCAGTTGCTGCTTTTGTAGCTGGAGGGAGACAGGGCCCCACCCTTCCAGGCCAGGTGGAAATCAGCCAGAAATACAGGGAGCAGGTCTTGCAGAAACTCACACAGGTAGATGGTCTCCATCTAAAAAATAATAGAAAGAAGGGTGCTTGCCTGTTAGTCCGTTTTCTCTTTGAAGAAAAGATAAATGTATCACATTAATCAGATAGCGCTTGTTCGGAAGTCCGTCCAGCATTGCTGGCTGGACCTTTTCTCATAAATTAATGAAATCCAGTCCTCCCAACAAAAACAGGCTTTTGAGGTTGATCTCTATGTTTCTCCCTGCCCGGGAGAAATTTCATCAGTCAAAAAAAAAATGTTCTGACTGATTTATATCTGAATAAGCTTCTTTTGAGGCGGGAGCCCGTCTCAAAAGCAGGCACAAGCGAAGTCACCCTTCCCGGAAGTTCCATGGTTTCATTTTTAAAGATGGGTATGTTTTTGGGCTTATGCTAATGTGTTCTTTTATCTGGAAGCCGCCGTTGAGTTCCAGTTTTGGGAAAAGGGCGGGGTAAAAATAATGACAATAATTAATTAATTAATTAATGCAGACTGCTGATCAAAATCTGTGGTTAAAAAGAAGGTCAAAAATGAAATTGAAAGATATCATATTCTTAAAGCATAACTAATTTCTTTATTTGGAAACGTGTAGTGGCCCCATAGTTACAACACTGAACTGTTCCCTGCCCACCCCTAGTTCATCTGTTACCATAGCAGCATTTCCCTGTGGCTTTGTCCCATGTTGCTGAGGGCATGGTTGGTACAATGTGAATGAGCCAATAGCCCAGGTCCTTCCAACCACATGATTGCCCTCCCTTAGAGGCAGGGTCATAGCTCAGTGGCACAGCACTTATCTTGTATGTAGAAGATCCTAGGTTCAGTCCCTGGCATCTCCAGATAAGGCAGAAACCTGAAACCCTGGAGAACCCCTGCCAGTCAGAGCACACAGTGCTGAGTTAGGTGGACCACTGGTCTGACTCAGGATAAGGCCTAGATTCCCGCTCACGTCGTGCTGGGCTTTCTTACATCTCTGCAGCATGAGATGAAGCCAAGGAGATGATGCTCCTACACTTTTGTGCCAAGGGTCCCTGTGCTGCTTACAGTGTGAAAGCCGACTAGCTGGATGGCAAAAGTGCCTGACGTAAAGTCAACAGAGTTTTGGAGGTCAAATCTTGCGCATGTTCTTGGTACTGTACACTATGGACAACAGAATGAATGTTGTTAGTTTTACCTACATTTCACTTGCCAGCGAAGGATGAGATTTGTACTATTAACAGTCTGACTGCTAAATCAATGTTATCCATTTTATGGAAGGCATAAGGAGTAGGAAGCTGTGAAGTTCATTAATTATTTTAATCACAGGAGCCATTTAACTGGCAATTATGTAAAATACAGGATGATGAGTACTCAAGGACATTTCTCTGTAGTGTATATAGAGTTATGTTAGCTCAGCCTACCAAAGGTTTTAAAAGCTATCTTGATTCTCCAGTTCTAAGAATATCCAAAAACAATATAAACTACAATCAAGACAACTCAGAGACCTGTAAGAAAGCCGAAACTGGTAGAAGTCAGGATGCTTTCCAAATGCTAAAGTTACTAGACTAGAAGATGTATAATGTGTTCTTGCACCTGACTTCTTCAGCTGAGGAAAATGGCTCCTGAGGTAGGGTGTGTGTGCTGGAAAGGTTTTAGGCGACCACTTTACTTCTTTCACACAGACCTACACACAACACACAATCAGGTGTGGTTCTGCCATGCAGCCGGACAAAGGGATCTGTTTCAGAAAGCACCGTGTTATGACAGCTAGAGTGCAAGTGGCGAAAGACATGCTGTGAGTCTGATCAGGCACGAATAAAACATAACAGTTCCTACTGTATGGCGGTGAGGGTGGCAAAGAAGGCCCACTTCTCTGCCATCATCACATCCAGTGGAGCTTTTCCATATTGTCAGGGGACTGTTGACATCAACTCCAGGAAATGGTGTTTTAGACCCTTCGGAAGCCCATTGTGAATTGTTTCCACAGCACTTTGAGGGTAAATTTGCTCGCCTCCATAGCAATCTTGATGCCCCATCCACATCTATTGTAGTCCCCAGTGAGGTATCCAGTGGAACATCTGCTGCAACTTCTTCGGAATGGTTTCAGTTAATGCAGCCTGATGACATTGACAAGGGGCTTGCAATGATGCAGCCAGCAATGTGTCTTCTCGACCCTTGCCCTTCTTGGCTTATTAAAGCTTGCCGAGGGGATTTGACCAAGTGGCTCCAGGGTGTGGTCAATGTATTATTGTGGGAGGGAGTGGTTCCAGCCACCCTGAAAGAGGCAGTGATCTGACCGTTCCTGAAAAAGCCCATTCTGGACCCATTGGTTTGCAACAATTACTGACCGGTCACAAATACTCCCTTGTTAGGGAAGGTAATTGAGAGGGTTGTGGCACAGCAATTGCAAGTACTCTTGGATGAAACAGATTATCTTGACCCATTCCAGTCTGGGTTCGGGCCTGGTTATGGGACTAAATTGGCCTTTGTTGCCCTGATGGATTACCTTTATTGGGAGGACAGGGGGAGTGCAACCCTGTTACGCTTACTTGATCTCTCAGCAGCTTTTGATACCATTGACCATGGTATACTTCTGGGGCGATGGTGAGATGGGCATTGGAGGCACTGTTTTACAGTGGTTCCGATCCTATCTCCAAGGTCGTTTTCAGAGAATAGCAATGGGTGGTTGTCTTTCGGCCCCCTGGCAGTTGTACTATGGAGTGTCGCAGGGTACCATCTTGCCCCCCATGCTGTTTAACATCTATATGAAGCCCTTGTGAGTGGTCATCAGGAGATTTGGGGCAAGGTGTCAGCAGTACGCTGATGATACCCAGCTCTATTTCTCTGCAACATCTGAATTGGGAGAGGCCGCACAAGCCCTGGACTACTGCCTGGACTTGGTGGTGGGCTGAATGAGGGTCAATAAACTGAGTCTGAATCCTAATAAGACAGAGATGCTGCGGGTTGGTGGTTCCTGAGTTTGGATAATTGGTCAGTTGCCTGCTTTGGATGGGGTCATACTCCTTCTGAAAGAGCAGGCCCATAGTCTGGGGGTGCTCCTGGATACATCTTTGTTGCTAGAGGCCCAGGTGACCTCAATGGTTAGGAGCGTCTTTTACCAGCTTCGGCTGGTAAGACAGCTGCAGCCATTTCTGGACTGGGATAGCCTGACCACTGTTGTCCATATGCTAGTAACCTCTAGGCTGGATTACTGTAATGCTCTCTATGTGGGGCTGCCCTTGAGTATGGTCCAGAAGCTGCAGCTGGTGCAAACTTTATTTATTTATTTATATTTCCATTTATAGACCGCTTACTATCTGAAAGATCTCAAAGCAATTTACAATAGAATACACAATATACAATAAAAAAATCAAATTAATTTACAAATTAATTTACAAAATGTGGCGGTGAGACTGCTCATTGGGGCAGGGTATCACCAACATGTTACCCCACTGCTGAAAGAATTGCAATGGCTGCCTATTTGCTACCAAGTCCAAGGTTCTAGTTTTGGTGTACCAAGCCCTATACAGATTGGAACCAGGATACCTGAAAGACCATCTCATTCCTTATATACCCAGTTGATCACTGAGCTCTGCAGGTGAGGGCCTCCTGCAGATACCATCTTATCAGGAGGTCCGTTCCTCACGACATAGGAAATGGACCTTTAGTGTGGCGGCACCTACTCTTTGGAATTCCCTCCCCTTAAATATTAGACAGGTGCCATCTCTGTTATATTTTCGGTGCCTACTGAAGATGTTCCTCTTTCAACAAGCTTTTTAAGTTGAGACCTTATCCCAGTCTGCGTCTGTGTTGGAATTGCTTTTTAATATGTTTTTAACCCTTCTTTTAAAAAAAATGTTTTAAAACCTTTTTTTAAAAAAAACACATTCTAAAAGATTTTTTAAAAATGTTTTAAAAGATGTTTTGTTTTAATATATATTTAAAGTCTGTTTTTATGATGTTTTAAAGTGTTTTTAGTGCTTTTGTTTGCCACCCTGGGCTCCTGCTGGAAGGAAAGGTTGGATATAAATAAATAGATAAATATATAAATAAATAATAAAAACACCAATGACTGAACAAATGTGTGGTGGCTGGTCAAAAAAGGAATATAGTTTTGGATCCAGAGATGTGTTACTGGAATTATTCTTGCACAACTGGGCTTTCCAACCACCTCATGTCCGCTGCAACCCTTTGTGGCCCCTGAAAAAGTGAGTGAATCATTCAAAAGAGCATGGGATGTGGTGCACCAGTTCTATGAGAGATGGGAGGAGACACACTGGCCAGGTCTTCCCCAGTCCTCTCCTCTGGTCTCACTACCCATTCTTTCCTCTGGGGAGGCAGAGCCAGGACAGCTCAGGAGGGCCAACGGGCTTTGGAGATGGGGTGGGAAGAGACTCGTCAGTTGGTCCTGCCTCTTCACTGTTGAAATAGGCAAATGTTGCATGTTCACTTGGGGGGGATATTTGGGAAATATCCCATGTACCTGTTCACCATGATGCAACTTCCTTATGGGTGGGGTTAGTTACCTGGTTTCCTCCTTCCTTTGTCCTGGAGGATTTTTTGAATATTCTCCATTGCTGATCAATCCACCATTGAGAGAGGCCGCATGGCAAATGATGCCCTCTGCTGAGAGCATCAATACCAAAGGCTAAGATGGACTGAATACCTTCTGTTTTCTTTCATCTAAGCTACAGCCTATGTTTCTAACATATGAAGAGGTTGTGAGTAAATGTTTTTATCTTTTACCTAAGAAGATTGTGTCTGTTGTTATTTATATAGAGAAAGGTGGGGCTGGTTACATTCTTACTCTGCTACTTGTGTTTTTACATCTCTGCTAAGAAATAGGACCACCAAAGCTTAGTTCCTATTTCTCTCTGGTATTTTTTATAATACCGAACATTCACCAGCTGTTAGCAGCGTGGGGATGGGGCTGTCACTGACCAGACTACTGAAGACTTCCCTGATTCAGCCCCCTCCCTCTACAGACCGCTAGGGCCCTCCCCAGGATCCCAGTCCTCCTCCTCCACTTCTTGCTCGCTTTGCCAGGAGTTCTTTATGGGGCCCATGACACTGAGGTAACCTTTGGCCAATTTCTTCTTAAATGCTTTATGGCTATATTGAAAAAGTATCCTCTAAATTATAGATAGGTCTAAGTAAATTAATAGTTAATTGTTACCTTGACCAATAAGGGTTCAGAATGAGGATTGTATCCAGCTAAGTTCCACTCGGAGAACATTGAAAGTAGAGTAGACCCAAGTTAGCCATGTCCATTAATTTTAATGAGCCTAGTCTGAATATGAATAATGTTGGATACTACTAAAGATGAGCAGATTGCCATACTTCCCTCCCATGCCAGTTTCCATTTTTACAGAACTGGCTCTGTTTCCTTCCTTTTGTGGACAGATATATTTTGGGGAAATACTGAAAAATAGTTGCCACAGCCCTGTGAGATAGCCTAGGTGGAGAGATAGTGACTGGCCCATGGTTACCCTATGAATTTTATAGCTGTGTATGGATTTGAATCTGGGAGTCCTCAGTCCTATTCCAGCACTCTAACCACAGCACAACTGGGAACAAAATAGAGTCCAGGCTGCTCCCATGGTCCTTAGGATACTGACCACATCCTATGGTCTGGCCTCATTTTTTTCTTGTGAAAGAGGCTCTTACACAGCACTTATGAGTGCCATGCTATCTCCCCTTCCTCCCCAGCATTTTGATTTCTGCAGTCCAGTGCATTTGACTGATGGATGTTGCCACATGGAGCAAGTAGGTAGATCAAGCCAATACTATTTTAGAAATTACCTATTCAGCTGCATCCACCCAGGGGAATAAGAGCAAGAAGAAAGTAAAATGTTTCTTTTGAATGGAATATTTCATAGCGCTGAAAACCTCTTGTTCAGACGTTTTGAAAAAAGAGGTCTGTTTGATGATATTATAGTGATTCAAGTAGCCCACATACTGCCAGCAACATTCCTCAGACTGCTTATTCTGGAGTAGAGATAGGGAAGAATTTCAGTTCAGTTCGCATTTCATGCTAAATCTATTAAATTTGCACTTTCCGAAATGCTGTGAGAACTGAAACATAGCTATCCTTAGAAATCTGCACTTATTTGAAATTTGCAATGCAGTTCGCCAAGCAATGTTTATAAACATGCATATGTTAGGGGAAAGTGTGCATAAAAATGAATATATGAGTGAAAATAACATATACAATGCATATGATGAGAAATGGCTTGCAAAAATGTGTACATTAGTCAAAACTGCCTACAAAAATGTGTTTATTAGGAAAATTTTGCACTGAAATGCTGGAGAATTTTCATGAGGATTTAAAAAAACATTACTGCAGAAATGTGAACATCTGAAATTAAGATTGGAATAGCATGAAAGTGAGAGAACTGAAATTAACAGATCTTTCCATCCCTACTCTGGAGTAATGCCATTTTCAGAGGGCTAGAATAATTGCTTCCAAGATGCTTTGAATTTCTTCTGCTATCCCTGTTCTTGCCAAGGTTCTCTTGCACTGCTAAAAGCTTTATTTCATACTACAGCTTATATAGTTTTGCAGTGTCTGTGACATAGGAAAAAAGGAAGTGCAAGCCCTGGACTACTGCCTGGACTCAGTGGTGGGTTGGATGAGGGCCAATAAACTGAGTATGAATCCTAGCAAGATGGAGACGCTGTGGGTTGGTGGTTCCCGAGTTTGGATAATTGGTCAGTTGCCTGCTTTGGATGGGGTCATACTCCCTCTGAAAGAGCAGGTCCGTAGTCAAGGGTTGCTGCTGCATTCCTCTTTGGATCTTTGTCGTTGGAGGCCCAGGTGACCTAAGTGGCTAGGAGGAGTGCCTTTTTCAGCTCTGGCTGGTAAGACAGCTGCGGCCATTTCTGGACCAGGATACCCTGACCACTGTTGTCCATGAACTGGTAACCTGCAGGCTGGATTATTGTAATGTGCTCTGTGTGGGGCTACCCTTGAGGATGGCCCAGAAGCTGCAGCTGGTGCAAAATGCAGTGGCGAAACTGCTCACTGGGCCAGGGTATCGCCAACATGTCACCCTGCTGCTGAATGAATTGCACTGGCTCCCTATTAGCTACGAGGCTAAGTTCAAGGTTCTAGTTTTGGTGAACAAAATAGCTTGGAACCAGGATACCTGAAAGAACGCCTTATCCCTTATATAACCAGTCGATCACTGTGTTATGCAGGTGAGGGCCTCCTGCAGATACCACCTTATCAGGAGGTCCATTCTGCATAACATAGGAAATGGACCTCTAGTGTAGTATACAGATGGGAAGATCTGTCTGTTTTGTAAAATGCAGTGTTACCAAATTCTTCCAAGCTACACAGGAAGTGGATTGTACTGTGAAATACCAACTCAAATTGTGTTTGCATTTTTACAAATTTGTAGGGCAATACAATATCTCAGAAAGGAGATCAGGTCCCCTGCTCCCCTGGTGCATTCACTGTAGCTTGATAGAAATATCTGTTGGCTATTGGTACATTCTTAAACCGCAACAGGTTTTTTTGCCTATTAGTGTATAAAAATAAATGGGGCTCCTTAGTGGTGTGTGTGTGTGCACCAGGCTTTTTGTAAGGTAATTCTTCTATCCCACCTTCATCAAGTAACATTCAACTTCATCTTAAAGTATCTTGGAATATGATTATGTCACTTGCTGAGTGAGGGAAGCAGAATCAAATCAGTCCTGAGCTGAGCCTCTTCTCACTATTTCCCCCCCCAAAACCTCTCCAAGAGTCTCCTGCAGCAGGAAAAAGCCCTGATGCATACAGCTACCAGCTAATGCAGCTAATTAAAAAAAGCAGCAAGAAGAGGCAAGCATGTCTCCTTGCCACCTCTTCTTTCATTTCCTCCAAAAAACAAAACAAAACACTCAAGGAGACTTTTGGAGAGGTTTCAAAAAGAAGAGGCTCAGGAAGACCGATCTGATTCCTTTCAGCAACACAATTGGATCTCTAAATGCTTTAAGCTGAAGTTGAATGTTGTCGGCTGGAGAAGACTGGGAGAGGGAAATTATCTTAATCTTACAGAAAGCTCGACACGCACACACACCCCACTTAGAGGACTAAAGAGCCCCAATTTGTTTTTATTATTTATTACAGATCTTGTGCAATTCCGCTAAATCAGAAATATGCAAAAATAAAAACAAATTTTAAAAATAACAAGCAAACTGTAGTTTTTTTCACAGGGGAGGAAGAGTGAGTGAGGGGAGGAAGAAACACACCCACGATATTTTCTGTCAAACTCCATCCACTGGTGTGGATAGCAGGTGACCCCAAAAACAGAAGTGTGTGGACCTTCATATGCCAATTGCACCCACCAAAACATTGGATCACAACAGTGCATTTGCAAGATACCACCCCTGTATGGACACAGCCTTTCTCCCAGGTAAGTGCATATAGGTACACAACTGTAACTGTGCGCTGTATGAAGAAGTATTTTCATTTGTTTGTCCTAAATGTGACAACCAGAATGGTAGGCAGTATTCCAAGTGTGGCTGCACCATAGATTTGTGGAAAAGCATTATGATATTGCCAATTTTATTTTCAATCTCTTTCCTAATAATCCCTAGCATCATTTTGCACTTTTAATGAACATTGTTGTCCATTTGCCCAATTTGGAAAGATACTTTTGCAGCTCTTCACACTCCACTTTGATTTTTCATCACCTTAAACAATGTGATATCCACAAAGTTGACCATCTCACTGCTCACCCTTAACTCCAAATCATTTTTGAACAGTTAAAAATATATCAGTCCCCATAAAGTTCATGTCAGGAAACTTACTCCCCTCTACTGTGAAAACTGTCCATTTATTCCTACTCTCTGCTTGCAGTTCTTTAACCAGTTACCAACTCATCCTTGTATACATGTCCTTAATAACTCAGGAGCCTTTAATGAGGGACTTTGTCAAAGCTTTTTTGAAAGCCAAGTGTGCATCATATGAATTGGTCTGTGTTTTTCTGGATCCCCCTCCCCCTATCCCTTTTTTTAAAATTGGTGTTACATTGGCAACTTTCCAGTCCCCTAATACAAAGGCCAAATTTACATGTCACAAGTTACATGTTTTTGTTAGTAGAACAGCAATTTCACATTTGAGTTCTTTAAGAACTTTCAGGTGGATGTTGTCTCGATTTGTTAATTTTCAGTTTTGTGGTAAACTTAATCTGACACCTCTGACTCAAATTCAAGCATGGGTATCTGTTCCTCATCTTTCACTGACAGACACAAGGAATTAATTCACATTCTCTGCAATCTTTGTATCTCCCCTTAGCATACTCTTCACCCTCTTGTTGTCTAATGCTAGGATGGGTAGCAGGTAGATTTGGAGCTACAGGTAGATCTCTAGAGATTTGTAATATATTATCAAGGATTTCTGACTTCCAAATGTTTAACAATAGAAACAACCTTTTTTCCCCAAATTAGGCTACTGAAATAAAGAAAGCATGGAGGGAACACCAGGAATGGACTCTGAGCTCAGTTCTGGTTCTGAAAATAAATTCCT
Source organism: Rhineura floridana (assembly GCF_030035675.1). NCBI lineage: Eukaryota > Metazoa > Chordata > Lepidosauria > Squamata > Rhineuridae > Rhineura > Rhineura floridana. Next base: position 21,178,743 of record NC_084488.1, on the reverse strand, counting down.
CAGCTGAATAATACCCAGAATGTTCCTTAATTCCTCATATATGTCCACCCCTCTTTCTAAGCCACTTTTTCTTTTGCACTTGGCTCCAGCTGGTAGACCTCTGGAGTCTAAACAAAAACAAAACCACAAGCTGAAGTCTGCCCACTCCTGGTCTAATGTTCCAAGGAACCAGTTTGTTGCTTCTGATGTTTGTTTTTTAATTTGATCTTAATGTTTTTAGCAATATCTTCCTTTAATTCCTTTTTCAAATCCCTTATTGTGAGCTTACATTTCTTTTGCCAGAATTGTGTTTCTTTTTATACTCCTTATTTGGGCAAAATGCCCATTTTCTGGAGGAAGCCTTCTCACCTTTTCCGTCTTTCTACAAAAGGCACTTTTTTGTTTCTAATGACATTTACCCCTTAGAAGATACTTAATTTGAATGAAGCCTATATGATAAAAATTGCATCTCTAATAACCCCAGTCATCTGTTTAAAATGAAAAGCCAGTCACTTGGAATAATATAGAAACAAATAGATTCACTGAATCCATGTGAACTAGTAAAATATAGGACTGCTGTGAATAGGATTACAGTTGCACAGTTATCAGTAGATAGTAAAATGTTTGTGGGAAATAGAATCTGTCTCAAAGACAAAGAAATGGGAAGTAACTTTACTGGCAGACCCAAACATTATTTCTTATTCTAAAATCATGGTTTCGTTGTCAAGGTCTTATCAAAATGCTTTACTGGGCCAAAGAAAAACAAGTGGAGCATGCATGAGAACTGGGGCAATTGACTTGCTAGTAGTATTACTTGAGCGGTGAGTTGCCTGTAGGGATGGAATGATCTCTTAATTTTGGTTCTCTCAGTTTCTCATTTTTAATGTTCAGTTCTCTATATTTCTACAGCGATCTGTGAATTTTTTTTAAATCCTCATGAAAATTCTCCATTTTAATGCAAATTTCTCCAAACAAACACATTTTTGTAGGCAGTTTTAACAAAGGTACACATTTTGCAAGCCATTTCTCATCACATCATGCCTTTTTGCCTGTTATTTTCACTCATATATTCATTTTTATGCACACTTTTCCCAAATGCATGCATTTTTGTAAATATTGTTTAGCTGGCGAACTGCATCCCAAATTTCTAATAAATGCTAATTTTGAAGGATGACTGTGTTTCAGTTCTCATATTGTTTCAGAAAGTGCAAATTTGATAAATTCTGCTTGAAATGTGAACTGAGTTGAAATTCTCACCCATCCCTAGTTTCCTGCATGTTTGAACAAGTATGCCATGCTATAGTTGTACTGCATGCTTGGGGGAGGGGGAATGAGAGATGATCGTTTTCACCTGGACATGTATCATGCAAAACAGAGTGAATCCTGTGTCTTGTTAAGAACAGAGCATACATAGAATAAAAAGCTTTGTAGCATTCTCTCTCTTTCAGTGTTCCATAAGATTAAGAGCCAAGTATTCTTCATTTTGCTTCTCAGTGAGGTACTGCATGTTTGAGAACTGATGCCAAGCATTCTTTTCTTTCTCTCCCCATGCTGAGAAATGAATCATCTGACATTTCAGCAGAGCTTGGAAAAGTTACTTTTTTTGAACTACAACTCCCATCAGCCCCAGCCAGCATGGCCACTGGATTGGGCTGATGGGAGTTGTAGTTCAAAAAAGTAACTTTTCCAAGCTCTGCATTTCAGCATGCTGATGTGAGACGCATGGATACATTTTTCCTGTGGTTTTGCATCAAATGTTGGAAGCTGGATTGAACCCGATTCCTAAGGTGTAGAGCAAAAAGAGCCTGTAGGGAGCTTGATAGTCTTGACCGCACATGTTTTGCTTTGTGACCTTTTCATAAATGGATATAAACAACGGCTTACAGGCTTATACAGACAGTACAGGGTGCCATATTTCCCCATGGTGTCTCTGTCTGCACCTAGCGTAGCTGGTGGACACCACCGGCTCCACCAACTAGTTTTTAGATGACCATCACTTCTCATGGTATTTGGGCATGATAGGCTGGGGATTGTCCACAATTAGTGTATCCCTCTTGCCTAAAATGTTGATGAGCCTCTCAGGAAGCTGTATAACAATAACTAAAAGTAGCAATGATTCTCCTCTTCATATATCTACTTCTCCAGATTCTATGCTATTATACAGAAGCACTGTAGCTGAGAAAGAATGAAAGGGGGGTGGCTGAACAAATTTTGAAAACACTGGTATGACCCAGGCATTCACCAAAGAGGCAGTATATATAGCATTCTCTTGCATCACTTGTCAATAATTTCTACAAGAAAGACCACCACCCAGAGCACTCACCAGTGGTCTTATGGTTTTTTTAATATTTGAGAATTGATCACTAGTGCTCAGACACACATCAATTTTTTTCCTTTCTCTTTTTCTTTAATATTGTTTGATAGACCTTTTGTTATTAGAGATTGAGATACCCCAGGAAATTGGGATGGCCTCCTTAAATGTGTTATATACTTGTCCCAACCTTGCCATTAGTCTCTCCTCTCAGGTGCATAATGCTCTCCTAGTTCTTATGGCTGAGCCCTGCCATACTATCCAGCCAGGTGACTACATTTCGTGAGGGGCCAGATGGAGACCCTTGCTAAGTCCTGATGATCACCTATACAGCTGTCTGAGTAAAGGAAAGAGTTTTGTGGATACACGCAAGTCGCGCTCGTATCTAAGCAGCAGAACAGTGCCACCACCACCTTCTGAACCCAAGGAGCCTGACTTCTGCCCAGATGAAACGAATGAGGAGATTTCAGAACAACTGAGAGAGGAAGGTTACTCCACAGAGGAAAGCATTGATCCAGGCTTGATTGCCCAGGTAAGGGCCACAGGAAAAATCCCGGATCTGTTCGAGATCTACCTAGAAGATTCCATAGAGGATGACTCCGACACTGACGAGGTGGAATCAAGTCTGGCCGACCCTGCTGTGGACGTTCAGTTGCAAGACGTGATTGATAGTGGGTATCAGAGCATAGATGCCAGCGACCTCCAGAGCTCTGATTTTCTAAACCCACCTCCTCATCCTTATAACGTGAGACCAACTGATACGCCTGACCTAGGCAGGATGACCAAAGGGGGGTAGAGAGCGAATCTACTAACATTTTTCTAGCTTGAGAGTCTGTCCAATAACACCTACAATTGTGCAGCCTGCAATTAAGAAGGTGGGAGAAGTACAGACATCAAATCTGAAGAATTGCCTGGAGAGGCAAGCCAAATAATCTCTATACATTGGACATTATAATTACTTTGCATATAATCTATATAGCCTCTTGTGTTTTATTATGCATATTAGGAAGTCTGTAAGAGTTTGGTTGGTTATAACAATTGTATTAAGCATCCTCTTTCCAACAAGGTCTTTTGAAGGATGGTTCAGTAACATTTTTGGTGAGCTTGGTGGATCCATTTTGCGGGCACTTCTTCATGTCCTGCTAATCTTGTGTGCTGTATATATTGTTTTTCAAATAGGAGTATGCTGTGTTAAGAGCATTGGTACAAACTTAAGAAAGGGTGGTATAAATAGTGTGCAGCACATGATGAAGCCAGATCATGGGGAAGATGAAGAAAAATAGATATCTGAAGAAAATGCCAGGGCAAAGACTTTGAAGAAAGAATGGATAAGGCTAAGTAAAACAGAAGTAGTGTAAAAATTGTGTGAAGCTATTCTAGCTTCAAAGGGGGGAAATAATGGGGAATTTTATATATCCACACATATATAATCATAGATATTAAGAAAAAAAAAGAGGAACAGGGAACCCTGAAACTTAACATTTAATTCAGACTTGTAAGCAAAAACCTGTTGCAATGGCAACAGGTCACAGCGATCTCCTGTTTCTTTGCCAAATTCGGCCGATGCCAAGACCCGGCTGATGCATGATTAATTATCCTGTTGTTCGGAATCAAGGAGCATTTCAATTGTGAGAAGAAGCTGTGATTGCCAAAGTTTGATTCTTGAATGCCATCTAGAGGAGAAACGTTTTGTAGCATAATCAAATGTTTTAATGAATAGAAATAGATTTTAATAATGATTTTAAAAACAATCCAGTGTATTAAATTTACAACTTTATAGGTGGTGCTTTTATTAAGAAAGAGGGGGTGACCTGTCTCCCTTGTCTCCTCTATATCTCAGAGGCTAAAAAATACTGGTTAGCCAGAGTTAACCAATATTTTTCCTTTACTCTGTGTGGCTTCAAAATGAGCTCAAGTGTTTTAAATATAATCCCCTCTCTTGAGCTATGTATTCTATAAGTAAGGAAATGGGATTTCTGAGAAAGTATAAGGACACAAGAACCCCTATGGCAAAGGAATAGAACTGGGGGTGCTCATACATTCCCAAACACCCTGAGTTGAGGCAAAACTTAACTCAAGGGAACTTGTCCAAATTTCTCTGGTGTACTTGAGTCAGCCTGACCCATCAGGAAACAATGGCATACAGAATGTACCAAGTATGCTTGAAAGCATATTCAAAATAGTAACTGTTCCAACTAGAACCAAAATTCATTAGTCTTGAAGAGACAGTAGGACAATGGTAACGTTTATAATATGGACAGAATCTTGGAATCACCACTGGAGTTAGCTAATGCTTTATGATTGGTTTGGAACGATGTTATGTGGGCAAGGATTCATGAGATTGGTGAAATCATTGTCACATGCTGTAACTGTACTCTATAAAAGAGCTTGCGCACAGTGCCTCAGTGCAGTCTCTCCTGGATGTTTCTGAGGGGCTGACCCTGCATATGGCCCTGCATATGCTTGTAAAGAATAAAGGCCTACCTTTTTGCTTCAAGCCTGTGTCTTCAAATTTATTTAAGGACTCCCAGCAAAAGATCCCAATGGAGAAAAATTCTCCAACAAACATAGCTTGTGTCCTAATCTTGATCCATGTCTCCTCCCAAGTGATTTTTAGAGCCCATTTAACTTAGGTCAGCCAACAGCTCTAAGGCCATCATATATATTTTTAAAGTGCACGGGAAGGTCCCACAAAACACCTCTTCTGATCTCATATCACACATCTGTACACTTGTACATGGTCCTCATCTACACCTACCTCTTTATCTCTTACGAATTATCCAGAGAAAATGTAAAGCATGTGCATACCATAGATTTCAGTGGGAATTAAATATGCATAGGTCTGTGTCAATAATTGCATCTTGGTACTTTGCAAGCTTAGCAGAGTGTCAGTGACCCAGCTAAATGCAATACACATTTCTTTATAAAGGCAGAATCATATCCACTGCCAATTGAATCTGGTTCCCAGTTTTCCATCTGATATTCTATGACAGTTCTATTCTAGAATTAAGAGGCATTCATTCTCTCTCTCACACACACAGTCAAATATAGCTTCTGGCATTTATACATTGGTATTGCAGAAGATACTAATTTTCCTCCACTCTGTGGTTCATGTGAGTCTGTGCTGTTTGCTACCAATTAAACATCTATCCCAAACATCTTTCATCTTTATCATGTTCATTTTATTTAGCTTACAAGGCTAAAGGCTTTTTTCAAATGTAAGGCTTTGAGACTTTCTCCTGTATCCTATTATTTATGAAATAAATCCATTGTAATGTGAATGAGCATTCTGGCCAATGTAAACTTCACATTCAAATTTCAAAGCTACCTGAAGCAATAGCTTCCTTTAGGGTACTTTTGTGGAATCAAAGCTGCTCAGACCCACAATATTTTCACAGCATCCACACATTTTATGTATTTTTAAAAAAACGTTTTCCCTTACCTATGAAAATCTGATAAGTAAAAATAACTAATTATAGACCTCTTGCACACTTCATGGTAATTTTTGTTTTTAAAGGTGCACATGTACGTTATCTGTGAGCATGCCCAGAATAAAAAAAAAAACAGTGCGGGGGGAGGGTATTGTGGAACTGGTTTTGCTCATGCCCACAAGTTTTTTCCAGCATCCACATGATATTGTCATCATAAAAATGCCAGCCCATACTCTCCTCCCCATTAAATCAAAATTTCTCCCTTACCATGGAAAATCTCTGATAAGTAAACATAATCCATCATCCATCTGTGGTCCTCTATTGGAGTTCTCTGTTTGGAGGGCTATCTGGTCCAAGTGGTTGAGGGCATTAAGAGGAGTGATTGAGGAGAGTGACAGTCTGTCAAGGTCTGCCCACTGGTGTGGTTTACAAATGATGTTATAGCAATGAATATCTATGACTGAAAATGGGTGGGAGCTAATGCACCAATAGTGCAGAAACAAAAACCAGATCTGAATGACCCCTGTGCATGATAAAGCAAACACTTGGAAGCAAACAGTCCTGTGTGTGATGCCACTTCTGCATTTTATTCAGTAAATAGTGTAAGTCACAGCAGATGTTACTACTACATTCTTTACAGTAACCGAACTACAACTGGCACCCCATAAATTATTGGAGAATAATACATAATAAATTAAATAACATTGGGTCATTACTAGTTCTTTGCCAGTAGTATTATAATATTATAATAGTCAGGGACTATTATAATTCAATATTTGGCCATTACACATAAGATCATTAAAGCAATAGATGACTAACTTTTCGAGTCCTGAAATAATTCTCTGGGGGGGAAAACATATTTAAAAACATATATTTTTTTTAAAAAGCTTTAAAAACATCTTAACAGGGCCAGCAGCAGAGGGTGGCCAGGTCAGTCTTGGGCTGAGGGCCCCTGAAGGGCCCCTCCTTTGAGTGAGTGGTAGTGCTCCCATTCCACAATCTGTGACAGCTTCGGCTCTTGACCCTGCCACGGATCACAGAGAGGGAGCTCCCAGGCACCCCCCTACAACTGTGCAGACCTGTGACACCTGCCTGCATGCCCCACCTACCTCTCCTGTCAGGGTGAATGCTGGCTGCACTGCACACATGCCTGCCATCAACCAAGATGGCAGCCGAGGTTTCCCTAAGGGACTGATGCCTCTGCCACCATCTTGGTTGATGGCGGTGGAGGCATTAGCCCTTTAGGGAAGCCTCGGCTGACATCATGGTTGATGGCAGGCATCTGCGTGCAGTGTGGCCAGGATTAACCAGAGCAGGAGAGGTAGGTTTGGGTGTGTGCCATGGGCCTGGGGCAGGCTGGTGCCCATGGGCCCAGTCATGCCTTACGCTGGCCCTGCTTTTTAAAAAGTAATTCCAACACAGACGCCTACTGGGATAGATAGATATATATGCAGATGCCCTCAGTTGATCATGGGTTGCAAAGAAACATGGAAGTGGGGGACAAGTTTTGTTATATTTGGTTCAGTACAATGATATATAACTAAAGAAGAACAAAATTTCCTATATAGATTTCACACTTGATTTCACACTGATCAAGTAGGAATCTGTAATAATTAATGATCTGGCCAAAGGTCTACCTAGTCCAGCATCAGGTTCTCCCAGTAGCCAACCAGGTGCCTATGAGAAGTCTACAAGCAGGACCTGCATGCAGCCACACTCTTCCCACTTGCGATTCACAACTAACATCCAGAGGCTTACTGCCTCTGACATTAGAGGTAAAACATATCCATCATGTCTATTGTTAGCTTTATCCTTTATTAATTTGTCTATTCCAAAGAAGCCTTCCAATTGGAGGGGGCTTTGCTACCTTGCCTCAGCTGATCGGTGTCATGGAACTAATTGGTCAAAAGACCCCAGTCTCCCTACTGTCATTGTTCTGGTTCCTTAGCTCACTGCAGGGCTTCATCATTTTTATGCATGAGCAACATGTTTGTCATGTTAGCCATCTCTAGGGAGCCGTAAGGAGCCAGCGGCTGCTGTAGCTATTGGTGTCACGCCAGAGCTAAGCTGGAATATCCCAAGAACAGAGTGGCCTCCATGAAGCAGATGGGCATCATGACCAAAGCAGCATATTAGGGTGTAGGGGAAATGGGTGGCAGGCAGCCCGTTCTCCATCCCCTCTCAAAATATTCCGTCCTTTCATGTACACCAGGTGCGTTGCTGATATGTAAGCTAGCTTTGCAGCTTTGAGAGTCCAATTGCTTCCGATTAGTATGCCTGCACAGGCCAGCACAAGCTTCACTAAACAAACTAGAAGAGCCCTAGCACAGGCTTGCCTGGCGAACACACATGCACAGTCACACATAGAGACAGCACAATCTACAAAGTGGTGGGCATTGAAAATATATAGTTTAACACCTTACAAGATCTTGTAGACAGCATTAATTATTGGCTCCTCTTTTAATTCCTGTCTTCACTATGATGTGTGAGCTTTTATCATAGCTAATTGCTGCTTGTATTTTAACGATCAAGAAAAAAGAGACAAAAGTTCCTTCAATGACTCCTCTGCTTGAAGAAAATACCTTTTCCTAGATTGTTGATCTCTGTTTGCATCTTGCAAGCAGTGGAAGGATTGTGAAGTGATATGTGACAGAATAAGGTTGCTTAATTAAATAGAGCAAATATAATGTTTTAATGCTTGGTGGGATGAATAATGCTATTTTACTAAATCCTCTTGCCATTTAGAACACCCCCCTCCATTTTTCTTCCTTTTGAAGATATAGATTATAACATCGCAAAGTACAATCCCTGGCTGTAATTTGTCTTGCTAAACTATAAAGGCAGGTTTGTTACAATCCTTTTGGACAGAAGAATTAAGCTGATTAAACTGATGCTGATGAGAGAAAAAAGGAGCAGCACCAAACAAACAGCAAAAAAGAAAAGGCACAAATTCTCAGAATGGTACTGAACTGTATGTGTCTGTCTCTGTGTCTGTCTGTGTGTAGGGTATCAACATGATGCCCTCGAGATGTTGGACTCCAACTCCCATCAGCCCCAGCCAGCATGGTCAATGATCAGGGATTATGGGAGTTCATTTTTAGTGAAGACCTCAGACACAGGGCACAGTTCTAATAAGGTAACATGTATTTGTCATGTTCATTCTTTACATATTTAGATGGGCATTTAAAAAAATCCTAAGTATGCATATAAAAACATAATGTGTGAAGAAGCTCTCTTTATATTTATCCATCCTAGTAACCCATCAGTGTGTCCTCTTGTAAATAGCAGCCCAATAAATCTAAACATTGGATTAGTCTTTATATAGTATCCAGACATATCAAGTAATCCTAGTTGTCCTGCAGGTATAGGGAACCTTTGGCTCTCCAGATGTTGCTGAACTACAACTCCCATCAGCCCCAGCAAGCGTTGCCAGTATCCAGGGGTGATGGGACTTGTAGTTCATGACTATTCCTACACTCTGAACCTGATCAATCCCCTCCATAAACAGTTGAACGCCACTTGTTAGGACCATCCACAAATAGCATCTCTAATTTGTTTTGATTAAACTTCAGTTTATTGACTCTCATCCAGTCCATTACCATAGTCAGGCACCTGTCCAGCACATCCACTACCATACCTGATGAAGATGAAAAGGAGAAATAAAGTTGTGTGTTGCCTATATATTTATAACACCCTCCAAAATTCCAGATGACCCCACTCAGTGGCTGAATGTATATTAAATAGCATGGGGTTTATTGACCTCTGCTGAACCCATAACATAAATTCCATGAAGTCAAACACAAATCTTCTAGCATCACCTTCTAAGACCAACCATCCAAGCAGGAGTGGAACTACTACAAAGCAGTATCCTCTACTCTCAACTCAGACAGGCATCCTAGAGAGCTAGTGTGGTGTAGTGGTTAGAGTGTTGCACTAGGACCTGGAAGACCAGAGTTCAAATCCCCATTCAGCCATTAAGCTCGCTGGGTGACCTTGGGCCACTCACTATCTCTGAGCCTCAACTACCTCACAGGGTTATTGTGAAGATAAAATGGAGAGGAGAGGAAGCATTTATGCCACCTTGAGTCCATGGAGGAAGGATGGGGGCTATAAATGTAATAATAAATAAAATAAAAATGATACCATGGTTAATGATATCAAACGCTGCTGAGAGGTCCAAGAGAATCCGAGAGGGTCACACTCCCCCTAGTTCTCTTCCATGTAGGTCATCTCACAGGGCTGAAACAGCAGCTCAAAGGAACCCAGAAAATCTGTTTCATCCAAGAGAACCTGAATCTGGATGTATGACATGTATAGTATCTGTATATAATAAATTAGCATATGTAAATTTTATGCAAACCATCACCCTCTTTT